>NW_023604972.1:23908770-24508770 GCF_014898055.3 Talpa occidentalis
TGTGGTTATTAACCAGAAAGTGATTGTGGGTCTAAAGATTCATTATTTAGTTGAGAGTAAGAAATCAAAGTTCACTGAGCTTTGTGATAGAGGTTAAAGAGGATAAAGTGGTAAGAACTCTGCATTCGCAAGCAAGCTGATACCAAATTGTCTTAGCATGTGGCTAACTTCAGATATATAGTGAGATGACTCTGAAAAAGGACTCTGCTGAAACAAGAAGAAATTCTACAGCCTGAAAGAGTCCATGGGGAGAAAGGAGTTAGAAATAGTGATAGTTTAAAGTTCAATTGTAATGAAATTATTACTAACTTAATAGTAATTGAGAAGGAAACAAAACAGTAACTCCTTAAAAAGGATTGACTGAAATATCCCCAAAGGGCTATATAACATAGCCATTTGTTTTTTAGTTTCTTATCATTCTAAATAATGGACTATCAAAGCCATAGCAAACCCATTAATCATGACTGTAAACAATTAAAATCTTTTTCCAGATCCGGGAAAACATCAGAATGATCAAGACAGTGCCAAAAAAAGGAACATAAATTTCAGCCAGCTCTTTGGATCTGGGAAGTGTTTAGGCTATCCAGCCAAAAAGTCAGAGAGCAAAAAGCCTAAACGAAGCTGATAACGACTGATCATTAATTAGAACTGAAGCCAGCTATCTCAGTCTAGAGAAATGTCTTGGCTACTCAGCTAAGCGCCAGAAAGCCAAAGGTCCAACTTGGGTTCATGATAATTAATCATAGCAAAGCCACTGCCCAGAAAAACCCTATTAGCGAAGGGGCGCTTTTTGAGAAGAAGCAGCTCCAAGAGAAGTTGGTAGGGTTGCTCCTGAGGAAAAGTGAAGAGAAGGTAGGGGACACTATCCACTCTGCTGAAACGCTCAAACTAAGACAGAAGCCCTGAAATTAATAATTATGTACAACAAATTCTAGCATGAAAAGACAAACTGAGCATCTGATAACTCATCTTTATTGCAGGACTTTAAACATGAGATTCTGGCCTTTAAATACTACGGAAATCGAAGGAATAGACAGTAGAGCATGGGCGCAATAATGGAGATTATTTAAACAAATACTTTCTAAAGGGAAATTAAATGCTGATAGCATGAAAGTCAGTCACCAAATGGAAATATGTGCAAAGGACAGTACGTGACTCTGGAAAGTGACTGTGTGGACGCAGTGTAGAGGGGATTTAAAAATTAGATGTCATTTATAAGCTCGTGCATACTGATATTTAAATTCATTTCTGCATCAATAAGGAAGCATTTTTACAACCTAATTAGAGAAGTCACAAGTGCCTTTTTCATATACACAATAATAATACTCTATTTCGTGGATTCTAGACTGCACGTTATTTTCCCATTTTAATCTCGGAAGTCAGAATCAATCAATGACATGTAACTACTTAACTGGAAGCATTTTTTTTCCTTATTGGTTCAAAAACAATGACATTTCTTACAATTGATGCCATTTAGATATGTTGTAGCTCCTGATTAGCTCTCATTTATTCAGCGGTTTCTATGTATTTCATTAAGTGGTCAGGTTGTGCCACAGAAGAGAATAAGTGTTACCAGGGTCAAAAGGGAAGAGATGGGTACATTATTCAAGGTCGCTGAGGACAATATGCATCCCGGGACTGAAGTGGTACGACTTTTACTTAACAGCACAAGTGCCAGCCCTTTGCACCACATGGGCCTCCAGGGCAAGCAGGTCTATTCTAGCAGATAGGCAGTGTGGATGTGCCTACCCTACTTTGTGCTGTGAAGGACTCCAACCCTTGCCCTGTAGGGTCTGAAATAAAGAATATTGGGGGCATACCTAGAGCCACTGCTGCTTCATTGCTCAGCCATTCCAAAAAAGTTTTGCATGTGCCTGAGGCAGAAGGTTGCTGAGCTGCATCTGAGATCTTTGCAGGCAATGTGATTGTGAGCTTGTCAGCATGTCCTGCAGCAAGCACAATGTTCTTCTTGGGAACATGTGGGAAGTGTGGGACTGTGCTTGGATCCTATCTTCACACCTTATATCCATATTGTTCTAACGACTCATTAAAGCCTCGTAACAATGCTTAAAGCTGGCATTATAATATCCCCTGCTTCACAGATGAGGAAATTGGGACTCTAACATGAGGAGTCACTGGCCAAAGTCACCCTGCTGGTAAGTGTGGAGACCAGGACCCTCACAGCAGGTCCTTGTGGCTTCAGAGTCCATGTGCTTAATGGTTTCATCATCCTGACCAAGAAGACGGTCTTTAGACAAGAAATAGGTGATTTACACAGTCTGGATAGGAGAGAAGATGGAAGAGAGTGGAGAAAATTGAGAAAGTGAGAGGAATAATCCCAGGTAAGGAGGACACTTGAGCTTTGATACCATCTATAATAAAGGGTTCTTTTCCATGAAGGTGGCTTTGTGAATGGTGGGCTGGCAACACTGAGCAAACTGCTTCTCTATCGACACAGGCCTCAGGACCTAAAGGAATAAGCTCTTTAGTTCCTGGGATGCAGATGGTGCCTGCTAAAATCTGTACCCCTTTTCTGCCACCAAAAGTTGCTAGTTTCATTTCCTGAAAAATTGATTAAAATTCCATGTCTTAATTCACCCGAGAAGGAACCACACAAACACTACATATATTCAAATCTGAACGCTATGTATGTATGGATGTGGTGTTGTGTGTGTGCTACACAGATAGTTGTAAAACATAATTACTTGGGTAAGCTGAGCACATGTGTGATATTTCACAAATACCACTGATGTATCTAGGTCATGTTTACATATTTTCAGACACATTAGGATAATTCCCATGGGTGGGGAATGTGTGCTTTACCTCAAATTTTATGTAAATGGCAATTT
Source organism: Talpa occidentalis (assembly GCF_014898055.3). Lineage (NCBI taxonomy): Eukaryota > Metazoa > Chordata > Mammalia > Eulipotyphla > Talpidae > Talpa > Talpa occidentalis. Next base: position 23,911,620 of record NW_023604972.1, read on the forward strand.
TGAATGTATAAGAACATATTTGCTGAAAGAGAACATCATTGTCACTTAATATATTACTGGAGATATGAACAGATGTTGTTTATATTTGTGCTTTATGTAAATTGCCTTTCAGTGCAAAAGAAATGTATACATAAGATTTAAACTTGCTATGTTTTACATATTTAGTTTGTGTCATTTGTTTATATTTCACAGAAAGCAAATACAGGAGAGCAATAGAAACCAGTATATTGCATCAAGATTTCTGGTTGTTTTAAATGAAATGCCTTGAATTTATTCACCTTTACAAATGCTGAGAAATTATGAGAGACAATTTGGGGAAAATGTCTCTCCTAGTGCAGTCCATGCAGAGTTTCAGTAACTGGTCCAGTAACTGGACCCTTCACTGTTTGCTGAATGCGGTCATTGCCAACATCTTTCTTTGCTCATGATATCGTTTTCATCTCAGAATGTTCTTCCCGTGGCTTTGTCAACTCTAACCTGTTTTAGTTTTTTGTGGCTGCTATAACAAATTACTAAAAATCAGGTGACTTAAAACGACAAGAAACTATGTTCTTGCTGTTCTGGAGGGCAGAAATCTGAGATCAGTTTCATTGGACTGAATCAGGGTGGCAGCAGGGCCATAGTCTTTCTGGAGGCTCTCGGTGAGAGCCCAGGCCTTGCTGTTCCCTCTTCTGGTGGCTGCCAGCCTTTCTTGATTTATGGTCACATCACTCTTGTCATTCTCTGTTTGCATATAACCTACTCACATCCTCCTATATACTTTAAATTGTCTCTAGATTACTTATAATACCTAATGCAATGTCACTGCTATGTAAATAGTTGCTATACTGTATTGTTTAGGGAATGACAAGAAAGAAGAGTGCACATCAGCCATACGGATGCAGCCAGCTCTCCAGCTGACTAAAGAGGAGGTATTTTCAATCTGAGGTTGGTTGAATCCATAGATGTGGAACCTGAGGATATGGAGGGCAAACTGCATTAAATTTGGTTACCTATTACATATCTAAATAAGATATTAAACAAGCATTTGGATATATCAGTCAAGGGAGAGTTCCATGCTGGAGATCTTATGTGAGGCATGTAGATATGATTAAAATCTATGAATTAAACAAAATCAGGTGCTTTCCAAAAATAGATGACTGGATCAAGAAGATGTGGCATATATACACAATGGAATATTATTCAGCAATCAGAAAAGATAAACTCATGCCATTCACAGTAATGTGGATGGAACTAGAAGGAATTAAGGTCAGTGAAATAAGCCAGAAGGAGAAAGAAAAATATTGGATGGTTTCACTTATACCAAGAATGTAGGGGAACCAAATAAGACATCAGTGTAAAAAAAATAACAGCACAAAACACAACAAAGAAAAAATGGACAATTATAAATCAGAGACATTCTGCAGGGGAGGAAAAGGGAGAGGGATCAGAGGGAGGGAGGGGGGAACACAGGGGACTGAGGTGATGGTGCACAGGTGCATTGGTAAAGGAAACTCTATGGGGACTACACCTGAGGGCCTGGGGAGGAAGCAAATATTATTTAAAAATTAATAATGATGTAAAAAAATAAAATTAATATAAAGAGATAAAAGGTGATCACTAAAAAAAAAAAAAAATCATGTGCTTTCCAATGTGGGAGCTACTAGTAATCATATGTGGCTATAGAGCTCCTAATCATTATTAAGATTGTAGCTAGAAGAACTAAGGAAGTGAATTTTATTTAATGTTAATTAATTTAAATGTAAAAATGGGCACTTGATTCAGTTATTGTAAAACTTTTAAGTATGTTTGGAAAAACACATAGTTTTCCATTATAAATGTTATAAAATTAGACATACCCTATAAAAATCTAGCATCCAAATTAAGATGCACTGTAAGTATAAAATATATATCATATTTCAAATATTTAGTAAAAAAATATAAAATAACTCAGCACAGTTTTAATAATAATTACATGTTAACATTATATAATGATCATATTTTGGATATATTGGGTTCATTTGTCAAGAAAATTAACTTTACTTTTTTCTTTTACTTTTTTAAAATTATGGCTTTTGGAAGGCAAAAAATTATATACATTGCTCACATTACATTTCTATTGGATAGGGCTCAACTAGAGTAGAGAGAGAGAACTGAATCCCTGGGGTGGTCTATGATTCAGAAGTTTGAAAAACAGGGTGATCCTGGAAAGTCGCTTCAGAGGGAAAACAACTAAGAGAGTGAAACCAAAGGACGGTGTTAGAGGCTGTTGAGAAGTTTCATGCAAAGTTGACTAAGAATGGATTGTTCGTTTTAGCAACATGGAAATTGTTAGTGAACTTGATGGTTTCAGTGTGTTTGTAGAGGGGCACACATAAAGCAGATTAAAAGAAATCAATTATCAGATTATCCCCTTAAGAAATTTTGCCTTGTAGAGGAGTCAAATAATGGAGCTGTTGGGGAAAATGTGGTTCAAAGGAAGGTTTTTGTTTTTTTTTTTTTAACTAAATGGGAAATATATTTTTATAGGAGCCACTAGTTTTTTTTATTGAGATATAATTGGCTTATAAGATTATATTAGTTTCAGATGTGCAGCATAATGATCTGATATTTATAGACACTGTGAAAATGCTCACCACACTAAGTCTAGTTACCTGCTGTCATTACATGTAGTTACAAAATTCCTTTTCCTTTTTCTTATGAGGACTTTTAAGATGTACTCTCTTAGTGACTTTCGAATATGCTCTACAGTTTTATTAACTACATAGGAGCTGCTAGTTTCTATTCCCTAATAAGCTTTTGACCTAAATAAACCATTTTGCAAATATCTATTAGCTGACAGGATTTTATTTTATCAGAAATGAGGAATACTAAAATTTTATTTAATCAGAAATGAGGAATACTAAAAATGTCAAAGGAGTAATTGCATTACATTTGGCCCACAAATTTTTTGAGAACTAAGAAACCTGAGATTGCCAAATTTGTTTTTAGGGTGACTAAAATGACTACCACAATGGATTATACCCAGATCTCTAAAATATAGAACTGTGACACCATCTGTGTTGCAGTAGAAGTGTGAAATTGTATAGCTTTGGAATAGAACACAAATGTAAACATATCAAATTTTGATTGGTTATCACATCTTAATTTTTATAGTACTTAGTATAGCTTTTGGCACTTAGCAAGTGTTTAATATAACTGAATGAATGAATGAAGACAATACCAGCATCCTGGAATACTAGCAGTTCCCAAGAATTCACCAACAGGTGGCACCATGCTGTTTTCTGAGTTCATATAGTCACAATATTAATGCAACATCTCAATTTCAAGCATTGGTTGGGGTGATAATGGAATCCTTGAGAATATATTTCTACTTCAAATTTTATAATTGAATTATAATTAAAATATGTTCATATGTGTTTGTTTATTGCAGATATCTATGTTGTTATTCTAAGTTAGAGTTTTTCCTTAGGTCAGACCTTGAGACATAATTAAGATTGATTTGCTGATAAGAAAAAGAAAATATCCACAGGTTATCATTATTAAACAGTTTGTGAATACTAAGAAGTCAAGTAGCTCATTCATTTCCCCTAACAGATTAATATCCTTCAGTGGCAGTAAGACCAAGGATGTTTTGCATATGTTTGGAGCATTCAAAAGATAGTTTAGAAAGCAGATGTTGTGTTTTATAGTCCCAGTGTGTTCAGATTGAAAGGGACAAGGATCAAGCTAAACATGCAGTATGCGTTACTGAAAAAACCACAAACCCAATATGGTCTGCACATCCAAAGTGTAAAATGTTCAATTGGGTGCTCCTACCACCACCCCTACTTACTTTTATTTTCTATAGAATTGATTGTAACTGTCATAATTCTCTATGCCCATTTTTTCATCTGCAGGTCTGAGAAGTGAGTAGCAGTGTTCTATGACAACACTGTTGTGAAAAGGCCACAAAGGCTTCCAACCTGAAAGCTGCAGCCTGGAGTCCCAGAAAACACTTAAGGCAGGTGGATGGCAGGGCCGAGAGAACAATCTTGCCGTATTAGTGCTTTTCCTGAAATCTGAAAAGAGTGGCTAGTGCACAGTTGGTTATGTCTTGGTCTCATCAAGCAGTCTCTGTCTAAGATGTGGCCACATCCTGCAGCTAAATGTGATCAGTCATTATTTAATAGAGCAAGAGAGCAGGTGCCCACAGTGCCCAGCACCAACTTGCACTCTCCCTCCATGAGCCTGGTAGCCAAGGTTTCAGGAGGAACCAGCCAAGGCTAGTCAGGGCCTCCCTGTAAAGGCAATAAGATCCATCCAGGTTCTGGAGTATGGGATGTGGTGACTTATCACTGAATTTCTTGAGAATCACACCACTGTGAACTTAAAATTGTTAGCACATAAATCACAAGTATTTAAAGCACAAGTTTTATTTTCTTTAGCTCATTAGTTGTGTGCTTTATAAATTTTCACAAAATTTATCATGTTCTTGAGTTGTGAATAATTGAGATAGGTGTGTTGAAATCTTCCAGTATCTTATTTCCTATATTCTTTGGTGGTTTTACTGGTTCACTCTATGTGAAGATTCCATTATTGAATGCACGTAAGTTTAGAATTAGTCTATGTCCCTGGTGGATTTGATATAGTGTTGTGACCTTCCCTGTTAAAGTCATTGTAGAGACAAAGATTTTATTTTGTTTATTTTGCCTAATTTTAATATAACTAACCAGATTTTTATTTTTATTTATCTTTTAAAAAAAGATTTATTTTTATTTATGCATACAAGAGCTGGGGTACAGGCCAGAGGTGCAGAGGGTGAGAGGATTCACCAGAGACGGGATGGGGAACAGAACAGGCAGACTGACTGAAGCACACTGCTGAGGGGAGAGCAGGCGAGCCAGGAGAGGTCTGCTGCAGCATGTGGGTTACCTCCCTGGCCAGCTGGGGATTGAGCTCATGCTGCAGTGGCTGTGGACAGCTTCATAGGTTGCATCTTAACCCCTTGCTCCACTAGGAAGACCCTACACCAGATTTTTAAAGTTAATATTGTGTTTGCTATTTTTTTTATCTTTTTACTTTCAACATATGCAAGTCTTTATTTTAAATGAGTCTCTGTAAAGATCCTATAATTACTTTAAAACAACTGAAGAGCTGTTTTGGTCAATTTACACTTACTGTGATTTTTTAAATTTACCTATTGTAATTTAGTCATTTCTAAGAGCACCAGTCTCTTAAACCATGTAGAGATAAGTATGTGACTGCAAAACAAACCACACTTTAAATATGTTTTAAGTAGATAATCTGAAATTCTGGGTTTTCCTGTCACTTTATTATTATGCTGCAGTGGCTATGTCATCCTTAACTTCAGTGGGCATAAGCCTCCTGAATATGATTTCATTGCAGATTCCAACATCTATGTAATTTTTTGTTGTTTGCCCTTCACATCTTTATTCTATGCGTAAGATGGATGTATGAAAGGTGTCTTCACGCTCCACATCTTCATTATATCTTTTTCTCAAAGAAAGTTTTCCTGTTCTCCCAGTTCTTTCCCATGGCTGTGACTTTCCAGGCAAAGTAAGCTCTACATGGAGCTGACTGAAATAAAGGTAGCTGTTCCCCATCACTTACTGCACTTATTGACGTGAACTTTTTTTATCATTAACTTTTCCTCCTCTTCTTTCAAAAGTTGATTGAGTTCGTGCTTATTATTGTTTCTTATTTCTGTTTTTTTCTACCTATAGGATTAAAATTATGGACTTTTTTTTAAAGATTTATTTATTTATGCAAGCACTGGGTACAGTCAGAAGCGCAGGAGGGTGAGAGAATTCACCAGAGCCAGAGTGGGGAACAGAACAGGCAGACTGACGAAATACACTGCTGAGGGGAGCAGTGGGCGCAGCAGGAGAGGTCTGTGCACCATGTGGGACCCTCTCCGGGGGCCGGGGATCGAACTGGCGCTGCAGAGGCTGTGGGCAGCTTCGCAGCCCAGTGCTCAACCGCTGCGCCACCAGGGGAGGCCCTATGGACTCTTTTTTTAGTTAGCATATTGGATATATTATTACTCATATTTAATAAGGTTGAATATGTAAGTGGTAAGTTCATGTCTTAGCCCCTCTCCTAAACAATAAAATTACTTTAAAATATATAAATCTCAGTCACTATAATTTTTTTTTCTGGAGCTGCCTTTTCTTCCTTACTCTTGAGATGCAATTTTAGATTGTTATTTTCTCCCAGTATCTTCAAATTTTTAATTTGCTCTATTTTTGGCTCCACTGTTGTAACTGAGAAGTTGACTATAAGTCTAATTTTCTTATGATGTAAGTAATTTGATATGTATTCTTGCTACCATTCTTTCTTCTGAATGCTTAGAATGCTACCTCTTTAAAAGTTCAAATCTGGGCCTCCCCTGGTGGTGCAGGCGGTTGAGCACTGTGCTGTGAAGCTGTCTGCAGCCTCTGCAGCGCTAGTTCAATCCCAGCTGGCCAGTGAAGGTCCCACATAGCGCAGCAGACCTCTCCTGTCGCACCTGCTGCTCCCCTCAGCAGTGTATTTCAGTGGATCTACCTGTTCTATGCCCCACTGTGTCTGTGGTGAATCCTCTCACCGCCCCCCCCAATGCATCTGGGCCTATACCCCGATTCTTGTATAAATAAATAAATAAATAAATCTTTAAAAAAAATGGTTCAAATCTTATAGTGCTAAGACACTCAAGAGGGGTAGGGAAAAGGGAGAGAGAGCAAACATGGAGTGTGGTGGAGGACTGTGGTGACTGAACCTGAGGGGAGAAATCCTGTGCTTTGAAAAAATAAATAAGGATGTTCAAAAAGAAAACAAATTTTATAGTTCATGTTAATGGGATAAAGAGAGAGTAGAATTGGTACAAAGGAGCTTTGGCCATCCCTAATGTCTTGTTACATACTTGCTAACTGACTTGTTTACTTCTGTGGGCCATGGGAGGAGTATTGAGAGATAGTCACCAAGAGAAGCAGAAGCAGAGGCAGGAGACAGAAGGTGAGAAAGAGGCCAGAGAAGCCCAGAGTGAAGACTTGCCTGGGGCCTGGAAGCCTGCCTGCCTCCTGGCCCCCAGCCACCCCTGCCTGCTGTGTACCTGGTTGCTGCAATGCATGTACAGCTCAATGAAAGCCTGAGAAAGCCACGGAGCGCTCCAGAACTCTCTTTTACCCTGTCTGCAGGATCAGAAAACCTGCTCAGTGCCCATCCTGCCCCTACACCATCTTTATTTAAGTCCAACATAACACAATTTTTAAATATTATATATCAGGTAATTCTAAAACCAGAAGACGTTGGTGGTATAAATACCTATTTTCTGTTGTGTGCTGACTGGCACATTTTCCCCCATAATGTGTTTCTTTATCTTTGATTTCTTTATCTTTATTTCTTTATGATTGCATTCATATTTGTTAGAGGACATCTTTTTCTGAGATCATATGCATTTGCTTCTAATTACCAGGGGATCTATACTAAACTGTGAAAACTTCAGACTCCTTCCAGTTCTTCTAGACTAATAAGAGAGTTTCAAGTTTATTTTTTTCATTTTGCAACTAGCCCAGAGCAAGGACTCCCTCATAACAGGATTTGCAGGTAAATGGCACATTTGGCTACTAATTAAGTTTCTTTTTTTCTTTCTTGAGCATGTTTCTTCATCTTGAGATCCTAGTAAAGCTTGGGAAAGTATGTTTCATGCATGATCTGTTTGTTTTAGAGTGGAGAACCTTGAGGAGTATTTAGCACGACACAGAGGTTGAAGATGTGTCTTTGGACATGACTTTTTCAGGAAATATCACCAAATTAGATCTGGCTATTATCCTAGATATGCTTTCAAGCTTTGCCAAGTCTGGCCTAATTTCTCTTGGATTACTTAGAATGTCCCATCCAATTAATTATTATCCAATTAATACCGTCTATTGTATCCTAAACACTATCAGTAGACTTCCTGAATAAAGTAGTCTTTTAAAAATGTAAATCTCATTTTTCCATTTCCATGTTCAGCATCATTCAATGGCTTTCCACTACCTTCTGAATAAGATGAAAATTCCTTAGTATGGTACACAGGTCTCCATCTCTGACTCTAGCTTTTTTTTTATTTATTTTTTAAAGATTTATTTATTTATGCATACTAGAGCTGGGGTACAGGCCAGAGGTGCAGGGGGGTGTGTGGGGCGGGGGAGGTGGTGGTGAGAGGATTCACCAGAGACAGCGGGAAACAGAACAGGCAGATTGACTGAAATACACTGCTGAGGGGAGCAACGGGTGTGCCAGGAGAGGTCTGCTGCGCCATGTGGGTAGCTCCCTGGCCAGGGGATTGAACTTATGTTGCAGTGGCTGCTGATAGCTTCATAGGTTGCATCTTAACCCCTTGTGCCACCAGGGAGGCCCTCTGACTCTAGTTTCTTAGGTATTCCATATTTCTCCTTGCCCCAGGATTACCGACCTTATGGTCCTTTCAGTTTCCTCTGCTCTCTTTTAGGGCAAAATGATTTCTGACTAGATATAAGTTATCAAATCCCTTTGCTTGAAAGTCTGTTTATACTTCTTCTCTGAAGTAGTGACTCCGCTCCAGAGACCAGTCTTTTTTTTCAACCCACAACATTTAATGAGAGTTGAATGTGAAACAAGTGTGAATGAAAGAAGAAATCTCCAAAGTCAATTTTAATATATTATATAGCTAATCCATTACTGAGAAATTTTTGTTTTTAGTTTCAGAAAGAAATATCCAAGGATGAAAGCTTAATTCAGTTATGATCCTTGAAATCTGAGCTTTTTAATTAAAAAAATGAACCTATGGAATGACACTCCAACACTAACACATTTAGGCTGTCAGTCAGGCTAAGGTATACGTAATGCTCAGTGTGAAGGGACTGTTTGAGATTCCTAAATCTTTAGCTTATTGTAAATCTGCCAAGTGACTTAAAAACTGTGTAGGGGCCTGAGCTCCCCAAGTAGAAGCTAATCAGCATATTAAATCTCAAGCTATATTGGATGAAAAACAACCAAAGCTAATCTATGTATTGGGAAACATGAATCAACTTGAATTTTTGTACCACATAAATAACTAATAAATTAATTGAATATTTCTTAATTTTCATTATGGAGCAGTTTCAGAGTGAGCAGACCACCCCACGGGTGAATTGAGACTCTGAGGTTGTTGAGAATACTGGTGCAGTGAGTGGATTTGACTCCGTGGCCTTGGTCAAGTCACATTCTCGGTCGTCTTATTGGGTTATATAACCATGAAACAAGGAAACATGGTAAACACCTACCGTAAGACGTACCTCTCACACACAAATAAGGAACTTAAACATAATTTAGATCCATTCTCTACACCAAAGAATTTACTATACAATTAACTGTCATTTTGTGACCTTTATATTCAGGGGATTTTTTTTCTTACTTATAGGAATAATAACTCAATGCAAATAAGTTAATGCTTCATTTACAAAAAAAAAATAATGATCACAAAGTTACCTTGAATGAATCAAAAAGCCCAATGTTCACTAATTATCACCATTTTATGTGTTCTCTTAACAGTGTTGCTTGTATGAATAACTTACTTTTCCTTCTTATAATGAAACCTCTGAGGTCTAGCTATACCATCAAGATGTTAGAATATTTTCATTCAATTAACTTAAATTATGTAATGTGAAAATGAATGATGACCAGGAGGCTGATGGCTGGAGTAATTCTGGTGAGAAATTTTATTTCACACATTGGTTTATTTAGTTAGATTTGGGGGAGGGCAAAAAAAATAGTGTGATATAAAAATTAGTTGTGTCCAACCTCACACATACTGCCATAAATAACTCTTGCAAATCCTAAACTCTGAATAACAGGCACAAATTTCCCACAAATTTTACAGTAAAACAGGGTTATCCCAGATCCACTTGAAATGAGTTGTTCTGGATAGCTGAATTTTCCAGATAACTTATTCAAAGTAACCCAACATTCCCAACATTTCAACAATTGGGGTTGGAACAGTTTCTAAATATATTATACATTTAAACATTTTTTTTTTTCTTAAACAGATTGTATGTGGAATAGGATGCAAATTTTCTTAATGACTCGTGATTCGTCCTTTGTGATGCAATGTTAAAGAATCAGCTCTAGATCTTGGCAGTTGCATTGCTCCCTTCTTGCCACTCTTAGATTCACTTTTCTTCTTATAGATTTGCCAAAAGCACAGGACATAATAATTCCAGTGACCCATCTAAGATATTGTTCTGGGAGGAATCCTATCCAGATCACTAGGTGAAGGTCTCAGCAAATAGATCTTGCACCACCTTTGCCCCCATTCATGCTTAGTCCTCTGTGAACTGTCCTCTGTCCTGCAGTGTCAACCAGGAAATGAACCCCGGACTGGTGCTGAATCATCAAGAGCCATGGTCCTGTCTTCCACAGTGTCTGTTGGTCACTTGGCTGTATTTTGCAAATCTGGAAGGGTGTCACTTGCAATGTTCAAGTCACATACTCATTGTTTGCCCCACATCTGTGCTAGTATTTCTCTTCTAGGTGCCAGCAAGGACTAGAGTACAACAGTAAATTAAAACTGGCCTTGATTGCTGCCACTGCTGAATGAACTTGCCTTATAAATGGACAGGGAAGAGAGAGGAAATTAAAATACCTAAATTTTAAAGGGGGATCTGGTGTAAGGGTTGGCAAAATATAGTGTGGTCCAAATCCAGCCTGCTGCCTGTTTTATGTAGCCCACTGTTAAGAATGGTTTTTATGTTTTTAAGTGTTTGAAAAAAATCAAAAGAAGAATATTTTGTGAAAAGTGAAATTGCATGAAATTCAAATTACAGTGTCCACAAATAAAGTTTTATTGGAACATGGCCATAGCCATTCATTTACATTCATCTGTGGCTGTTTTTTTGTGCTATGACATCAGAGTTATTAGGTCTCTGTTAGGACAGAGGCCATATGGCCCACAATCCTAAAATCTGGCTTTTTTTTTTTAAGATTTATTTTTATTTATTTGTACAAACACTGGGTACAGTCAGAAGTGCAGGAGGGTGAGAGAATTCACCAGAGCCAGAGCAGAGAGTAGAACAGGCAGACTGATGAAGTACACTGCTGAGGGGAGCAGCGGGCGGCAGGAGAGGTCTGCGCGCCATGTGGGACCCTCCTCCGGTGGCCGGGGAGCAGCCAGGGATCGAACCAGTGCTGCAGAGGCTGCGGGCAGCTTTGCAACCCAGCGTTCAACCACTGCGCCACCGGGGAGGCCCCAAAATCTGGCTTTTTTACAGAAGTTTGCTGACCACCAGTTTAGAAGAATAAACTTTCTTGTCTTCTACCTAGAAATTTCTTTCTTTGGCTATGAAGTGAAACAATTTCCATGCTTATAAAAGCTCTATAAATAATAGTGAGGAATTATTCTCAGATATCATGATGGAAATACCAAGAATGTGTGTGCAAATGTGTGTTTATGTATATAGACACTAAGTATTTAAAATAAGCATATTTCAAGTTTACCACCACATGTGATAATTATGAACATAAATTATTCTTGTAAAAGAATAATATTTACTAGATTATAATTTAAACAACATAGCTCAATTTTTGTAACCTTTTCCCTTTTTGTAGCTTTTCCCAAGGGCATCCATTAACCTCGGGGTCTTCAGAATTTGTAAAACAGGAAATAAAGGGAAAGAAAAGATCAATGTCCAGGTTTGGACTACAAATTTGGGATTTTCTTTCCAAGTCCATAGAGAGATAATGGTCTTGAGAATCTTGAAGATTTTCTAAGTTCATTAAATTATTTATTAATGAAGAGCTATGCCTGTGTGACTTTAAGTATGTGATAGGACATAGATAAGAACTTAGTAAATGATGTATAGGAAGCTGTTCACCCATGAGAAGAAGGGAAAGCATGCCCCCTGTGAGCCCAGTGATTGTGGGTAATAGAGGGTTACACATTTAAGAAGCAATAGCTCAGACAAGTATGTTCTCATTTCTTTCCAAGTCAAGTCCCAGAGGGAGCAGGTCAGTGGGAGGGTGTCAGAAAATTCAGGATAAGGTCAGAAGGGGAGTGAGGTTTGCCTCTGACTCTTAGGGCAGACACCAGGATGTGGGAGGTCGGGGGAAGGAGAATAGGAATAAATATTCTGGAACCTCTCTTGGCTTTTGTGCATTATGGAGGGATGTAAACATGGGACATGGCAATGGTGCCTGTGAGTGTAATTGCCAGTTTGAGGTTGGTTTACCCTGCAGCTTATGACCAGGGTTGGACTCCTCAAAACAAGCTAGGTTTGTTACAGGAGTAGGGGAGAGTAGACATATTCACAGCACCCGTGAGAGCCCTGGAGCTGGACGGGTATTGGACAGGAAGGGAGCATGACAGGCTTTTTCTAAGCTGCTTCTCTCTCCTCCACCCTGTAACCTGGGGAGAAGACCATGGGGGTAAACTGATAGAGGTGAACTTCAACTAATTGAATAACTAACTCAGAGGAAGCCATCTTAAACTGGAACCTTCAGTAAACCACTCTTGTTCCCTGCATCACCCCCCCTCCATACTGCCCCCTACTGGGGTCAGGATTAAAGTATCAATTATAGAAAACTGGCAGCTCTCAGAACACAGTAATAGTAATGTGCTAAGTATTTGGACTTTTCTGCTCTGTTCAATGTTGTGATACAGTTTTACCCTATATAGTGACTTTCAAGAGTTTTGATGATGCACAATAGTAGAGATGATACTTCATATCACTAAACTGAACAGATGTACAGATGTACTTACACAGATACCTAAACTAGAGTTGTGAAATCAATTTTACCTTTGTTGTGTGTCATGTAATCTCTCTGTTGTGTCCTGTTCTTCTAAAAATAACATTCATGTTTCAATATATTGATTTCATGACCCAGCCATGACCTGTAGTTTGAAATATAATCTCCTAAATGCCTAATGACATAAATAAAACTTGGTCCCTTCACAATGTAGCTGTAAATACTATACTTGCATATTGTTTGTTATCATAGCATTTCTGTGCCCCCACCCCCATTGCAGGCACTAGTCATTATTAAAGCTGTTTCCATACATTTATTGTAGTAGTCAAGATGGTTTTGTTAGGGGGCAGACTGGGGAGAACCCCGGGACCACCAAACTTTGTACACTATATTCTGATATCCTCTGCACAAAGACAAAGGATACTCTTAGTGTGTTAGACCTTTAATAGAAAAGAATTTTAATGGACTTGATATGCAATGTAAAGAGAAAGGATAATAGTTTCCAATAAAACCCTCAAAGTTACCCATCCCCTGTGAGAAGTTGCCCAGCCAAACAGGTTTGGTCCAAAGTCAGACAGGGGAGGTCTGAAATCTTGCCACAAAACTAAGGCACCCCCTGGTGGTGAATCATAGGAAAGGAGCAGAAGGGCCCAAGCAAGTGTGGAAGAGCAAAATCAAAATCCTAGTCAAAATAAAGGCTGCCATGGTCAGCCACCCCACGTATCTCTCACCCACATCTCTGTCTCTTTCCAGTGTCTCCTTCCATGCCCCCCAGATCCCTCGTGCAAGTCCAAGGCCGAGAAACAAGTGTGGCTGCTGCTTCAGACATCTCTCTGCTCCACATCCTTCCTCCAGGTCTTCTAAGCCCTCTGTCCCAAGTTCTTTTCAACTTCTTCTAGGTGCTCAGCTCCACCCTTCCTTGGGTGGGGCAGGGAACATGGAAACTCCCCCTTTTAAGATTATTTACAGTTTTAGTCACGTGATCAAAACCAAACCCAAAATGACTGAAGTCAAAAATGAATGTATTGTCTCATATGACAAAGAAGACCAGAATAGTGCAAGCTTCAAGCACAGCTGGATCCAGGGACTCAAGCATTTTATGTTTCTCCCTTTAGCTTCTTTTCTTGTCTCTATGAGTTGACCTTATTCTCGGTTTGGACTATTCTACAAGAGAGGGGTCACATCTTTGAGGTCCAAGCAAACATCTCCACAGTTTACAAACTATAAGGAAGAGAAGGCCTCCTCCTGTTCTCTGGCCACGCATCAGATTTCATGGAAGGCTCTGGTTGGCTATGCCTGAGTCGCTTGCACATCCCTGAATCCATCAGAAAGCTCAGGGAGATAAGGAATTCTGATTGGTTCACTACAGTCTCCTGCCAGTTCCTCCAGGCTCACATGGACTGGGAGAAAGTGGGGTGCTATTATTAGAAGAGGAGGGAGGGATTTTTCTCAGTCCAAGAGGAAAATTGGAAACTTTAGCAAACGTTCTTTCCATGCATCGCCCCTCCTGCATACTGCCCCCTAGTGGGGTAAGGACTGAAATATCAGTTATAGAAAATTGGCAGCTCTCGGAGCACAGGAATAGTAAATTATTTCCTGGATTTCCCATCTTCAAGATTGCTGAAGTTTCCGAATAGTCAAGTTCTAGATGAAAAAGGCAGTATGGCACGTAAACTAAAAAACTGCCGTGTCCTTGTTTTTTGATACATAAAACAAACTGCTATGCAGATAACCACAAAAGTCCTCTCCAAGTCCAAGTCAAGTACAGAAGCCAATAGAGAAAGACAGACATGATTTCACTTATATGTAAAAGATAAGCAAAGCACATGAGCAAATGGAGAACCCCTGCTTTTACTGCCCTCCCCCAAATAATGCCAAAGCCCATGTTCCTCATGGACTGCAATGTGCATGCTCCTAATTCACTCCAAAGCCCATTCTCCTAATTACTTATTCCTATGACCTAATTAGGATGGCCCCAATTGGACAAATTGATTCCCCTGGCTCCTTTGCAGAAGAAATTTTTAGGTCCTGGCCCTGCCCTCCCTTCTTTCCAACCTTGGCTCCCTATTGAAATGCAAGGACCTCAGTCAATTTGCCTGTTCTGCTCCCCACTCTGTCTCTGGTGAATCCTTTCACACACACACACACACACCCCACCCCGCCCCGCCCCTCCCCTCTGACTTACACCCCAGTTCTTGTATGCTTAAATAAATCTTAAAAAAAAAAAAGAAGAAATGCAAGGACCTCGTACAATGTGCAGTCAAGGGTTGAATACCTGACTCCCAAGCTCATGCTCCTAATTGCTCATTCCTTGTGTGTTGGAGACCCCTAATGCATGAGGTGCTGAGACGAGGAGAATGTCAAGGTTGTGACTGAAAAACTGGTCAACACGGGCTGGAAGAGTGGCCTGTGTTCAGACCAAGATGTCCTTTCTTGTGTCAGCAAAGCTAAGCCGTTTGAAAAGCAGGCAAGAATAGAAAGGGAGTAGAATATACCTGATAACGCAGAACCTTGGCGGTAAATGTGTGTCCGGACAAGGCTAAATACTAAGAAAATGATTCCTTGTCTAATAACTAACGTACAGGAGGGGGGGGCTGTTTGTATCAATAAAAATGAGTTGCACTGGACACTCGGGACGCTTGAGCACAAAATGAGAGGCCTTGTGTCCCCTGGGCCCCGCTTCTCTTAAACTCTATTTTGTGTCTGTCATTTCTTTAGTCCTCGGTTCTTTCAGATTCCTCTCCTCAACCCTGCTCACCGGAGCTGGTCTCTGGCACTGTGACCTGATTAGGATGGTCCCAAATGGACAAATTGATTCCACCTGGCTCCTTCGCAAAAGAAATTTTTAGGTCCTGGCCCTGCCCTCCCTCCTTTCCAACCTTGGCTCCCTATTGATATGCAAGGACCTCAGACAAAGTGCAGCGTCAATGATCAAATGTCTGACTCCAAAGCCCATGCTCTAATTAATTGCTCATTCCTCATGACCCAATGTGTAGACTCTGCACATTGCCTGGAATCCTTGCATGTCAGTAGGGAGCCAAGGTTGGAAAGGAGGGAGGGCAGGGCCAGGACCTAAAAATTTCTTCTGCGAAGGAGCCAGGTGGAATCAATTTGTCCATTTGGGACCATCCTAATAAGGTCACAAGGAAGGAGCAATTAGGAGCATGGGCTTGGGAGTCAGATATTGGATCATTGCACATTGTATGAGGTCCTTGCATTTCTTTTCTTTTTTTTTTTTAAGATTTATTTAGGCATACAAGAACTGGGGTGTAAGTCAGAGGGGCGGGGCGGGGCGGGGTGGGGTGTGTGTGTGTGTGTGTGTGTGTGTGTGTGTGTGTGTGAAAGGATTCACCAGAGACAGAGTGGGGAGCAGAACAGGCAAATTGACTGAGGTCCTTGCATTTCAGTAGGGAGCCAAGGTTGGAAAGGAGGGAGGGCAGGGCCAGGACCTAAAAAGTGCTTCTGCGAAGGAGCAGGTGGAATCAATTTGTCCAATTGGGAGCATCCTAATCAGGGTCAGGAGGAATGAGCAATTAGGAGCATGCGCATTGGAGTCAGACAGTCGCTCAATGACTGCCTGTTGTATGAGGTCCTTGCATGGCAGTAGGGAGCCAAGGTTGGAAAGGAGGGAGGGCAGGGCCAGGACCTAAAAATTTCTTCTGCACAAGAGCAGGTGGAATCAATTTGCCCAATTGGGACCATCCTAATTAGGTCATTAGGAATGAGCAATTAGGAGAATGGACGGTGGGATGAATTAGGAGCATGCGCATTGGAGTTAGAAAGCGCATGTCACTTAACCCTAGTCTCTGAATCTGTAAAATTGGAAAAGTGGCAAATATTTATGTCATTGATATTTTGGCAAGAGTAAATGTGGTAAGGTATATAAACATTTAGCATAAACCTTAGCACATAATAAATGCTGTATATTATTTTTCTTGTTATTATCAGTTACTGGCTTATTACATCCTTGGAGGCCAAAATACCCAAAACCCAAAAAACAAACCAAAAACCCCAATCCTGCTGAAAGCCAGCTCCTTGGGGAACCCCAGGAATTTGGGGCTGGCCCCCTTTCAGTCTGCAAGCACTCAGGAGGAAATGCCCCTTGCTGAGAAAGGGGTGGCGTTGGGGGAGAATCCATCTACTGTCAAGGAAGTCTCAATTAAATTCGGATGCCAATTAATTTAATTTATATTTCTGCATGAAAAATGTCATTCTATTATACATGCACTGGAAGGATGCCAGGAGCCTAGGTTAATAAATTTCATCTCTACTGACATAATATGGAATCACAGACTAATCGGATACTTATTAAATGCCCACCTGTGCTTGGGGCTCCATCTTGTAGAAATCCAGCTGAAATAAGGTCTGTCCAGCCGGGCCTGTGATCATCTGACACCCACCCTGATCCCCTCTGCTCCCCGCTTTGGGGCATGTCTCGGGAGAACAACTCTAAAAATGAGTAATCAATATTCAAATTGGTTATAAATGGGTACATTGAATGAATAAGGGAATGAATGATGGAGAACTGTAAATAATCCACTCAAATGAATCAGGGCATCGGTGTTTTCTGGTTAGCAGGAAACTTGCCGTGATTATTTGACTATAGATTCAAACCAGCTGGTGGTGGGTAATACCTACCAGTTATGAAGTCCTTGCTCTGTGCCAGAGTTAGCGTTCATTTTAATTTTGAATAATTACAGCAATCAGTCAAATAGAGATTATTCCCTCCAACCCCTTCATTTAAAGACAAGGAAGCTGAGGTTGTGTAAATGGAAAAGACCGTGGTTGAGATCACGTGATCAGAAAGACCCAATCTTGCCTGACTCAAAACCAGAGTATTTTTTTCTACTGTATCACCGCCATATTCTTTTGGATAAGGGTCCACACTGCCTCCATGGGGGATGGGCTGCCCTCTGCTAGGACCCTTGGCACACTGAACAGTTCTGGATGAGCTGAGTTTACAATTAAATCACTAGGAGTTGAAGCTACAGTACCCCAGGCCCACCCCCATCCTGGAAACTCACCCTGCTTTCTACTTGAACAACTCCCAGACACTTGTTGCAGCTCGACACTGCCGTGAGACAGATGAAATAGGTTGTTGCAAATTCTCAAGCAGTCATTTGTTGCCTACAGTTAGTTATTTCCTCAACATTTGCTGAGCACTCCCGACCTACCAGGCACTCTGTTAAATCCCAGGACACAATGAAAAAGGAGGCAGAACTCATGGGAAAGATGCCCCAGTACAAATGCCCTTACACACTTACTATGTGAGATGGCAGCTGTGGAATTATGAAGGGAAATGTTCATTTTGCCATTTACTCACTATTTACTGAGTCCCCAAAATGTGCAATCAACACACCAGCTCTAACATTTTCCTGCTGGGCAAGAATAGACAGAGGCTACAAGCTGAGTGGGTCTGGGCCCTCCTTTTCATTCCTGATGCTGCACTTAGGGGTCCCTCAAGTATGAGTTTGGACACCCTATCCTGTGTGCACAGGTTTTTATCCACCTCACCCTAGAATGCCTCAGAACCAGCAAGTCCTAGAAGCAAGCTTTGGCCTGTTTGAGGTGTACTGGGGCCCCAGGGCCCAGAGACTGATTCAGAAGGCTTGGACTCTGGCTCTATTAATTTCTTCCCCTATGGGTGGGGACAAGAGCTGAGGCGGGGGCAGAGGGCCACAGAGAATAGTCCTCAGACCAGCAGCCCCTGAGCATCACTTGGGAGCTGGTTAGGTTAGAAATGCAGAATCCCAGCCCAACCCCCTTTTTGTCCCCCGCCCCCCCCCCCAGACCTTGGAAATCTGCATCTTAGCATGGGGTCCAGGTGATGAATTCTTATGCACAGTGTGGTTTGAGAAGCACTTCTAGAATGGCCTTGTGTCTAGTCCTCTTTTCATGGCTGGGAAACCTGAGGGCAGCTAAAAGACAGGGTAGGGAAAGGAGGCCAGTATGAGGCTGGGTTGCAGGATCTGGGGTACGCTTCTGGGCACCTTGCTATTCCCTAGTGGGGACTAAAGCAACTTTGAAAAGGGGAAAAAAACCCCACAAAACCCAAAAACCTTCGAGTAACTCAGATTGACAGGGTCCTGGAATTAAGAGATTTCCAGTAAGTGAACCGAGAAACAATTCCATTTAGTCATGGAGAAAGTAATTAAAGCAAGGGCAGTGATAACAAACGACTCCAGGAGCTAGAGAAAGGCCGAGAAACATTTTGCCTTCTATTTTATTTCTGGGGCCGATGCAAATGAGCTGGAGGGAATGTCCAAAATCAAAGTTAATTATTTAACTCATTATTTATTTACTCTTTCACTTCTGCATCCCCTTTGTCTTTACTCTCTTTTTCCTTAGTACCTTTTAGTTCTCAGCACTTTCTGGTGCCTTCATTCAGCCTTGTTTGCCACCCCATTTTTCGTTTGCTTTTCTCAATTCCCTCACTCTGCCCAAAGGAAAATAACACAGAGGAGTGAACAGTGTTAAAAAACATGACGCAGCGCTGTTTCATGCTGCTGTGGATGCTTATTGATCTACAATATTCCTACCATGTAATTTTTATTCATGCATAATAGTTGCATTTTGATTTACAAGTCCCTTTCAACCTGCTGTGATTATCAATATGTAGCCAATTGTGTTCCAGTTTTCATCTGTCCCATCCTCATTTCTCAACTTCTCTCTGCTTTTTCTTTGTCCCCCTTCTCTCTTCATCTCATCTCCCTCCCTCCTTCGCCCTCCCTCTCCCTCTCTCTGGCATTTATTAAAGCAAATCCCAGACATCATATCATTTAACTCATTTCCTATAGAATTTCCTGGAGGGAGAGCCACGAGAGGATGGTGGCTGAGGAAATGGTCTCTTATGATTGTGTTCTTCACCAAAATATGAAGGTTGTGTTACTGAGATAAGGAAAAATACAGAATTTTGAAAGCCTCTATGTAATATTCCAGATCATGGAGATTTTATTTTCCATCTCCAGGTCTTCCCCCTAGAGTCTTTAAGGAGTTTATGAAAACTTTTAAATCTCCCTTTACTATTAAAATAGTAACAGAATAACAAAATCTTTAGTGTTTATAAACCTAAAAAGAATTATATATTCTCTTATTGTTGACAAAGAGCACTCTGAGGATATCATTTTTGCAGTTGAAACTGATCATTGTAAGCTCTGCCATCTGTAAGATCTAAGAAGTCACGAATATGCCCCCCCCCCAAAAAAAAAAAAACCCACAAACTCTAAGCTGGTTGTTGTAATGGTTTAAAAACACTTTGGATCAGGACCTAGTGTGAAAGCACAGTGCACAATTGTTTCAGTGTTAACACACTTCAGCTCTATGGAGTATCAAGCAATTTGGAAGTTTGAAAATTTTCCATCAGCAAATATGATTCAACTAACTTTGAGTCAAATGCTCTCTAAATATGTCAAATAGATAGGGGCTTTGAATGAGGGAATTACTTATAGTTGGTGTCCTAAGGAAAAGAATCCCTTTGTGGCATGGAGAATGTAATTAATGGGAGGTAAGTGCCAACAAATCACTCCTTAAAATATTAATGCTATCAAAGAACAGCTGGATAATGAGAGAAACTTGACCCTTGGGGACTAGCAAAGGTTGCTGCTGCTGCCACAGTATTTTATGCAGTTGTGATGTAATGAATTCCTCTAAATTTTAACAAAAATAATATTAAGAGGTGTGGTTCTGGGAAAGTTATTAGCAGCAATCATGTCTTTATAGTTTGATCTTATTATGATCATTGTATCTCACTTTTGTTGTGGCTCTAAATGACTTTCCCCCTTTTTTGCTCAGGATATATAGACCCCAACAAAACTCCTGTGGAAAACAACATTAAAAACAACAACAACAACAACAACAACAACAAAACAACAAACTCGACATCTGGCAAGGACTTTTTTTTTTTTGTAAATAAAAACACGGTACCTAGGAAATTTCTGCAAAAATACTTTTCCATAACTTAAGTTCATTAACTAAGTCAAGAAAAACTGTCCCATTGTCTGTGAAGAAAAGCCTGGACTTCATTTGATTTTTACTTAATTGTTTCTTATTGTCCCACGGAAGATCTATTTCTAAGAGAGCGATGAAGTTAAATATTTACACAATCCTCCATAACATCTAAATTGTACGTTATTTTTACGTTCTAGGACTAAATGCTAACCCCACTATTTAAAATCAGAAAGGATTCTTTATTTGAAGTATACTTCCACTTAGAGACTTAAAAAGATGCCGTTTTATTCCGTTAAAAAAAATGTTTTTCGGAGCCGACCCGGACCATCGACCATCGGGGAAGCTGCGAGCGTAGCAAATGCTTTTGAGCGCGCACTTTTATTGCTGGTGCGCCCCAAACTTTGTTCCTTTTGTTTCACTTAACTTGCCAACATCTAAATCACTGACACGGGCATTCAGCGTGTTTGACAAATAGGTTGAGATACGGGGAACATATTCACACATGCCGATAAACGATGAGAGGAAGCTCAGGATGCAGTAAAAATACATTCTTGAGTGTAGCCCAGGTTTCACATAACAGCCCTTTCCTAAGGCGCTCACGCCGCGCCAGGAGCAGGACCCCTTCAAATAGCACACAGGGGACACATCATTTAAATAAATGTGTTTCTTTGCCCGAACAGAAGTTCAGATCTGCACAATTATCATTAATTTTGTTCCTTTATTTCCGTTGTGGGCGTGAAGGCAGAAAGCGTGCTCTTTGAGGTTCTGGGAGCTGCGGTCGACGGCTGGAGGCGATTCTTCACCCGGCTGCCCGCCAGTGAAGGGGGTGAGGCAAAGTGTCAGTGTCCGTGCACGTGGGGAAATGTGCCGCCCCTCCAAGAAAAGTGGAAATGTAGGTGGAAGAAGACTCAGTGCAAAAGTTGGGGCCCCCCAAAAAAAGTCATCATCCCGAACCCTTTGAACCCGTGTCCCAAGTGCGAGCCTGGGTCTGTGTAACAGGCGACAGAAGACTCGACAAACCAGTCACGGCGCTGTGTTTTTATTTTATGACACCCATAAAAAGCAAAACCCGCCTCCACTGCGTGCCGGCGCGCACGGATGGACGCGCAAGTGGGTAGCCCTCGCCTCTACCCTGGGGAGTTTTCAGGCTGGGCCCGAGTAGGGGTGTGCGTTGGAGAGGGCCGGTCCCCTCAGGCATCGAGTTAAGTCCCGGGCGAGCTGGGTGGGTGGGGGTGGCCCGGGAAAGGCGGGGGACTGGGCGCGAACCCCGGAGCGCAGCGACCCGCGGGCCGCGCGGCGCCCGCTGTGATTAGCACCAGCAGCGCGACCCGGGAGGGCGGACTCTCGCTTCCCCCTCGCTGGCTCCCCCTCCCTCTTGCTTTTTAAAGGACGCCTTGCAGGCCGAGCTGTCAGCGCGCGGAGGCCGTTTGTACTTGGCCGCAGCTTGGCGACTCCAGCTCCCGTGACAGACAGGGGCGGGGACTGCGGGCTGCGGGTCTGGGCTGTGCGCACGTGGAGGACGAATTTTACTTCCCTCGGGCTCCGCTTGGAACCCGGCGTCGGCTACTCGCCGGGGACCCGCGCAGCCCTGGAGGTGCCAGCCCCGCGCGCGATGCCTCCAGCGAGGCGCGCGGAGGGAGGGGGGCGCGGGCTCCGCGCTCCGCCCGCGCCGGGAGCGGCATGAGCCGGGCGCGGGGCGCCAGCGACGGTCCCAGCAGCAGCCGGTGCCGGCGTCTCCCGCGGGCCCTCGCCCCAACGTCGCGGCGCGCGATGCCGACCCCTGGCCTGCGGCGAGCGCAGCGCAGCCCCTGCTGCCGGCCGGGTTTCTGCTGACCCACGCGGGAGAGCTCGAGCCTGCCCGCGCCTCCCGGGGAGGCGGAACCGCGGGGCGCGCGGAGCCCCCGCTCAGCTCTTCCCTCTCCAGCTGCGTCCCGGTCCGCGCCGCCCGGGGTGCCCGGGAGCGATGGGGTCGCTGCTGGCGCTCTTCCTTCTCCTAGGCTGGCTGCGCTGGAGCCCGGCGGGCGCCCAGCAGTCGGGAGAGTACTGCCACGGCTGGGTGGACGTGCAGGGCAACTACCACGAGGGCTTCCAGTGCCCGGAGGACTTCGACACGCTGGACGCCACCATCTGCTGTGGCTCCTGTGCGCTGCGCTACTGCTGCGCCGCGGCCGACGCCAGGCTGGAGCAGGGCGGCTGCACCAACGACCGCGGCGAGCTGGAGCACCCGGGCATCACCGCGCGTAAGTGCGGGCCCTCCGGGGCAGACCCCCGCCCCGCAGCCCGCAGCCCGCAGCCCGCAGCCCGCAGCGGCGGTGTGTGCCGGCCGGTGTGCCCCGAGCGCGCGCGCCAGGCCTCGCCGGGTTTTGCGCTGTGTGGACGCTGCGGGCGGGGGGATCGCGGGAGAAGTGGGTGGTCGCGGGTAGGTCAAGGGGCCCCATTCCTTTGCAGTTCCGATTCCCGCCACACGCTGTCTCCGAGGGTCGCCCCAGGGAAAGTGTTAAGGGACAGCGAGGACCTCGGGACGGCCCATGCCTCTGGGGAAAACATCTCAAGTTTCCGGGAACTTGGGGGGTACAGGGAAGCTCCGGGCTAGACCTGGGTTTTCAGGGGGCGGTGAGGTGCCTCGCTGCGCGCCCGGGTCCCTGGGAGCTTCTGGAAGTGCGGGTGGCTGGGGGAACGCAAGTTTTGGGGAGCGCATGTCTGTAGCCCGCAGACTTGCTGAAACCACTCGGCTCCCTCCCCCCACCCAGCCCCTTGGGGTTCTTTGGTACGTTTCTAAACAGCTGCCCCATTCTCTAGACTTCCTTTCATTTCTCTGCATCGAATTACCCTCCCCGGCCAACCCCCTATTGTCACGCCTTTCAGAAATGTCCAGGTCCTCGAGGTGGAGATTTAGAAACCAGGGTCGCAGGGGCTTCCCCGCCCCCCTATTCTCACATCGGAAAACATGGGTCAAATTTCCGCTCACTTCAGAGCAGAATAAATCACGACCCCAGCAGAGGAACTTTACACCTTTAAAAAAAAAAAAAAAAGCTTTCTACCTGAATCGCAACATCAGGGAAACCCTTTAGAGCTCCATGAGACCGGGAAACCAGAGGAGCCGAGAGGAGCTCAGAGCCAAAGGCACCCCAGAACTCCAGAGTGGCAGTCTGAAGGCAGCAAGATAAGGTCCCTGTCGAAAGGGGAGGAGAGGCTGGAGAGATGGTGTGACTGCTTCCCCTCCTGCCAGAAACCCTCTGCTGGCCCAGGAAAGGGGAACCTGCTCTTGCTTAAAATGCCATGAGATTCGGGGTTCCAAAATCCCAGTCTACAAGTGGTTTGTGGAGAAAAGATACTCAGTGGAATGTACGGAGCTCTGGGCAAGTCTGGCCTGTTGGAAAATACACTCTCTCCGCTGCTTTACTCCACTCACCACCGGGGTGGAATTCCTCTCCAAGTAAGAGTGCCCAGACTGCTTCCCAGGCCTCCTGGCTCTGCGCTGCCGTCCCAGGACAGGAGAGGGGCCGTGTCTCCTGAGTCTGGGGTCTGCAAACTCTCGTGGCAGTGGTCTGTCTCTTGCCAGCTGTGTAAGCTTGGGCAAGTTCCTTAACTGCGCGGGGCCTCTTCCAGACTCTAGCATGGGCATAGTGCTCTCCGAGGAGTTAGCTTGCGGAGTCCGTGAGAGTTTGTGAATACTCAGTGGTTAGTGGTTTCGATCTCACATTCCACAGGGTGCTGCTAAAAATGGGGGAATGGGGGGTACACTGAAGAGCTTGCACCTAGGAGCGCAGATTCAAGTAGTTCTTTGTCACTCAGTACCTATGTGTCTTTGGGGAAGTAAAAAACTGCCATTTTCCATATCTGAAAATAAAGCTTATCATGCTCACCTCACAGGGTCCCCATGCTATTTAAATCAGATAATGAATTAAAAAGAGCCAACAATGGGTAGCTTGTTAATGGTCCCAAGTTTTCTATTTTCACCTCTAATCTGGAGGTCCCATCTAATGGAGGTTTACTCTGCCCCAGAGGGGCTCTGGCAGAAAGTATGGGCCACCAACACCAAGAACAACATCATGACCTACCAGAGGTTCCATGTGATCTTCCCAGAGTCTGGATGGCTCTGGGTAGGCAGAGGCATGGCTGCTGGAGTGGGCATCCCACATTGTTTCTGGAAAGAAGCATCTAGAGCTGACAATTCGTGATGCAATAGGAAACACAGTTAGGGAAACCCACACTGTGGATTTCTTATTGTTCTTCCCCCCACTCTCGTAAATTCCTGGAGGTCCATTTAGCAGGCCTATTTTCTTTGCTTGGACTGGGGAGCCTTGGAAGGGAGGTGACTTTTCAGCATCAGAGATGGGTCAAAGATCTAAGTGCCCTACTGTGATAAAGCGACTAGACCCTGGATTTAAACCCAGAGTTATAGTAACAGCAAAAACACAAAACAACTTATTTTCCCTCCCTGCAGTGCATGAACAGGAGCAGAGATTCTGTTCTTTTCTAACTTCCAGATGTGCAATATGATGGCTAATTGCTAACAGAGATTACAGTATCAGTTTGCTTGCTCCCACTAAGAGCAAGGTTATTCTGTCATCACGGCTTGCACTTTGGGGGTTACCAGTAACAAGCTCTGAGAAGCTGGGCTGACAACAGTGGTAATACTAAGTCTCCCACCCTCCACCCCTAAGCAACCTGGAGTTTGGAGACCCTGTCCGAGCGTATCTGTCTATTTTTGCCTTTTAGAGCCTGTCTACGTTCCCTTCCTGATCGTCGGCTCCATCTTCATCGCCTTCATCATCCTGGGCTCTTTAGTGGCTATTTATTGCTGCACCTGCTTAAGACCCAAGGAGCCCTCACAGCAGCCAATCCGCTTCTCACTCCGAAGTTATCAGACAGAGACCCTGCCCATGATCTTGACCTCCACGAACCTCAGGGCGCCTTCCAGGCAGTCCAGCACGGCCACCAGCTCCAGCTCCACAGGGGGCTCCATCCGCAGGTTCTCCTTTGCCAGGGCAGAGCCAGGCTGCCTGGTGCCCTCACCACCCCCGCCTTACACTACTGGCCACCCAATTCATCTGACCCAGCCATCAGGTTTCCTGGTGTCACCCCAGTATTTTGCTTACCCCCTCCAGCAGGAGCCCCCTCTACCAGGGAAGAGTTGTCCAGACTTCAGTTCCAGTTGACAGGCCACAGCCATGATCCATGTAGTATAATGGCAGATGAGTGGAGCTCTGCTGTCATTGTCATGAGCAGTTCTAAGGAAATTTCCCCTGAACCTAGCGACGTCATGGAGGAAAGTTCTGGGAATATCCAGAACTTCACAGTTAGAGTATAACATTCCCACCTCTGATCACAGAATGGCCATGTTGGATAATTTCTTTCTGGCTTTGAAAACATGGTTGCCATTATATTTCAATTTATGCTACTTTTATTCAAAATATGCAGCAGTTCAACTTTAAAATTGCAGATCGACTGACAGTGTTCAGGAGAACTCCATTATACCTTAGAAAAGGGCTACCTATTCTTTTTTTCATTATAAGTTGTTTAGTGATTTATAATGCAAGTATATACATAAGTAAGCAAAGAAAAATACCTGATGATAATCATAGAAGGTTCACTTAAAAAATTAACTACTAAGTAAGCTAAGAGGACAACTTATTTATGATTTTGGGAATAACCTACCCATGAATAATATTAGCACCATGAAAACTATTATTTTTTAAATTAATAAATTTTGTTTAAAATATAAGAACCTTTTTAGAATACAAGACTTCAATAACCACATGAGGAGTTTAAAGTCTTAGATACTCATTCAGATACTCATTGTCACACAGGTCTTCTATACAAGCAGTTCTCCACCTACTCAAGGAAATATTTATTGTAGACTTTTTGTTCAGCACCATTTAGTGTTTAAATGAAAGTTGGACAGTTGGGTCTTAAACACTTATTTGTAAAATGAGTTATGTACAAATGTAAAGACTTGTAATTTAATCTATTTACTACATAGACGGTACTAATCACTTAATAGTCACACTGTAATTTTTCTGTTGATAGTAACTGTGGAGTTCAAAGTCGCGTTATGGGTTATACTCATCTAATATTACATATCTTAAGTGTTGCTGAAATCCATATCTGTTGATTGCATAATTGGACATAGATCCTGCTGGGTTAGAATAAATAAAATATTTTATGTTTTTGTGAAATCTATTTGAAATTTAGATCAAAGTCCTCCATTTTAGGAGTATCATTATCTCCTTAATGATACTCTTTGCTATTTAAGAAAAGGAAATATCTGTATGTAACACATCATATTTTGAAATGAAAGAAAGAAGATTCTACATTGAATTACATTAAAATGCTATTTTCTGCATCTGGGCTCATGAAAGCAGCAAAGGAAGTGAATTTCTGTAGCGATATCAGCCTGTGGGGTATATACAGACCTCAGATGTGTCATTTGGCTTGCTTAGCTCTAGCAATTAGGACATTTCAATAAGAAACTGAAGTTTTGACTGCTTGTATCACAGAGATGATGTGGCACCAAGACTGCCCTGGGGTCAGGACAGCCCCTTTCAGAAAGAAGCCTTATCCTTGGCCACCTGCCTACCTGGTCCTTCCTCTCATCCATCTTAGTGTTGTCATCTAGCTAACCTCTGCCCTTGCAGGTTTATATGAATTCACATTATCACGTGTCACCATCAACAGCTCTTATCAGATGCAACTAGAGGTAAAATTCTGAGTCTTGCTTCTTGGTTTTCTAGTTGAGGAAACAAGTCAGAAGAAATTGTGCCTTTGCTTAGTCTGATGGCAAAGGAACTTCTGACTTCTAGCCTCTTCCTTTCTCCTGTGTGTAAAAGTGACCTGACTTTCAGGTATCCCAAAGTAGTGGGAGAAAGGAGGGAAAGGAAGAGGATGGGAAGACAGGTAGGGATGATAAAGGATGAACATTTTCATGAGTATGTTCTGGAAGACACTTTGGTCATTACACTGGTTTTATTCATATTTGTTTGTTATATCCTCTCCTTTGATGTTTTTAAATTCATCTTTATTGAGGTCTTACTATGAGCCAAACACTATTCTAAATAGCCAAACACTATTCTAAATATTTACATGCATTAATTCATTTTATCCCCCAAACAACTGCAACAGGAGGAGCTGTAGTTCCTATTTTACAGATATGGAAACTGAGGAATACAGGAACACAGTGACTTGCTCACAGCTAGTCAGTCCTGGAGCTATCTGCAAAACCAGATGCAAACAGCTGGGGAACACCTCCTGCTCTGAGTTTCTGATGCATCTGTTCAGAGAAACCACTGGAGAGGGAATTTCTCTACACATATGATTTCAAACATTCAACACACTACCACTGTGGTAAATAGAAGAGAGAAATTTGTTTTAAAATATTAGGGCTTGTGCTGATTAAACAAAGGACTCTGACATGAGCCTGTTCAATGCAGGTTTGCAGGACTGGCAACTCAAGCGCCACCGTTGTATCATTGCTGTTAATGTAGTTTTTCCAAACAAAACAAAGCTTGATCTTTCTTTCATTTGCATCATAGTTACAGATCTGGAAATTTCAGTGTATATGATGCAGTGCAAAAAATACTTCATAGGTAACATGAATGAGACTTTTCCATGGAAGGGATAGTGGGACATTCCAAAGCCATGATGATGGATAGCAAGTCTTTGTTGTGTAGACTATCCCATGCATGTGGGATCTCTGTCATAACTGAGTCCCAGCCAGTGAGTGTTCACAGTATACCAGACCCCAAACCCAAACATTCGATGACAAAGATGCCCCCACACAAAACCACATCCTCCAGAAGCTGGAACTTGCCCCAGGGAAAACCATCTAGTTTGTCAGGTATCTCTGTGACTACCTCTATTGTGTCATTCCTTTGGTGGAGCAGTTTATACCCATCAGGCAGGCTAAGGCTAAGAAATTCAGAAAGCTCACATCTGCAACCTTCCTTTCCTTATCAGGATGTTCCAATCAATCAAATTAACTGGCCATAACTGTTGAAAATTTGGAGTCATTGTGTACCTCACGCTAATACATCCTTCAGTGACACAGAATCAAATTGCATCCCCATGTACTTATTATTACTTAGTACATGTATTTGAACTTCTCCATGGAAGCTATGAAACTGATAACCTTCTTCTCCTCCTCCTCCATCACAATTTCAGGATAAAATGCCATTCTGTGGCAGCTTGGCAAGGATAATCTCATTCAATAAGCCTTTGCTGGATACCACCTGTGGGTCAGGTGAGGGGTCAGGAATATTGTGATAACTTGAATACTGTCCTGATTCAAGGTCACTCTCTGCATGGACTCAGACATGACTGCACATACATGTGATGTTATAGGTTATAAATGTGACACATTATTTTTCCTGCTATCCAGAAGTTCAGTCACACAGAGGAAGACGAACAAAAATCAACATGTAGACTCCATTATGGTAACTGCAATGAGAGGGGAAATGCTGAGTGCCCTGCAAATACCTACAAAGAGCACCTAACTGGTCCTGGAGGGTTGAGATGAATCACTTTGAAGGACTGGAAACTTGGGGGCTGAATGGGATCTAAGGGAAGGAGACTGGGTAGAGGATGGAGAGAGGAGTGCTGGCAGTGTTGGCGGGGGGAGCATATTAGGCAGAGTAAAGAATTCATAGAATTTCGGAGAAGTTTTCATGAGTGTGAAAGAACAAGGAAACTGGATGAAGAGTCTAGAGAAAGTGAAAGTGGGGATGTGAGCAGTATCAGTTCAGAGATCTTAAACACCATGGTGGTTTCCCATACCCCAAATGCAAGAGGGGAGCCTTGAAGAATTTTATAAGGAGGGGTGACTTGACACATTTTCATTTTAGAGACATTAGACCTCAAGGACCAAATCAAATCTCTTGAAATTTCCAAGAAGATGCTCCCCATAACTTGCCACAACATCAAGATACAGTGGAAGCTTTTCTGATTAATGCTTTATTACAAAGAATTTGAGTCCTAATGCCTTCAAACTAGGATGGGTTTGAAGATCAGAAGTTCTACATGTCGAGAGGTAATTAGGCAAGCAATGGGTAACATTCATTAAGTACTACATGTGTCCCAGTGCTGCCTGAGTTGTATTAATCTTTACAGCCCTGAAGCAGGGGTAATTATCATGCCTGTTTTGCTGTTGAAGAAATCCGAGAAAGGAACACTGTGCCCAAAGCCAGACAATAATAGCAAAGCTAAGATCTGAACCCAGTCGGTAGCTCTGAAGATCTACATTCTTTATAACACGTACTAGAAGACCTATTTTTTCTCAGGGAAAAATATTCAACCTACTTTTCAGAAAATCTATTAGCGAAAAAAGTAATTGCTGAACATTGTACATACTCTTAAAATAGATGGAAATTGTGATTTGAGTGGCACTGTGAGAACATAGAGTTAACAGAAAGCATGGATAGAAATACTAGCTGTCAAGCCTTTCTTCCTTTGCACATGAGCAACTGGGGAGAACAGAAGATGATTTAGCATGGATTTTGGATTCTTAGTGTTTGGGTTAGTTTATTGTCTCTGTTACTTGTAAGTTGAGTAGCTTTGGACTGCTTATAATTCATGATTTCTAAGATGTCTCAGTTTTCTCGTTTATAAGATGGAGATATTAATGGTACCTTTTTGCTTAGGTTTGTCTTGAGAAGCAAGAAGTTCAAGTCATGTCTCAAATCACATGCATTCTAGTGGGGAGGGAGCTGAGCAGCATCTAAGGATAAATAAGAGAAAACAGATGAAATGGACTCCAGAGAAAATGGCCCCAGGGTTGATAGAGTTAGTTCTCTAACATGCTGGCCTGCTTTGATACCCAGGCCACTTCCCATTACTGTCTGAGGAAAGCATCCCCCCAACCTGGTTGGATATTCCTGGCCTGTAAACTTATTTTATCACCTGCTCTGAAAAGTACACTAACATAGTAAATTTACTTTAAAATCATCATTCATTCCAAAGTCAATAGATGTATTTTTAATTGTCCAAATGGGTAGATTGCACTTTTTTTTTGCTACCTGTTTACTCTTTACTGTTATTATTTTAAGCTACTTCTCATGATGAATTTGCCAGATTGACTAAAATCCATAGGATATTTTCTCTCTAAAGTAACTAAAAAAGTTTCCTAAAAATATATTCTATCATAGTAATTTGATATACTACATTGGGTTGAGATTAGTTTAACTTTGCATAACCTAAAAAGTGTACTTAGTATATGTTCAGGAAAAATAAGAATTTATAGGCATATTAAACGATTAAGGGAACAAAGTTTTCCCTATTTTTATATGTACATGAGTATTTTAAAGTTGCAATTAAACTAAGTTATTAATGACATTATTATGACAGAATGCTAACTTGAATTGCTAGTTACATAGTGTGCACTTGAAATAAAAACTGAATGGTAAAAATATTCCAAATCCTCCAACAGTTTTTATTAACTTTCTAGTGAAATTATGCAGGTTTGGAAGACCTTTCTTCATTAAGATGAGAGATGCTGTGTTTCTGAAATGGAAGCTTTTGATTAGAAATGCCATAAATATAGAAAAACAAGCTTTAAATGGGGATGATATATTGAATTTATGGGACTATATTTCAAGTTTTCTCTTCCTTTTTGGTCATTTTAGAAAATATCCTGACCTATTCAGTCAGTTATAAAGCGTTAATTTCATGGGGAATGGCGTGGAATGTGAAAATCACTTGATATATTACATAGATCTTTTCTGTATGTTGTTTTGCTGTGGATTTTCATGGGGGACCCACACCAAGTCCTTGTCTCTGAGAATTTTGGGAAGGGATGTGGGGCCCCAGATAGCTACACACACATGCTGCTTCGCTGGAATAAAACCAGGTTCTGAGATTGCCGACCCAGTCCTCTCTGGGAACTAATTCTATTCTAGCAGTTGACTCAATTGTAGCTTCAGTTGTTTCCCTTTGTCCCAAGCATACTCACTGTTGATAGAGTTGTTGCCCTCATTTCTGATGTTTCCTGCACTGTGCTTCACATGGCAAATTTATTATTTTCTGGTTATTTCCTTTGAAGGTTATTGGCTAAGCTTGGTCACTTTCTCATGAATCTGAAAAAATGTAATAGGTTTAGAAAACTTAAATACAACCAATGTGAAAGGATAGAGCTAGCTATTGATGTGCAGGCGGATTTAAATGGCATGTGGACAATGCTGGGAGGCTTCTGACTGAAAAATCAAAATACAGTAATTTTATTTAAAAATTCAGGGATGTTTAATTATTAAATCTACCCCTCTTACCAAACTGGAGTTAATATACTTCATGTTTCAGCTGGGTGGATTAAGATGAAGGACTATTTTGTATACAAAAGTGTTAGTATGTTTACAACTAGGGCTGTAAACAAAATGCTAAAACATTTTGTTTATTGAGCTTCAAATGCTCAATAAAGCAAGAATTTCTAAAACCAGCAATTAAAACTTCAACAATTTCTTTTATGTAATGGTAAAGTTTATTTCATTTTTAATAACAATTAGAGGACAAAATGTTTAAAATTTGCAGTTTAAAACATGCATATTCACAAAAGGCCAATGACACTTAACACTGCAAAGAATTGAATATTACTCAACTTTAATAACTATTTATAAAACACAGTGCATTGAACATTGAGATAAACAAACCTGAGAAAACTACTAAAATCACAGATTCAATACTCTCCACTCATGCAGCTTCACAATTTCTACAGCAGTTTCAGCAGGAATGGTTTTTCATGGAGCTGAAAATACTATATTATCTTTAATGCAAACTGCAATTTTCCATAGTAGCTGCCTTCCAAGGCTGCCTTTTCTTAACCTAATAAATTTGAAAATGTGAAAAATGAAGCTTGAAGTAGTTAAACAAACAACAAACAGTATTTACTGCATTTATGGCTTCTATTCTAGACCCACTAAACATAAAAATATTTATTTTTCTATATATTCTGCTCACATCTTTGCAAAAGCAGATTTATCTATGGAAAATTGTTGTTAATTCAAAGTAAGCAAGTATGAAATCTAGCTTTTTTCCTACTTAAGGGAGATTTATTTGCTGAGAAGTTTTGTGAGCTTTATTAAGAAAAGTTCTTAGAGGTAAGGTAAACAAAAGTTTCAATAAAATGTGTTCAAATTTGCTTTTAAAATAATTCACTTATTAAGAAAAAATTGTATAGAGGACCAATTAATTGTCCATGGAATATTGAATTCCAGGTAGGCCATGATAGAATTTTATAAGGCAGAAATAAACATCAAGATTTACAGCAATAACCATGCATTGGCCTGGACCACTCTAAATATTAATTCATGCAAACCATAAACCTATCAAAAACACAGCTGCTGTCATACAGAAAATAAATCAAGACGAAAAATGGAAAACATTTATTTCCTTTCCTTCAAAATGTAACTTAAATTCCACTTTAATAGCTGTTGAAGGTTAATTAAAATGCAGCAAAGTATAACTAAGTTCCACAAGTGACTTCATTTATTTTAATGTGAGAAAAATCAGACTAGGATCTTTAAGAGGCATTATAGAAATGTTCATCATTAAAAAGCATCTATTAGGCACCAAACTGCATGTGTTACATTAAGTCATTTACAAAAAGAATTTCATAGACCTGGTCCGTTGATGTGAGTGAGGTGGATGTTTTCTTGATGAATTTTGTAGATGATTATAAGATTAGAGATTTATTTGATGAAATAAATTTTAAAAACAGGAACTAACATGAGGGAACTGCACAAAAGTAAAAACAAATGATTATTTAACCTTACAGTAATTATGACATTGGTATAAATAATTTAAAAACTATAAATATACAATCTATTACTTTCAGACTACCATTCATTTCTTGAAAGCATATTTCAGCTGACTTAAGTGACGCCAGTGTACGAAAGGCAGAACAAATTATGACTTTCACATAGATATTTAGAATGCTGAACGGTGAAATTAAGATAAAAATTTAATGTTGATTTCTAGAATTCATTTTCCCCTGAAAATTAAGAGGAATCACTGATTCCATTAAACGATCATACAATTCATGTGAATGGCTAATATTAATGAGCAGAATACACGCTCACCTGACTTGATTAGAGGAAGTTTTCCATTAACTTTGCAAACCTGCTGACGCAGGCTCATGTTAGATGTGAAACAGGGGTGTGGGGAGGTGGGCAGCACATTTATCGTTTAAAATTTACTACATTCCTGAGAAACACTATTTTCTGCTAATAACTTCTACCATAGAGCATCTTTCTGGGTAGGAGACACCGTATTTTTATAAGCATATATAAAACACTTAGAAAGTTCATGCTCAATATCACTGTGTACTAGTCAATATTAGAGAAGCAATTCTTAGCTTTTCAATGAGAAATGAATAGGGTTTACTGCTTTATAGCATTTTCTGAATTGTAAACATTGTAAAGCAAGGGCACATTTACCAGGGTCCCTACAAGTGACTTTTTAATTGAAGAGTAATGTGTCCTTTATTTCAGAAAATATATGTCAAAAGTCACTTTGACTGTTTACTTCTGGTAAAACCGTATTAACTTTTTCCCCTTCAGGAAGGCTTAGGAAAAAAATCACAGGGCTTTCTCTAATTTAACACTATAAGGTCACTGCAATTGCAATGTTATATTTTCAGTTTTACCAAGAGGCCATTCTCTGTTGCTCACCCTTAACTCCCACCCAAGAAGCACAGAGCTTGACTTAATGCTGATAATTCAAAAATAAAACCATGGGACAAAAGGGAAAAAAATCAGTTCTATTTCAGTCGTATACATTAAATTACTCCAGAAGTAGTCAACTCACATTTAAGACTTCCATAGAAACAGTCCAGGTTTCAAGAAAAAGACTTTTATTTTTCATAAGTCAGAATATTCAGATCTATGCCAGTGAGAACATTTTGATATTAAAATTTTGGAAAAGGACACCACTGATGAGGCAGGGGTAAATGCAAACAGCTACAAAGGGTTTCTCTGGAGGGATGGACTTCATTCTTTTTTTCTTTGTTTTTTGGGGAGTTTGACAGCAACTATCACAATAGAGACACAGGAGAAGGTGCTCTGAATATCCATGTGGTAGAGAAAACTGTGCCTTTGAAAGTTTGAAGATGATTTTTTGACTCTTATACCTGTGTTTTGATTCATGATTCTCTTAATCTGAACCCCAAATGGGAAGGTCTGGGAACTGAAACACCCCAACTCCTTGCCTCTTTAGTTAGCATTATTTATATGTTCTAACCTCTCTTATTTGTAGAAAATGTGGGAGGCAAAAATACCCATTAGGAAATGATACTTGCCTAATTTTAAATCTGTTGATAGGTTGAGAAAAAGGATGAAAAGAATGTGAAATTATTAAACTCAAGGAGTGATTTGGAAAATCACTTAATTTTAGTTGACTGTTATTATTTTTTTTAAGAGAGGAAGTTCTACCAATTTTGCTGGTAAGTCCACATAAAGGCAAACAGGCTTTTGAATAAAAGGCAAAAAGTTTGCTTCAGTCTCTGAAGTGCATCTGAAAACTAGAATTCCTTTTTTCTAAATGAAAGCATTATTTTAAAAATAGTGTAGAAAACTAGTTGTGATTTTTCAACAGCCCCTTCACCAATTTTTATTGGTAGCAAAATAGGCATCTTCAGAAGATGTCTTGGAAGTGCGGAAAATAAACTGAACATACATTTTAAAACATCAGTGAAATCTACTCATGATGAAAAGTGTTCCTTGTAGAGTTATAGGCTTGAATAAAATACATGTTTTTAAAATGGGGAAAATACACTACTAATTTGCCCAATGAGCAGCATGTGACTAAATTCGGGAGCTGCTTGCCAAGTGAACTCTGAAGTAATTCTCAGTCTTAGGTGTGGGGGCAGTCACCTTAACATGGGGTGTGCTAGATAACACAGCAGACGTCTCTGGGGAGACAACTGGGGAGAACCAAGACACCCTACAGAAGCAGAGCCCACATACATTACAAAAGCCCATGCACTTATCTGATGTGGTATTCCCAATATCTCCATAGAAGCATTGGAAATCTCACATAAATACTTAAGCATATTTTTCTTGAGAGGAAACTCTAAGACAAAATGATAGCACTCAGTCTACAATAGAATCCAAATTTTTAGAAAAGTCTAAATGGCATGAAATCTCATCAGAAATGACTGAGACACAAATACGGTTTTAAAAATCAGTATCATAATAACAAATTCACATTACCACGTGTGCTCTCTCAAACAAGACAGACAAGAAAGAAGCGTTTGTAAGGCCAAAGGTGCAACATCACAGATTTTAGTAGCAAATGCCTTGAAATACTGATTTTTGCAAACCACTCTTACATTTGAAAAGTCGAGCATGCAGATCTTACAGCAGAACTGGAAGTAAACTTTCTTTAAATTTCTGGGCAAATGACTACTGAATGAAAAATACACGTATTGAAGTTCTTTGGCAAACATTTATCGAGACAGTTTTTGACACAAACACTTAGTAATGTCTTGTTTAGAAATTTTGCTCAGTAAGGTGAGTCAGTTCCTTAAGAATGCTGGTTTCTTTTCAGCATATCCTGAAATCTAAGTCCGGATATCAAGAGCCCCTCTCCCTTATTACTATTTTAGAATTTTTGAATCGTCTTCTGTGGTCTATCCAATACATTGATAATTACAGCCCCAGGA
The DNA here is from genome assembly GCF_014898055.3 of Talpa occidentalis. NCBI lineage: Eukaryota > Metazoa > Chordata > Mammalia > Eulipotyphla > Talpidae > Talpa > Talpa occidentalis. The sequence goes on from NW_023604972.1 coordinate 23,947,915, forward strand.
TGAGGGCAAAGAATACTGACCTATTCTCAATTTACGAAAGTATTTTCGGTTTCTGTTTACAAAGACTTAGCAGATACTCTGAAGAACTGGAGAGAGATGGTATTACAGTATCGCCGCACAGTGCTTATGTCTATAATACACACGAATCTGACTGTCAGTCAATGAGGTGAGCTCGGATCCATCTTTCCCCTCCTTGCACCAGGCTGGGATTGGTCAGCAGATTCCGGGAAGACATGGGAGTGCTCCTCAGAGACTCAGCAGAGCCTGCCTTGCAGCCTCTCCCTGTCACCACTCATCGGGTCTCTGCTTTGTGGTGTCATAGGCTCTGATGACTTCTGACTGTGAAACAATGCCATTTTCATCTTGAGAGAAGGCGTAGCCATCTGTCAGTTAAAGATAACATAGAAATTTATCACCATGAAGTCCCTGGAAATCTCTGCTCTTTTGGTGACACTCATTTCTAACTTGAGGAAAAAAATGTATCCTTCCCACCTCCTAATGCATGAAGACACTCATTTTTGACGTCTGGAAAAGATACAGACTCAACTGCAAAATGAAGAGTGGGGCCACTGTGGGATACAAGCTTTGAGTCTATGGCTCATGAGGTGAATGAATGAGCAGGCGCCTCAATCCCCCTCAATTTTCCAACCCATCTCATTTCTATTACTAGAGTGGGTGGGCTGTAGGCAAGTGGGCACACGTATTTCCACAGAATTCAGGTGGATGAGAGAGAACAAAAGTTCTCTGCAGACACATGTAACTGCAGATGGTGGAAAAGTGTCTCCTTCTCTCCGACAACATTCTCCTTGGCTCTCGACTTCTAAAATAAGCTCATGCATGCCCCAACATGGTTGGAGAGGGCGTGGGGATGAGAAATGACCCCCATGAGTATCACATCTCTAGAAAAGGTCTCGTGAAGTGTAAAGAGCAAGAGCATTAAACATGAGTATATGTAAGTGAAGATAAATTATATGTGGAAACAATATGAAACAAAAGATATATTACTAACACAAACACATTTACTACAGGGTTTTATATTTTATATTCTTTTTTCAGATCCTTGAAATGTTAAGAGGGGCGATCCCTAATAATTTCTTCCAACTCTAAATATTCATAAATATTTTTGAAGGGGAAAATACATGTTTCATTGTGCTGTATGAAAGCTGAAAAGGTTCTTGCAAAGTTATTCAAGTAGAAAAGATAACAAGATAGAGGCAGCTTTTAAGAGTTAAGATTTATTTTACTTGTTCTTTTCAAGATTTAAGGAAACAAGGGACATGTGGAAATATTATTGTTTTTCTTTAAGTGAAACAGCAAGATTTTGCCTTGCTCCATCTTGAAAAAGACTAATTATAATAAAGTAAAAATCAAAATGAACAAGCAACTCTAAACCAGCGACACACTACGGGTGGGAAGGGGAGGTGGGATTAGGGTCAAAATAAGGGGGGTGGGAATTGTATGGGGAATATAACCAAGATGAAAATGCATACATTGTGCAAAAATGAAAAATAATGTAAAAAATATATAAAATTAAATTAAAAAAAAGTGAGATGGCTGTGGTCAGCGGATTCTCTAAACATTTTTATGTGTGCTGTTTGTTGCAAGTAAGCAAAGCTTGTTTTGGGTGTTCATTCTAAACAGCTAAATATCCCCCCAGTGAAAACACTGCTCTCACAGATGCTATGCATTCGTGGCAGAGAATTTAATATTGAAAACTAAGAATCCAAATACTTACGGAGCAGGTTCTGTTGCAGTGACTCAGATCGGTATAAGTTCACGTGGTTTTTCTTAAAGACGTTCTTGAGCAGCTGTGCCCTCTCTGTGAGGCTGCAGGGCAGATGCAAATGCATGACATGAATGACAGACTTGGGGAGACCACGATGTGGCCAGAAGACCACCAAAGAGTGTTATACTTAAATAAAACATTGCTTGAAAAATCAGCAGTCTAGTGATTCTTTTCACCCCATTTTATCAGATGGTAAATCAGATTTCAAGTATTTAGACATATTTTTGAGGAACTCTTTTCCCATTGCGAGGGAGAGCCAGGGCTCCAATAATTCATCGAAAGATTTCCCCACCCTCCAGTCATATTTAAGTCAAGTGGAGATACGTGTATGATACAATTAATAAAACAATACAAAATTTTCCCCTAGTCCTGTTAGTTTCTAAATTCCTGGTTGACTTACTGCATATATTCGAAGCATGACATTTTTAGAATTACAAAAAATTATTATTGTATCTTTTTCTTGCTTTGTACAAATTTTGGGTGTAAAATATTATTTTACTTATTCAAGAAAATCCTCAAAATAACACAAGGAAGATATTTCATAGACTTTTCAATTAGAAAAATTCCATTACTACTCTGATATGTTATAAAATGTGTTCCTTAATTATAATTTAAAATAAAAAACTACCGTCAGAAAATAATTATATAAAGTGAACTGAAAAGGAGAAATATTGTTTAATAAAACATTTAACATAATCTTCACATACACAAACCCATGTAATTAATTATGTAACTTCTAAAGCACACTACAAGAAATAATGCATCTGTTTTTTTTCCCACTGCACATAGAACACTGTCACACACAGTGGGAATTCAAATGTTTGACAAATATATCAATCTGAATAATTCTGAAATGCATTTTTAAACATCATCAATCCTTCCAATCATGCATTTCTCCATTGGTTGACTTATAAAACTTCACTTTGATATCAAAGAACATAATAAGTATGAAAAACTAATAAGTAACCCACATGTGTTACAACAAATGTTTATGCAATCTTGTTTTAATCACTGGAACTGACTCAGATGAAAAATTTCCATCTTGCATTTTCTCCACTATAAAAGATTTAGTTCAACTGCTGTAAGTTATGTTAGAATTCCATATTTTGCCAAATTTTTTAAGATCTTAAAATGGAACAATATTTATCATCTACAAAAAAGGATCCTCTGTAAAATGAACTCATTGCAATTGCACAAACATTTAGGCTTTTGCTGAAGTAAAATATTTAGAATGTTGACACTTGTAGGAATCTTCCACTCATTTTTTAAAGTCTGGGGTGTTAACTGGCACTTAGCAAACATACTTTATTGTCAATGGGAATTAGCTACATTAAGACAAGAAAGCTAATTAATCTAAAACCAGTGGTTCTCCAAATAGCTGTAAAACTTTTTTTTGTTACTGAAATAAACAGGGGGAATTTTTTTCAGAGTTACTCTACTCTTACAATGATCTAATATTACAGATCCCAGGACCCTGAGGGACCCTAAATATATAACTGCTTTGAGGAATTTAGCAGCTTTAACAGCAGGTGGTCTGATGTTGCTAAAAGAACCTTGGGGATGGGATGCTGGGAAGTCTCTGGTCTTTAAAATTGAACTGACTACAGAGATGAGAGCACAGCAAAGTACTACTATGTTGTTTCTTCTTCCCCAAATACATTTTCCAGGTTTCAGGCTGGCTTCCTTTTTTTCTTAAGATTGATTGATTGATTGATTTATATATGTAAGAATTGGGGTATTGGCCAGAAGTGCGGGGGTTGTTTGTGGGGGGGAGAGGATTCACCAGAGACAGAGTGGGGAGCAGAATAGGTGGATCTACTGAAATACACTGCTGAGGGGAGCAGCTGGCGAGACAGGAGAGGTCTGCTGTGCCATATTGGATAGCTCCCTGGCCAGGGATAGAACTGAACTCATGCCACAGCGGCTGGCTATAGCTTGGCAGTGCTGAGACTTTAACCCCTGTGCCACCAGGGAGGCCCCCCAGGCTGGCCTTCTTCAATGCATAATACTTTAATATGAAACATCAAAATGTTAAGAAGGCAGATATGAGAATTTTACCTTTCATAGGCATTAGAAATGGTCCCCACATTTTTTACCTTTCATAACTTAAATATATAAAATAATGTAATTTTGTTTTATAAGGGTTCATAAAAGGGCATGCTTTCACTTAACTATCACATCAAGTTAATGTCCAGTGTTTAAAAAAAAGTAACAAGAAAGTTGCTTTTCTTGGGAAAGGAATGCACTGCTAGAGTATGGGCTCTGAGGTCTGCTACTTCCCTTTAATTCTGAGTCTGTTACTTATTCCTTAGGATAATCTTTCATTTCATCTACAGCAAGAGGGCTGTTTGTAACACTCAATGTGTGCCAGACCCTCCCACCCTCACTGCTACCCAGAGCCCAAGGAATTTACTATAAAAGAGAAAATCAACTTGAACAGGGATATCACAAAACAAAAGATACTTTGTGGGGACCATTTTCTAATGCCTTGATTATTATTCAACATTAGCTCAGCACATCTCTGCTGCACATGTGCTTTAATTTATAATATGGTCCTCTCCATTTCAGGGTTTTGTTATTATTATCATCATCTTTAAACTATTTTTTTGCCTTAGCTACATTGCACCTCTAGCTTTAGTGCTTATAAAATAAAAAGTCCCTCCTACATGATATAAATGTGATTCATAGGAGGGTGCTTAATAAATAATGTGATGATGAGCTGTATTTCTTTAGTCTTATACTACTTCTAGGGAACCACTTATCATTTCAGATGTATGCAATTCTGCACCATCAATGCTTATGGCTATTGATATTACTATCATGTCACATTATAAAATATGCTGCTACCCTGTTAACATTGATATGTTCACAGCTCAATTTTTGTTGAACAGATTAACACAGTGGGAGAAGAAAAAGACTATAAAATTCATACAAAAACCACATCTTATTCATAATTATTAGTATTTTTACTAATTTGTATGGTCTTTCATTTACAAACCAGCTAATGCAAACTCTGAATTTGTTAAATGCAATTTCACAACTACCATTGATAAACTTGAAAATTATATTATTTTCAAGCCCACTGAAGTATTGAAACTTGAGATACCGGGTAGAGGTGAGGTAAAAATATACCATGTCTTAAAATAATATTTCACTTAGAAACACAAAAGATAGAATAGACAAAAATTCATTTACTATGGTGGAATGGGTTGATTTGAGGCATTTTCAGTCATCTTTGAGGAATGGTAAATTTGTATTTACATCATATTGTGTCACCATGCTGTTCTGGCTGACTCACTAAAATGGATCTCCAGAAAGTAAATAATGATCCACTCATGGAATGTTTCAGTGTATAGCATGGACAGCTGTCTATACTAGGTAGAGCTTGTGGGAGATAAACAATGAATGTAACAGGCCTAACTCTCCCTCTGGAGGAGATAACATTCCACTGTTCTGTCACTTTTCTTTACAAATATTGGATAGATTCATTATCACAGTGGTGAGAGCGGGTAAGGTGAGGGGGGGAACACTTGGCACATATGTGCTATCCCACACCCTCATCAAGATTATTGATGTAATTGGATATAAAATCCAGGGTGAAAACTGAGAAGCAGAGTTCTTTTCTCTGCATTTTGGAGAAATGTTAAAATTACCTCTCATTAAGAGGACAACTATAGAGAATGGCTGGGAGAGGCCACCATCACCGTCACATGACAAATTATCTGACACCCATATTTCCCTATGCTCTTTTTTATGGAAGCAATGGACCAAGCAATGCTGATGGACAAATTAATGAGGACTGGCTCGCAGATCCTGGGCTAAGGGTCTACTGAGTCGTGGTTGATAGTGAAATGCAGTTGTTGTACCATTGTAAGTGTCATTTTCACACTTTCCTGTGTATAAGATGCAGGATGGCTTCACACACATGAAAGATAGCCAAGAAGAACTGCCTTGTCTCTAGTGAGTCTAGTGTCCACAATCCCTCATTTTAAACCATTGGATTTTTGAATTAACATTTTTTCTAAGAAAAGGTACTATGTTCTACGCAACTTACAGATGTAATACTCCCAAGTGGGATCTGGGAGGCCCATATTCCAAAAAAATGAATATTTCTGCTATAAAATGTATAAATATTTATGTTATAGGAAAAATAAACATGATTAATTCCCTTATATTTATAGAACAAATAGTTTAGGCTTTTCCAGGAAATGTTTGCTATAAAGCTATGGAAAGAAAATTGTATTTCAAAGTTATTTGGATTTTGGAACTGTAGATGCTTCTGCTCCTTAGTGTTGGAGCATGTCTACATAAACGTTCCAGCAAAGAACAGGGTTTTCATAGCTTTTAAGCTGTTTTCATAACCAAAATTAATAAGCCATTGCTACACAGTGATCAGGAGTAAGGCTTGGATTTATTCTCCCAACATTTAAGGTTTAAGTTGATGTCTATCTTAACTCATAGCTCAAAAGCAACACACTTAGAGGATGAAACCCAGCTTTCCTGAAATAATTTCAATGTAAAATTGGGATGCATTTAATTTGCTATGTAATAAGGTAAGTGGTATACTGCTTCTATGGAAAAAGACTACTTTAATCAAGATGTTTTAATCTTTCAACTTGAGTAAAGGTGAATGTGAATCTGGAGATAATGCTTACAGTTCACAGATCTCTGATACAACTTCATTTAATGTGTAAGCTCGACTTCATGGTAGAGCTTGGTGAAGATTAAAGGAAACAGGGCTGACCCACTCATTCTTAAGAATTGCATCATTCTATGACAACAAAAGTAAATAATCATTACTCTGGACATTATCTACTTTGGGAGATATGACCTATATAATTCTATGTTCGTATTTTATTTTAATTTACTACCCACAGGTCAACCATGTATTCACCACCTACTTCTCAACTATCCATTTACCCACCCACTCATTCAGTCACTTGTTTCTGAGTTCATTCCTTGACCACTCAATCAGCAATTCAAAAAATTTATCAAGTGCTATCTAGGCTCTGAACTGTGCTAGGTATTAAGTTGTGGTTAACACTAAGATAGAGGGGCCTCCCTGGTGGTGCAGGGGTTAAAGTCTCCATGCTATCGAGCTATTGCCAACCATTGCAGCAGGAGTTTGATTCCCAGAAGGGGAGCTAACCCACATAGTGAGGCAGACTTCTCCTCTCTTGCCCACTGCTCCCCTCAGCAATGTATTTCAGCAGATCCGCCTGTTCTGTTCCCTACTCTGTCTCTGGTGAATCCTCTCACACCCTAACCTGTGACCCACACCCTAGTTCTTGTATGCATAAATAAATAAAATTTTTTTAAAAGACTAAGACAGGGCTTCCCCTGGTAGCGCAGTGGTTGAGCGCTGGGCTGCGAGGCTGCCTGCAGCCTCTGCAGCGCCGGTTCGTTCCCCAGCATCTGGCAAGTGTCCCACAAAAAAAAAAAAAAAAAAAAAAAACAAACAACAACAAAAAAAACCCTAAGACAGAGGCCTCTCCTTCAGGGAGAGCAATCTAGTAGGGGAATTAGAACCACAAACTAAAGGTGAAAAAAAAAATATACACACATAAAAATGCAATAAATAACAACATTACATAAACAACATTATATAAACAACATTATATAAACAACATTATATAAAAATTTATATAACATTATATAAACAAATCTATAGACAGTAGAGAGGAAATGAATTTTATCTGAAAACTTGAGGTCATTGCTTCTGAATTGAGTTTTGAAAGCCAAGAATTGAGAATTCCCTTTGCACAAGGGAATAGCATGTGCAAAGACTGTGGGGCATAAATTACCAGGTTTTTGAGACTCCAGGAAGTCTGCTTGAGCTAGAATTTACAGAAATAACCATTTTTCTTCCTTTGAAAATGTAGATAAAATTAGCCAACTTTGAGAAACTTGACATCAATCCCATTTTCCAAGATTCCTAAAATAATCCTGGCAGTAAAATCAATCTGACAATTTCTTAACTGTCTTAGGATATACTCAGTTTAGCATGAAGCCTTTTCTAATCAGTTGTTCTTTTTCTCCATTCGCAGATCCCTATTCTCTCCCTCCACTCATGACCATCCAGCAGGACAGCACTGTGGTCACAGTAGCCATCACCATTCTTCTGATTACAGAGGGGGTGCTATGTCAACATGGAATATACACAGTACCAGAGGAGTCTGTCTGTAGTAGTAGATAACTCATTCCTGAGTTTTGGAGAAAAGCTGCATAGTTATTTTAGGCAAATGAGCCAGGCAGAAAGCCATTAATTTATCTGATGTATTATATAAAGAGATATTGGTGATTATTCATGGTGGAATTCACTTTTTTTTTTGGGGGGGGGCTGTCTGAAATTTTATTTAAAGAGGTTATATATACTGCAGCCTCATTGAATCTTGAGGATCTAGAGTCCATCACATGGAACCTTCAGTCTGACTGATGAATTGTCAAAGTCACTGACATACCACAATCAGGCAAACTAAAAATCACATGGAAGAGCCTAATGTCAGTTTTATTAATGTGCTTACAAACATGAGAAGTTTACTCCTGAGGGTAATGACAGTATTATCAGTGGCCTTTCCTTAATGATAATAAATGGTTTTATTTTCAATTTTATGAGCTAGGAACACTTGCTGCATCCTTTTTGCAGGTAGAGAGAAAGAAAGAAAACATTCACTGAGGGGTGATTTATGTCAAGCAATGAACTAAATGTTGACTTTCAAATGAAGAGTCAGAGATGAAATGTTACATGGAGAAGGAGGAGAACATTGGTAACCTGAAAATAGCTATTATGACTCTCATGCACACAGGGACGCTGGTGTACAGAGGTTAAGGACTTTGTTCAATCAGTGGTCAGCTGTTTTTGCTGCTAAACTATGTTCTTGAAAAAGTAGCAAAAGGAGTCAGAATAGCAAATGCTTAGGAGCAGCAACTCTGGAATCAACTGACATGGACCAAATCTCAGTTTTGTCTCTTCTGACTTTGAGAAATCAGTCTAAGTCCTAGTTTCCTCATTGAAAAAAGTGGGGATGATGGATTTGTATGGGGTTGTCACAGAGTATCAAGGGCACAGAAGTACTTAGGAAGTGGTAAGTGCAGCATTTAACATGTGTCAGTGCCCAACAAATGCCAGGGCTGTTGTTTTTGAAAGGAGAGACATAGACTGGTACACGACATGCCCCTTCGGCCTGATGAAAATGAGTGAGGTCTGGAAGCAAGGTCTCAGCTTGACTTCCCGGCCTGACACTTCATTGTGTCAAGCAGAGTAAGAGCAGTGAATCATGATTAAGATGACATATACTGCGGCAAAATGCTTTCTATGGTTTAGACAAAGCTTTAGGTCATTTGAGTGTGATGAAAGAGAGAACAAAAACCAAAAACAAATTCCTGGTATTATCTTCACAGTTGTATTTTATTATAGACTAGTTTCAAATAATTAAAATTTATTTTTATAATGTTTTATGGATTTCGTAAATTCAATTAGCTTGCTGTTTTTTAGAGGGTGGTGGTGAAGAGGACTTGGAATACTTAATTCACTTCGTATATAATATATGCATGGGACAGCTCCAATAACATACTGAACCACAAACGCAATTACAGGGAAGCTTTCCCCATGTCAAGCTCTGATTTTCACTTCATACTATTTTATTATGAATACAGTCTCAAGCTAAAAGTCTCTTTTCTCCTTCTCAGTTTACTAACACAATGACATTTACAACTACCATTTACTCAATGCTCATTAAGCACTAGGCTTTTTATTCAATTCTTACAACCAGTTCTGAGATAGGCATTATCATTCCCATTTTATGTATGAGGAAATTGAGACTCAGAAGTATTCAGCAACTTGAGTAAGGCTCAAAAGCTTAGTGAATAATAGGTTTGATCTGAATTCACACTGGTTTGATTCCATAATCTGTCCACTACTAGCTCCATGTTAACCGATAAATACCAGGTTTATTGCTTATTTCCCACCACCAATAAAAGATAAACTTAATATTCTCTTGGACAAAAAAAAATATTAACTGTATATTTTACCTTTTTCCAAGCACAACTGCTCCTGGGTCTTCAGATTTTGCCTCCAGCTCCTGAACTTCATCTACTAATGTTTTAAAAGCTGTCCTCTTAATACTGCCAAAAAAAAAAAAATTACATGGAAATATCTGTGTTAAGGCTTAAGACTTTATAAAATTGGTTTATTATCATTTTGTTGATAAGTACGACAGTAACTAACAATAGCTGGTTGTTCAAAAACAGCAAGTTTTTCAACACGATCTAAAAGATTATAGTAATGTTGGGCATTAATAGAATTATAGAAATAATAATAAAAAATAAATGGTTTAGGTTCATAATATTAAAATTTTCATAGTTATTAAATAAGGATCATAATTACATTTAAAGTTTTTTTTTGCAGTTAGACATTTTAAAAACTTATCTTTGTGAAAGATTAATAAAACTTTAATTTTTTCCATTTTATATTTTATATATGTTTAGAAAGCAACAAGCAAAAAATTTCCTTTAATAATTATTGTTCACTAACATACACACTTTGTAAAAATTTTTTTCTTCTTTCTTCAATAGGTTTTTTTTCCAGCTGACTTCTAAAAAGGTACTCTCAAATGCTAACCAAAACTACCTGCTTTTGCTCTCATTCAGCCTTTGTCCTTTAAACTAATTTAGTTTTCTAGTTCCTCAGTTACTCCTTTTTTATTTATTCATTTATGAATATTACTACTTCCTATTTCACAAAGTCTATATTCTTGAATTGATGTTGCAGCTGGAGAAAACTGAGGATTAATAAGCACCTATATTTTTATGTACAAAATTGAGAATTATACTTACACCTTGTGAGCCACATCAAGGAGCAGAGATGCCACGGGGATAAATAACAGTCCCATCCAAAAGACTCCGGAGCTAAACAACATGGCTGCCTGAGTAAGCCATCAAACAATATTACTTAAAAACCAACAACTGTATCATTCGCGTTCAGTTCTCATATGATTTTAAGTAAAATAATTTTAAGAATCCCATTTTGCAAGAGGTTAAATAAGAACTCTGGATTCAAACTTGGAAAATATTTGAATTAAAAGAAACCCTTTTACTATATCTATTTTTTCCCCTCAAGTAGCTAATGTTGCAAAGTTTTATGATGTGCCAAATCTTCATGTTTTTATGAAACATTGTTATTGTGGTCAATACATGTAGTAACACATTTCAACCTATTATAACTTAGAAAATTAAAATCAGTCTTTTTGTGCAAAGTTCAAATATACTCTAGATTAAATTCTACTACTATAATATAACATACAAAATAAATCTTAGTTAGAAACTAAATAGATAATTTCTGGTAAATGGAAATTAACTTTATTTTTATAAAATAATACATATTAAAAATCACTCAGGCCATAATATAGCATAATCAAATTAAGGTATCTATGAAAATAACAATTTGATTACTTTTGGTTGATAATAGTAATAACTGCAAATTTTGTTCAAATATTGACATAACCTGTTGTGGTGGTAGGCTGTTATCATTAAGATCAAACTATATATCTAGTATTTAAAACCCAATTAAAAGTGTACTAAAAAATAATTTTAATCAATTCTTTTGTATTAAATCCCAAATAGCTTTAACAGAACCTTTTGGATTGCAAAGAAAATTATTCTATGATTAAAAATCAATAAATTCAATTAGCTATTTGTGATTATAGAAAAAATATACCTTTGAAATATAATTAGATTGCACAGACCTTAAAGATAGTGCTGTACAATTATACCAAAAATTTTTTTTGTTCTACTTCTTTGCTCTTATTTGCAGTACCTATTTAAATCCATAAACTCCATTAAAAAGTAGCCAACTAACTCAAGCACTACCCTACTAAAAATCACAAAAGATTTTTTATATAACAATTTTTTTTACTAAGGTAACACTGGTTTATAACGTATATTATTCAGAAATATAGAATCCCAGCTCTTTTTAAAATCAGGTGTATTTCAGGAATTAAAAATTACGAGTTTCACAATCACACATAAACCATTCAGTCCAAATCAATCAATCCTTATCAAATATAAATATTACTAATTTTAAATTATGTTTCAGGTTACCTATTCATTTGACTCTCCACTGGAGGCCAGGAAGTGCTGCTTAAAATTTTTTTCAATGTTAACACAAGTGTATTGAAACAGACTGTTGTTTCAAGGAAGCAAAGGTTTTCCCCTGTCTAGGATTAAATAGCTCTGAACACATTTAAAATAAAAATGTGCTATAACAACAAATTTCAGAAAATAAATGTTGCCACGTGGATACCAGAGAATAGCACCCATATTCCCGACACCAACAGGCTGAGGAATAGTCACATAAAAGTCACTTTATTTTATAAGCAAAACATGATCTACTATATGTTTGCTGACATCTTCAATAGTGAAAACCAACAATAACTATGTAATAGGAAATGTCTCCCAAGCCAGCAGGTTTTGTTTGGAGTGAAGGAAGCTTTTTAGTGAGGTAACAACTGTAAAAGAAAGAAAAACCAAATTTCTATTTTTCTTCTGGAGGGAGAGGGTAAGACAAGATTCTGCATCACAAAACTGAAAATACCTCATTTACTTGGCTTTATTTTAATCGATTTTAATTTGAGGGGCAAGAGAAGAAAGATTTATTCTTGCCTTTGCCACCTTGTATTAAATGTCTTCTGGTGGAAAAGGCAAGTGGTGGAGGAGACTCTGGCTGCTAATTCTGACCATTGTGATGTTAACTATGAATGGGGAGCAACTGGCTCTCACTATTCAGTCCACCAGTCTTTGGCTTTACAAATGAACAACATGAATTGAGGGGAAAAAAGTTTTTCTGTGTCATATCTGAAAGCCTGTCAGATTTTTTTTTTCTTTTGCGGAGTTAATCCAAACCTAAAAGATTTAAAGCCGACATTCGCATTAAAGACAGAGAGACTCTTTGTGTTTTGGGATGAAGAGGGGGGAAAAAATAAAATCCCACAGAGGTATTTCCTTCCTTTCTGTACAAGAAAGCTCCCCCTCATTCTGTAGAAACCATTTTTGTCTCTAACTTTTCACATCTCTCCACTCACAGGCAGGTCAGCTGGGAAAAGGCGCCCCGGCTGCAGACAATGGGGAACAGGAGCAGCCTGTTTGGGGCTGGGCTCACGCTGCATCCGAGGGCAGTTTGCAAATTGCTCCTAATGTGGGGAGCTTGGTGGGACATGCCAAGGGGCCCCCACCACCGCTCCTTGAGGTCCTGTGAAACCAAATGGAATCTGCCACAAAAGTGGCTCTTGGGGTGGAGGCGGGGGGACTTGAGAAAGGATCGGAGCTGCAAAGCTAGCAAACTGGAGGGCACAGGTCCCGCCTAGGGAACAAACAACCACTTGTCTCTGCAGAGCGACGCTGGCTCCACATCGGGCCACGCAGGTTCAAATGGTTCAAAAATGAACCAACGCTGCCTGTAAACACCAGTGGTGGCAGAGGAATGAGGGATTCTTCTGAAATTTCCAAGTGAACTTGCAGAGAAAGGGTCTTTGAGAAAATGTGAGCTGGTGCACTTAGTCAAGTCAAAGAGCTTGAACAGATAAGAGGGGCTTACCTTCTGACCTGCAATGAAGGAATCACTTGATATCTGCATTCCCACACTAGAGTGAATGCTTCACCTTCAGAGACCCAAGTTCAGTCTTACAGGAGACAGGATTTAAATGTGTCCATAAGCTTCAGCGGTGCATTCCCTCCTTTGGCGTTCTAATGTCAGAGGTGTGCCAGACCTCACCCCTGCAGGTTATAGACACTAGCTAGACAAGATCGTCCTTTGGGGAGTCCAAGGATTACATCCTGGGACCCCAGTTGGTGCAGCACTGGTGATAAACAGCCTAGGAAGTAGTCCTGGCCCGCCTCTCCCCACGCAGCAGATTTGGGGGAGTAACTTCTGAGTCTCAGCTTCCTCAGTGGTAACGTGGATTGTGAAAATGAAACCTCCACTTTACAAATGGAGGTTTGTAAAGTGGAGGCTTTTATTATTGACACTGATTAACAAAATTTTTCTTAATTTTCAAATGTCTTTAATAGCCTAGTCTTCCGTTTTGCCTAGAGATCTTTTCCATGGAAAAATTTCCAAGGAAATTTTGATCACATACAAATTGAGTGTAAGTCAGTTGACAAATGTCACGGTTTCCACCACACTGAGATCAATATACATGTATGTCTCCAGACCGAAGTTCAGCAAAGTAAGTGAACACTAATAAGTTGCCATTCATCTCAATTTGCTAATTTAGGAAATGGATAAAATTAATGTTTTTTACAAAAAATAATTAAAGACTACACAGGCAAAATAATTTGGGAAGAGAAATTATTCAGCAATCAGTGCTGTGGAACTTAGTTGTATTTTTTTTTTTTTTGGGAGGGAGGTGGGCAGCAAGATAAATTAATATATATTTTAGAGGAGTTACTAGTTAATATTAACAACAAAGCAAGAAGAGCTTATGAAACATCTAGATAAATCTTTGTAAAAGGATTTTCAGAATTAAACCAGTGAAGAAACTGTAAAAAGAAATGCTTTGAGGAACTGTTTTGTACAATTGTAGAAGTTTCATATGTTCAAAAGAACTCAAATGATAAAAATGATAAAATGAAACTGGAAGAATGACTGCACAACTACATGAAATTTTGCATTAATATCTGATTATAAAAATAGACCATTTGTCTTCATAAGAAGAGCTAAGATCCCAAAAGTTAGGCAAAAATCTCATAAGGGTAGTCACAAAAGGAGCAGCAAGTAATCGCAACAGGGAAGTGTTGAGCCTCTCTAAGTCACAGAAAAGCTACCAAACCAGCTCAGATTTAAACAATGCAGTGCGTGGCAGGGGAGGTTGAAACAGGCATGTGACGTGTAATGTTATATTCCCACCAGCAATGGAAAAGGCATTGGAAGGTGCATAAAAGACACAAACATTCATTCTTCCTAATTTAATTATTCAATTTCTACAACTATGTGTTGAAATCTGGCACAGTGCATGCATACAGGTTAGGATCTCCTGAATCTAATCCACGGTCATTAGTTCTGAAAACACTCCTTCCAAACCTCACGCCACAGCTCAAGGTTTACCCAGGTACAAACTAACACAGGAGGTACCGTCTTAGAGAGACATAGTGCTGTGTAGCAATTTAAGCTTTGAGAAATCATAGTAAAGAACACTATGGAAGAGTTTTTTAAACTAAGGTTTTCCAAATGTATTTGTTGACCATGGAAGACTTTTCTCCACCTACTGTTTACTAACATCCATGCAACTAATTTTGGGGAATGCAAATATTTGTTGTGGGTTTTTGAGATAGTATAGCATAAGGACACTATCTGACCAGTTAGGTAAATGTATGTCTGTATGAGAGAATATTATGCATGCTACTGAAGATGTTATTCACAGGATGCAATTATTAGGAAACTGTTTGCCTGGAAGAATCCCGAATAAAGGGAAAGGTAAAATATCCCATATTCTTTGTATATAAACACACTTCCTGGGATGGTAATCATCGATCACGTATGTGGGATCAGTCACAATCTCTTCCTGTGGCTCAGATCTCTCACCCGTACTAAACAGACTACCCGGTTCTGAACTTGTATGTTGCGGACACTTTTAACTAAATATATCCCAAATGGAACATCCCATCTTCTCTTCAAAACTGCTCTGCTGGGCCTCCCTGGGCACAAGGGGTTAACACACAACCTATGAAGCTATCTGCAACCTTTGCAGCAGGAGTTCGATCCCCAGGTAGCCACGGAGCAATCCATATGGCGCAGCAGTTCTCTCCTGACTTGCCCGCTGCTCCCCTCAACAGTGTGCTTTGGTCAATCTGCCTGTTCTGCTCCCCACTCTGTCTCTGGTGAATCCTCTCCCCCCTCACCACCCCCCTCCCAGAACCTCTGGCCTCTACCCCAGCTCTTGTATGCATAAGTAAATAAAATCTTAAAAAAAAAAACACATCACAAAAAACTGCTTTGCCTACTCAGACAATGGCTTCACCCATAGCAAAAGGCCTAACACAGCAACCTGGGCTATTGTTGGCTCTCTATGTCCCATCCAATATATCACCAGGTTCTGTGCTTTAGTATCTTTGGACCTATTTTTGCCAACCTTGATGCCATTGTCGTGTCCTCCTAATAACCTACTAGTGGGACTTACTGACTTGTCTTGCTCTGCTTCTAGCCGATCTCCACATGACAGCCAGAGGGATATTTCCAAAATACAAATTGATTTAAGCAGTTCTTGGGTTAAATGATTTTAGTATTGTCATACTACCCTCAGGCTAGAGTATAAAAATCTTTAACATAATTTCAAGAGCTTTTCTACCTGATTTCTGATTGCTTCCCCAGATCTCTCAAGCAAGTGTGTATTTCTAGCTACACAATGTGTTTCAGTTTCTGGAAGGTGCCTGCTCAGTGTCCTCTGTGGGCCCTCGTGTCTGTGACTCTGTTTTCTCCTCAGTTTTCACCTCAGGTGTAACTTCCTTCCCTGGACTTAGGTTAGCTGATTCTATTTGGGCTTCCATCTTGGTGGCGTGGACCACCCAATTTCTACTATCTCCTTTTTGGCTTTCTGTTAGACTATAATCTCTGTAAGAGGAATACATTTATCTTAAAGAATTCTCACAACCAAAATGCTTATGCTTCAAGCAGGTGTTCAATAAATAACTGAATAGATTCCTCCAACCTAACATTTGGAGAGATTAAAGGTCACCCAACACTAGAGCCTTGGGACTCAGTTCCTGAGACATGATGGTTGTAGTGTGCTTGGTTTTCTTGTGTTCTGGCATAGTTATCCTGGGAGCAATTATAACTAGGTGTATATGTGATTAGGGGAAGGGGAGAAGAGGTTGATCTAGCTCCCTAGTCATCCTTTTCCAGTGTAGGTTGTCTTTATGGTTAAAAAGGCTAAGCATGGCCATGCATTAAAAGCTAAGAATATTAAACTAGTCTACCTGCCTTTGTCTGAATCAACAAAGTATTTTGGTGAATCCTGGGAAAATATAGTCATTGAAAGTAACAATTTTTTTTCTATATAATGATGGGAAGAAGTCTTATACTAGTATTAACCCAGACTTTTATTAGCTACACACATGAACACTTTGCTCTGTTAAATGAAAAAAAGCAGAATATAGAATCCTAGTCTTCCCATCTCATCCAATACAAATTTTATCCTTCCAGTTGCTCTGGCCAAAAACACTTCAGAGTCATCCTTGTTTCTCTCTTTTCTCTCAATCTGCACATCTGATCCATTGACAAGTCTGATTTGCTCTACTTAAAAAAAAAAAAGAAAAAAGAAACACCCCCCCCCCACCCCGCCGTCATACCAACATTCACAGCAGCATTAATTACAATGGGCGAAAGGTGGAAACATCATCAACACATGAGTGGATAAAAGAAATGTAGTTTAGGGCCTCCCCTGGTGGCGCAGCGGTTGAGCACGGGGCTGTGAAGCTGCCCGCAGCCTCTGCAGTGCCAGTTCGATCCCCGGCCTCTGGGCAAGGGTCCCACATGGCGCGCAGACCTCTCCTGCCGTGCCCGCTACTCCCCTCAGCAGTGTACTTCGTCAGTCTGCCTGCTCTGTTCTCCGTTCTGGCTCTGGTTAATTCTCTCACCCTCCCATGCTTCTGACTACCCAGTGCTTGTATAAATAAATAAATAAATAAATCTTTAAAAAAAAAAAAAGAAATGTAGTTTATACATATAATGGGTTATCATTCAGTCTGAAATGGAATGAAATTCTGCAAGAGATGAACCCTGAAGATATTATTATGCTGAATGAAATTAGTCAGACATAAAAGGACAAACAATATATGATTCTACTTGTATGAGATACTTAGAGTGGTCACATTTAGAAGTAGAAAGTAGAGTAGGTTTGCAGGGACTGGGGGATAGTGGGAACAAGGAGTTAATTGTTCAGTGGTACAGTTTCTGTCTGGGAAGATGAAGGAGTTCTGGAGAGGGGCAGTGGTAACAGATGACCAACAATAAGTGCACAAATACCACTGAACTGTATACTTAAAAATGATTAAAATAAAAGTCTTGTGCATCAACTTAAAGATTATAATGGCAAAACTTGCCTCCCCCCAAATCCTGACTCAACCCCATTTCCAGCCCTGCACCTGGCCCAAGCTCCGTCCATCTCCTGTCTGAGTCCTCCAACACTGCCTATATATAAATATCCTCCTGGCTGTCCCCCATCACTTCTATAATTTGTTCTCAAAAGAGCACCCCTAGCAATTTTTTAAAAAACTGAATTGTAGGCCTCCCTGGTGGCACAGTGGCACAGCACTGTGAAGCTCTCCGCAGCCACTCTAGCACAAGTTCGATCCCCGGCCGGCCAGGGAGCTACCCACCTGGCGCAGCAGACCGCTCCTGTCTCTGCGCTGCTCCCCTCAGCAGTGCATTTCAGTCAGTCTGCCTGTTCTGTTCCCCACTCTGTCTCTGGTGAATCCTCTCACCCTATGCACCTCTGGCCTGTATGCCAGTTCTTGTATGCATAAATAAATCTTTAAAAAAAAAGAAAAAAAAGCCGAGTTGTGTGTGACTCCTCGGCACAACCCTCCTTGAACTTAAGAGCAAAATCCAGTCTTTTCAATGGTCTCCAGGCTCTGACTGACTCATCCCACCTCTCAGTCTTGTTTCTCACTCCCTTCCTCATTCTGCTTCAGCACTCTGGTCTCCTCTGTTTCTCCTGTGTGCAATTCACTCCCTCCAGGTAGCTGTGATCCTGCTCGCCCAACTTCAGGTATTTGCTCATCTCTCTGGGGAGGCTTCTGTGGCCATCCCACACCCACATCGGGCCTTTCACCCTCTGTCCTGCACACATAGGCAGTCTATAAATCTCAGTTGGATTAAACTCTTACACAGGATGACTTATTGCTTTCTCCATAAAAATAGACAGGGCAGAACACCCAGAAAATAACTAAGGAGAAGGGTGTTCCAGATAAACTAATATGTTTGCAATTATTTCCAGAAGCTCTTGATTCCTCAGAGACAAAGAAAACACTTGGCTTGGATTATCACAAACAAACAAACAAACAAAAATCTAAGAGAATATGCAAATTGTTCTAAACAAAGAAAAGCTTACAAAATAAGCAAATCAGATACATGTTCAGAGCAGTTAAGTGCTTCCCCTGTTTTAGGGTGGCCGTGAGGGATTAAAGGAGGGGTGATCTCCCTATGGAACTCAGAACCAATATTCAATTTAGCCATATGATGCAAGAAATAACTTTTGTATCTCCACTCTCTGGCGAAAGGAGTGATGAGAAAAAAATGATTAAGAAACATATTCAGAGGGCCTCCCCGGTGGCGCAGTGATTGAGCGCTAGGTTGCGAAGCTGCCTGCAGCCTCTGCAGTGCCGGTTCGATCCCCGGCTGCTCCCCAGCCACCAGAGGAGGGTCCCACATGGTGCGCAGACCTCTCCTGCCGCCCGCTGCTCCCCTCAGCAGTGTACTTCGGTCCCTCTGCCTGCTCTGCTCCCCGCTCTGACTCTGGTGAATTCTCTCACCCTCCGGTGCTTCTGACTGTACCCAGTGCTTGCATAAATAAATAAATAAATCTTAAAAAAAAAAAAAAAAAAAACATATTCAGAGCAATAGGAGGAAGAGCTAGTTGGAAATTGGGTCAATCAGGAGTTAACTTTTTCCAAAAGACAGCAAGTTTGACTACCCGTCAGTCAATCTTGACTAAACATACAAAAGAAAACAGTCACTGAAAAAGGAATCACTACTATTAGGAAATGCGTGGCTCTGAAACTTTTTTTTCTAGGGATATAGTTCCCAGAATAGTAAAAATAATTAAGAACAGAATTTGTTTTGTTTTGTTTTATTTTAATCTTCTTTACTGTGCTATTTAAAATACTTAAAAGTACCAGAAAAAATGAGGACAGAAATAGTAACAAAATGTTTTTTTTATTATGAGAAAAAGAATTTTGAAATTTTATGATGTAACTGGGTAAGTTGTATAGGATAGGGTACATTATTTCAACACTCAATGTATTCACTTGTTATCCTTAAACAAGGTCTTCATAATTTTGTGATGGTTTTGCATTCTATCCTTTTAAAAATTTCTCATTAAGCATCAATTGTTTGATTACATGTAACCTTGTTACATAATGACTTGTTTCAGATTGTAGGAAAACATTTTTCTTTTTCAACTTTGTTTTCCAGTTTTATTGAGATATTACTGACATATACCATTATGTAATTTTAAGGTATACAATGTGTTGATTTGCTATATTATTGACTTTCATACCAGAAACTTTTAGCTGCCCTTCTCCTGACCCCTAACTCCCATATATTCTGTCTTTTCACAGATGCACTTGATTCCTGACCGGTTATCTTGTCCATGAACTCAGACATATATTCCCTCTGGTCTTTTGTTGCAGTCTGTATGGCTATGTGACTAGCTTTTGGAGAATGAGCTATCAGTGAAAATGTGGTGGGCAATGACAAGGAAAACACCTCAAAGAGAAGAGATTAATCCTTTGTCCCTTTCTTGCTATTGGAATGTTGTTAAAATGACTAGAGCTGAAGCAGCTATTTTGGTCTATGAAGAAGTATGCCAGACTTGGTGTTTTATCCTTGATGACTGTATAGCTGCCACACCAGTTCTAGACTCCCTGTCTATACCAGAGTTCTTTATATGATAGAGGAATAATTTCTATCTTAATCTATAATTTAAAAAAAAACAAAAAAATATGGCATAATATAACTTGCTTTTTTGATGATGCATACTAGGGAGTCTAGGTGGTAACTTGGAATGAAGCAGCTTTTGAATACTCATTGAAGGTCTCTTTATCTTGCTATATCATGAAATACAAGAATTATGTCCAGCTATGAGCTCTATTGAAGCAGATGGGACAGTGACGTTCATGATTTCCTTTATGAGCATTTATGATAGAATCCTTGGAATGCAACTCAAGAACAAGTCGTCCTGGTTTTATGAGCTAAAATGCTGAGGGTGGCGGGGCCATCGGCCCTATACCTAGCTCTCCGATCCCATATTACAGAGCTCTTTCTAATTCCCTCTACCCTAGACACGCCGGCCTTTTATTCTTTGAAACTTCCAGGCTCATTCCTGCCTCAGAGAGTGGGCACCTGCTGTTCCTTCAGTCCTAAAATGCTCTTAACACAACAGGTATCCCTGCATCATTTGAGTTTCACTTAACTGTCCTTCAAAAAGACCTTCCAGGAACATGCATTATGGTCTGTGTAATATCATATCACCCTGTTTTCTTCCTATAAATTATTACTTTTTGAAATGATCTCTAGTCATTCATCATTTAGTCATTTGTTAACTGACAAAGTAATGGTTTGTCTCTCCTATTCCCTGGTCCCCTCAACCTGAATAATAATGGCGATTCTGCCTAAACCATTACCTAGACCTAGCACTCAGCACCTACTAAGCAGCCAACCGTATTTGCGAAATGAAGGAACTGGCTCTAGAGGAGAACAGTCAAAGCTCAGCCATACTAAGAGCAAGCTTTGTTCGACTTTTCATGCCTTGCTAGATATGATGGCACTTTGGGGACACCACAGACTCTCTCATGTTTATGACATCAGCCCCCATCACTGGGCAACAAGATCCTTAGGGATGAGGACAAGTGCTATTCACCTCTGCATCCTCCAGTGTCTACTGCAGAGCCTGGCTTCTAGAAACAATGCTCTGTGCACATTTGCTCTATATCGTAGAAAAGAAGTTGCACTTACAAAAAAGAAAAAAAAAAAGCCAACTCCTGTAATGACTAAAGAGAGCTCTAACTTCAAATGTGTGCAAATGCCTCGATTTGCCATTACCTTTGCCATAGGCATGTCTGATTCTCCTGCTCAGTATTCCCACACAGGCTTCTCTGCATAGAATGGGCTTAGGGGTGGCAAGGAGCCCCGCTGCTTTAAGGACTATGAAGGTCCACTAGCCACTCACTGCCAGGGAATGAGGACGGTGACCAATGGCATGTTTTGCCAGACGGGCTCATGACCACTGGTTGGCTCACTGGAAAACATCTGACAGTTTAGGGTGGTTGTTCCCTCCAGGCTACTTGGCTAAACATAGTAATCTTGGGTGAAACTCCATGGTATGGTAACACTGTCCCACCCTATTTGCAAGGGCCGGCCTTGTGACCAATAAATGATTACATGCTATCGAGGTAAATAAAAGCTGAGAGATGAATAAGGATGATTTTAACCAGGAAATTCCTCATATGTAAAGTAATTTATTATGTTGGTAAAATAGGCAACCACACAACTTAGGAAAATCTTATCTCTAATGTAGTTTATTAATACCTTTCCTACGGGGGTGACACCAAAGGGTTCAACAAAGATTTTTATTGTTTTCAGAGAGACTTTACAAACCTCAATCAAGAGATCTGAAATTCTGTAAAACACATGCTCGTTCCTTAACTTCAATTTCCTTCAGTAGTTTTATAGATCCCTGAGGCCAGGGAGAGCAGAACCAGATGGCGCTGAGGAGGACTTTGCAATGCGTGCTTGCAATGCCAGGATAAATTTAAAAGTTTTGCCGATACTAAGCTTCTGGTATTAATCGTGGTATGAAATAACCTTGATGTAGCTTTTTATTTTTTAATCTGGTGGACTAATCAGAGCGGCTAAAATATTTTGTTCTGGAAATTCAAAAAATACCCAGTAACATCATCGAGAGCAGTCGGAAAAGCAGGCCAGCATATGTTTATGTAACACAGCGCTCCTCCCCAGGGCCTACCTTGCCCCATAAATTGTTGTACTGGTGTGAAAAAATACAAGTCAGGTTTGGAAAAAAGTCTTCCTCTTAAATCACAACCATATTTGTGAGAGAAGAGGAAGACAGCGACATATTTAAAGTCACAGTCAAGTCTGTCACACTGTTGTTTGCTCTTCATTTTCCTTTCCTAAATAATTTCTTTTTGTCATATTTTCTACCTTAGTAAAATCCACTCCCCCCCTCCCCCGTCATCATTCCTTTTTTAATACTGGGACGATGGCAGGAATTTTTGGGCTATCGGGGACACTTGTTAATCATTGTCATTTGAATTATTACTATGGGCATAGATGTAGAATCCCTGTTACAAAAACAAAGTGTACAACTAAAGGAAGGACTGTTTCCCCAGTGGGAACACCCTGCCCCCCAACTGAGAGCAGCCGGCTCTGGTGAAGGGTAGAGTAACCCAGTCTGCACTGAACTCTGAGATATTTGGGAAATGAGTTTCTGGTAATTCCAGGCATGTTGAATGTGCTGAAGTAAGGGAGAAAGAAACTATTTCAGGGTGTGTAACGAACCCCTGGTCAGTGACACAGGCAGTTGAGCGTAGCTGAAGGCAGCAACTTGTATACAGATTGCTTAGTTTACCAGGGGAAGTAAGGATTTGGTGGTGCTGACACTAAAAGTTGATAAGGCTGGGAGAACAGCCTTTGTAGAGAGGAATGAAAAGGCAAGAGAAGAAATGTAAGAGGAACAGAGACCAGTCTGTGTGGTGATGAAGGAGTTTCAATCGTAGCTCAGACACAAGCTGTGTGATCTTGAGAAAATTACTTAACCTGTGAAATGTGTAATAGGAACTATCTTAGAGTGTTGCAATTGCTCTCATTGTTAAATAAGCAAAGACAGGGAAAGTGCTAGAAAAGTGACCAATCCTTGGTAAATGAAGCCCAGTTGTTCTCTGCTGGTGACTGCATATTCTCTAATGATGTGAGAGGATTTGGTTTTCAATTTAAAGAATTTTTTTTTTTTTCACAGTGAGATGGGTGTTGTTTTTACTAATAGTACTGTTAAGAGGCTAGGATATGAAGTGACATGGAATTTTTATAACTGGGGTTCAGGGAGTTAGGCAGATGTTCAAAAGGGGAAATTAAAAATCTGGGCACTTTTTAAAAGAGAATACTTCTGTATCTGGCTAATTTAGGGAAATTGGTCAGGGCCATAGGTATAGATCCTGGGAAACATCAGATAAATCAGGGAAATTATGGAATGTCAGGAAAATGGATGTAAGAAGAAAAGAAAAAGTTCTCACTTGGGAATAAGCAATATTCTCAAGCAATGGGCTCCAAAGGAAAAGTTCTTAGTTCCTCAGGATGTTTGTGAAAACTACTAGATTTACAAAAATTACACCTGGGATGAATTCTCTGGGTCACTTGCTATTACCGTGCTTATGACAAAGCTTTGCCATATGCACTTAAAACAGAACAACACAACAGAACAACAACAGAAAACACAAAGAAACCCATAGTGTGTGAACATAGTACCTACACAATAAATGTTGATATCCACTGTGCTATCCCAACCCCACTTGATTCAAACAGGGATTTTCTTTCAATAGGTTGACAAAACGGCTCAGTCTTCAGATGGGACCACAAAGATGAACCAGGAATGTAAATTGGAAGTAACAATGAAACCCTGATCTATGTGTGAATATGGTCCAGTTGAATATAGAAGCTTGAGACCTGCACCTGTGAGTTGCTTAATTTGTGTATAATTTGCACCCTGAGATCCTGTGAACTAGAGCACAATAGTCTGTGCTCTTTCAACATTTAAGATGATCCTCTGGAGAGAAAAGTGACGAGAAGCACACAGGGGACTCCAGCCTTAGATGCTGAGAGGCCACCTTGTGGGTATAGACAACTGAGGGTCTGCTTAAGTAGCATGTACAGCTACCAGCTAACCAGTGACCAACACAGAACGGTGAGTTAAATGAGACCAGCATCCTGTTCTGCTGAAGGAAATCGCCACATGTTGAAGACTTCAAGATGGTTAGGGAGATATTCTTACTTGAGCTGATTTCTGCCTCTAACATCTCTACACCATTGTTTCTTATTTGCGCAAAACAAGCAAGCAAGCAAACAAATTTACTTAATGATCACCTATTTAACACTTATTTGTGGGGCAATAGAAGCCTGACACTGTTATATTGGTGTGAATGAGTAAAGGAATAAAGAGGCAGTGGAGACTCAAGAAGTTTAAACATTCTGGAACGATTATTATGACTTAGATGAGGGGGACAGGTTGTCGGAAAAGTCATGATGCATTTTTGCTTGAAAAACATAGAAAAAAAAGTCATGACTTTTCTGACAGCCCAATAGAATAATAGGACCACTGAAATGTATCAGAAAGAAGAAATGAGGAGGTAGTGCTGTCAAGAAAACAGAAAAGAGATTTTCTTTTCTCTCCCATTAATTGCATTCTCCTTGCCACAGAGCTTTATTTTCTTCTGTTGAAAAGAATTAACTATAATTAGTTCCCTCATTTAAAGCCCTGATCTATTTGACTTATTTAGAAAGCATTTGACTCAGGGTCTCCATGGTGGCTCAAGGGGTTAAGATGCAACCTATGAAGCAATCCACAGTCACTGCAGCCCAAATTTGATACCCCAGCCGGCCTGGGAGCAACCCACATGGCGCAGCAGACCTCTCCTGATTCACCCGCTGCTCCCCTCAGCAGTGTATTTCAGTCATCTGCTTGTTCTGTTCCCCACTCTGTCTGGTGAATCCTCTTACCATCCACACCTCTGGCCTGTACCCCAGTTCTTATATGCATAAATAAATAAATCTTTAAAAAAAAAGAAAGCATTTGACTCAAAGTTAGTTGAATCATATTTACTAATGGAAACTAACCAGGCCTCCAAATTGCTTGATACTCCATAGAGCTGATGTGTGTGAACATTGAAACAATTATGCCCTGTGATTTCACACTAGGTCCTGATCCAAGTAAAATAATAATATTTTATTAATCACTTAGTCTTGGAAGTTGGAACTGTTACCAAATCGATACAGGAAAGGACTGGAATTCAAGTGTTTGGATTAGAAAATTATCACTCTCTTAGTGGTGATGAGAGAAAATTACCTACACACCACCCCACAAAACCGATGGAACAGTCTTATGTTCTAGAGGCTGCTCCAGGCTGTGTTTTTATTATGCAGATTATATAAAACATGTAAGTCAGGGAGTGCTAATATTTATACTTATCCTGGCATTTATAATACATTATAACATGTAACCTATAATATATATGTAATATATGTTATGATAGTAAATGGCCATGAAAGTTAACAGGTAAGTAAATTTTATTCAAGATGGTTGGCCAATTTTGTATATATAATACAGATAAAATTTTTGGCACATAAATTTTTCATATATATGTATAAGTATGTGTGTGCTTGTAGGTATTTGACTACACTCGTGATTGTAATGTTGAATTTTAAGATTAGAAAAATGTAAACTGAAGGGCAGTTACTTCTTTTTGAAATTAACAGGATTATAATGTAACAAAGCTGTGACTCTCTACCTAGCTCTATACCTCTAGTTCTCTACCTAACCTTCTACCTACCCATAATGAAAGTTTCCAAAAATTGAGTTATGGCTATATTAATGACCAGTTAACAGCAAATGTAGACTATTCATTCTTGAGAATTTGAATGGCATTCTTGTTATTCTCGTTTTGGAGTTACTCTGAGGCACATTCTCTCTCTCTCTCTCTCTCTCTCTCTCTCTCTCTCTCTCTCACACACACACCCCCCACCCCACATCAAAATGCCTTATAAGCACTCCAGTATACCATAAATTTAAAGTATTACTTTTTTCTTTAAATAAATTAAACAGACTTACATTTTGGACAATTAGTCAAGCCTACAGCTGAGCTGATCTCCTTTTATATTTTCAATGGCACACCAACCACATAATATTCAAAGTACCAGTAATAATAAAACAATATGGTAAAGAACACCTGTTAGCACTTCCCATTATATAGGAAATGTACAGAAACATGATGGAGTACTGACATCCATTTCACTTTGAATTAAATGCAGCAATACCACACGTCTCAAGAGATGATATTCAATTTTGTGTATGGGTAATACTGGGAATTCTACAGGCATGGGTAGAGTTATATCTGGTTGGCCAAAACCCAGTTCAACTTCACACTTGTCCTAGAAGTAGGTGGTCAAAAACTCTGTTCTTGTCATCAAAGTTATTGGCTGCAGTTGCTTAAGCTATCTGGAACTCAAAATCTTTTGTGTCATTCATTTTGAAGATAAAACATTTAGAAACGAGATAAAATGTGGCCTAACAAAAAAGATATTAAGTTGGAATTGACTTAGGTAAAAATCAGATACAATTAGAAATAGCACCCCATATAAAAACACAGACAAGAACTGGATTTTCCAAGGGGCATCATGAGACATGCATAGTCTTTGATTTTATTTCTTCAGGAAAAAAGGACTCAGATACCAAGGTAAGGAGGAGATACAGTCACAGCTTTCTCTCTGTTCTCCTCAAAATACATGCTGTACATTTTCTAGAATTCACAGTATATGTTTCAAAAGAAGCCTTCACTTTTGGTGGAGGAAGTACCTGCTTCTTGATGTGTCTGGTTTTGCTGTAATAGTATATAATGCCTTGCTCTAATAAATTTAACCACAAAAATTTTTTTTAAATGGGCCTGCATTCTGCTAATTTATAAAAAGCAGGATGCTGTCGGATAAAATTTCATGAAAATGATCTATAAACCAGACTGTCAAAAGTGAAAGGTACTCAGGCAGTACTTAGGGGCAACAAATACATGGAAACCACTGGAAGGTTTCCTGTGACTGGGGATAACAATGTACTGTAACGGAGCTCACATTACCCTTGATTTGCAAGTTACTGTGAGGTCACAGGAAATCCTGAAATGTTTTCCACATTTTCTTTTATACATTTTATGTCAAATTTCCTGCAATTGAAATCATAAACCCTCCTACTGCTGGAATCTCTTCTGAAGGAAAGGAGATCTTGTGACTCTCCCCCATGAACACCTAATAACTCAATTCCTACCAGTGTAAGGGGAAACTGAAAGACAGAATTGAAAATAGACTATGATAAGGATGAAATGTCAGATGCTCTAACTCTTTCAAAAACCAAACTGATGTCATTAAGACAACTCTAAAAGTGCATTTAATCTTGTTGAAGGTAGATTTTCTTTAGAGTAAGAGATAACAGAAGAAATGATAGACTGTTCCCAAGATATAAGCACACCATTTCCTCAAATCTCTTATCCGAAATGTATTTATGGATTTATGGTCTAACTTTAAAATGGCATCTTCTAGATGGATATTCTTAACATGATTCAAGCTCTTGACAACCATATTTTATTGTCCCTGCTATGTTTATGAAAGGATAAGTCAGATTTAAGACATAAAATGCCCAAGTTTAAAATATTCTCTCAAGATTTATCACTCACAACATGTGGAATTCAAAAAGAGCTTTTAAATTGCAGATACTATTTTAATATAAATCCAAGTCAAATGACTTAGGTTCATTAATGAATACCAATTGCTAAGATTTGTTGGATCAAAATATATCAGAACATATTACCTCTCCTGACATGTCGGGAGCCATTGGAACAGCAGGCCACAGAGATGAGTAGATTCCAAAAAACACCACCCAGAGTGCAATGCTGCCCCAGATTGCTATATGGCTGAACTGAAATGAGGAAACTGGGGTCAAAAGACTTTTAAGTAGAACAAGCCCACAAACACAAATGAGCCTTTGACAAATTTCCTTATTCATTTTTCACTATATCAATAAAATGTTTTCTGTAGGAATTTCTAAATACAGTTCGTCCTTGAATAACGTGGGGAGTGTTGGGGGGCTAACCCTAATATGTGAAAAATCCATATATAATTTATAGTCAGTCCTACTTTTACTTGCTTTCACATGTGTGGATCCAACCAACTGACATCTGTGGTTGGTGAATCTGTGAAAGTAGAACCCTCGACAGAAAAAAATTCACATATTAAGTGAACCCATGCAGTTCAAACCTTTGTTGTTCAAGGGTCAACTGTAATTGTGTGTGTGTTTTAGCTTTCTCTCTCATTGAGTGCTAATCTCTTCCACAATAATTCTGGTGTTTGTGGTTCTGGCAGTTAGAGCTATTCCTGTGCCATCTCCTTTGGTGGTTTGTTCCTCTTACTCTTGCATTTTTTATTGCCTACCATCTTTAAGCCTCCTTCATTTTTGCTCTGTAAACTCTTACTGAAAGATGTTAGACACTTTGCAAATGCTATCTGCATGTCAATGGCTGTCCAATCCAAATTTCCTGTGCTAGTATTTCCTATAATTAGCAAACTTTCATTTCTTTTTGTTTTCTTTTCTCATTATCTAGATGCAAATATGCTTAAAAAGCAATGTATCTAAAAGGGAGCTTCTGTTGTCCAGATTGGAGATTTACAGTTGTCTGAGGATCACTCTTTCACTAATATTAGTAGTCTTCAGAATTATTTTTCCATGGATTTCCTACTGAATGCCAGTTTGGTGACACACTCTACTAAGAAATTATTCTCAGTCCAGAAGTTGGAAATCTTCCGTACCTTTACCTGGGATATCCACAAAACACAATAATATAATAAAGTCTCTGAGAAGTGGTATGGTAAAAAAACTTACTTTGTTTCATTCACTCTTACAAACTAGAATCCTCAGTTTCCCCCACTCCATCCCTGATTTCCCTCAATTAACAACCTGTGGAACTAGGGTACAGGGATAAATTTAGAATGATTCCCCACTGGTGATAATGTATAAATAAATTTAATAGATAATGATTAGAGCTGTTCTTACCCATGTCCAATAAGATGTCTCCAGTCCAGCTTTCAAACACACAGTTATTACCACAAACTAAAACAGAGGGAAATATTATTTTATTTCATAAATATGATAGCTCATACTTTGTTTTTTATAAAAATATATATTTGGTCATTCAAATGACTATATATATATATATATATATATATATATATATTTCTCATACACATTTGGTCTTTATTTACAGTTCCTGGTTCACAGCTCCCAAAACCTTACAATTTTCCTAAGTGTTGAATGAGATAAAGGTATATCTTGTTATGTTCATAAAAGTAACTTCTAGAAAATACCCAAAGATGGAGTTGGTTATCAGGGTGACTAACTGTGATTAGATGGTGGGAACTCTGAGTTCTAGACCAGGGATCTACTTTGAAGACTTTAAAGGCTTCCATGTAACATCTGATGAGTTACTTCCAGAGGGGTGGTCAAAGTAGGTCACATTACAGTGAAGCATTTGAGTTTTTTCAGCAAGATATTTAATGGCAATTTAGGATTAATAACCATGGGAATATAAACTTCCAAATATTTGAAAATTAACTTGTTATATGAAAAGTTCTAAAATGAGAGATACAGTCCGACATAAAATTAAAGAGAAATATCTTCTAGGAGACATCCACGATGCACACTCTAATTAATTTCTACTAACTCTATCAAGTATTAACTTTTTTTTTTAACTCATGTTGTATGAAAACAACTCATTAGCCCCCAAACCTATTTTCTCTTTCTCTTCCTACTTCAGTGGTTGATGTCATGAAAGGGAGACCCCCAGATTCCCAAAACCTTAATCCCTGTTACTTAATGACCTTAACATTCTATTTTTCAGTTATTTAAACTCCAAAGTATAATTTTTCTACCAATTGACTTAACCATACAGATTGCCACTTAGTATTAGAACAGCACGTTGGCCCTTTTGGGGGTCATGGAGAGGAACACAGGAAGAGAGAGCAAAGGACACTGATCTGGGAACTGAGTTATGGGTGGGAGTAAATTTTATCAGATGCCAACTGTGTGACCTCAGGCACTAGCATTCCAGTAGTGTTTCTGACTTTTCAGCAGAAAATGGTTTTAAAACATTTTTTGGGTTCTTAGAAAGGACGGGTTTACACTTATCTGAGTACACCCCCAGGCATTTGGCATAGTGATAACCCAGTGTGTTCCATGCTTTGTGTGGGTTATATATCCCCAAAGAGTGGTGATTTCTCTTTCATTTCAGTTAACAGGAGACTCTGGAATAATTACTGGGTAAACACCCAAGTAGGATGGCAATCTTTGCCATAATTCAAGAAAGCAACAAAAATTAACAAGGACAGTATAATAAAATTGAGGAAAAAAGGGACATGGGAGAGAAAAAGGAAAAAATGAGGCAATAAAAGAAGAAATATTGATAATAATAGCAACCAAAGTCCTATAAAGTCAGTGAACCTAAACGACAATTTTATAACCTAATATAACCTCTTAGGAGTCAAAACATCTTACTTCATTTTTAAAGAGACGTGTAAACAACCTTTAAATCCAGAAACACAACATTTAAATTTGAAAATAAGATGAGCACCCAGGAAAGCATTTGATTTTATACACAAACTAAGTGAATGCCTTGGACTCACAGTATAAACAAAGTTTCCCAAAAGCAGGTAATCAGAGGTCTTCCCATTTCCAAATACAGTACCTGTATGAAAGAAAAAAAAAAGGTGTTAGAAAACAAGTGAAGTCCTTTTGGTATCCTTTCAAAGATAAATCAGTTAGAAATATTGAACAAAAGAAGAGACCAATTTATAAAACCACTGTAAGAAGTCCCCCCAAATCACCATTAATGTGGGCCACAAATTATAAATAAATTCTCAATAGTCAACAAACAAAAAGAAGGAAAACTGACTTGTTAACCAAGACTCTGGGACCATGGATGAAAAAAAATCAAACTTATTGGTCAAGTGAAGCTTAATGATATGGGCAGTAAGACAGGAGAAAGCACCGTGCCCTTAATAAGGCACTTAGGGAACAACATAGGTGAGGCCTTTGGGAAGCACACTTACTCTCTCTTAATAAAGTTGTTGGACCAAAAGGGATTCATAAAAGTAACTCACAGAGGACTGAGTAGCACTGACTTGATTCCAGGCATATGACTTTTTGAAGGTCTGGGTGAATTTACAGGTTGATTTTATAGCATTTTGTTATTCCAACAAGGGCAAACAAATGTGGCTTTGGAGAGTGGATGCTAACTAAGGTTAGTATTACTGGTAAAAAAAGAAAATCAAATGGAAGTAAAAAAAAAAACAAACCTGGATAATAAAATCCCTAATACCATTAAAAAATTAGGAGTCCATGATGTGTGTAACACAATATTTTTATTTATGCACATGTCTAGTACTTATTTAAAGTCTAATATGCAAGGACAAAACCAGTTAGAATGAGACATGGGATGGGACAGGGAGAGGGGTGGTGGTATGAAAAGAAAGGAGTGTCCAGTGAGCCACAGACATGGACCAGGCTTAGTTCTGTTACTAGTTGTGTCCTTTTGGTTATTTATAATAAATCTTTATGAATCTCAGTTTCTTAACTTAAAAGATGGAGTGAAACTGTTTGCCCTGGAGGGATTCTGATATTAAAAGGAGGCTTCATATATAAAGCACCCAGTACGGTCATGGTGCATGTCAGATGCTCCACAACGTGGCACTTCCTTCTCCAAAATTTTTGGTTAAAAGCAGGCAAGAAAGGCTGCAAACAACCAGGCAATCAAGGGTACCCTTTCTCTGCAAGGGTACTTCCTCTGTGGGGACACAGGATTCTGATGTGTTAGGACTTATCAGTACACTGTGGATAAACTTATGAAAGTCTGCAATTAATCAGCAAATTTCCATAGAAACAAATTAACAAATGCAGAAATCCATAAATAACTAAAAATATCTTAAGAGTATTTTCTGATTTCCATGCTCCTACAAAGCTTCCTTAACCAACATAAACAAACTATCAAAAATAATCATATTTTGGTCTAACCATCATTTCAAATGATCTCATGTATCCCAAAAAGATCTTGGGTATTTTCAGGTGCCTATAGATCATAGCGAATAAACAAATATTTAGCAACAAGTTATATGCATGTTCATATTCTTCTATACTCCGTCCTTTCAAAAGCTAAAAACCCCTAACCCTCCCTCTTCTTTCTTAAAAATTAAAAACAAGGCAACCATTCCCTCCCACCCACCAAACAACCACCACCCATCAAAACCCTCACCATTAGAATATTAAACTGCAATTTCTGATATATGCCACTCATGTCTTCAGGAGAGAAAGCCTGTGTTCTTTGGACTTGGCTAGTCTGGGTTCCCAGGCAGCACCCCATGTGAACTGTCTCATCTGAAGGTGGCTGGCTGCCTTAAGCAGTTTCCCAGACAAACAAATGCAAAGGGAGAGTAGGATCTGCTCTTCAGGAGCTAAAGTTTCTTGGGAATTCTTTTTCAGACCCTGTCACTCCTCAGGCATTTTAGATGCTATTTGGATTAAAACAGTATTGATATTAAATTTCTTCTGTCTAATGTAAAATGTTGAAATAACAGCATTGATTTTGCATTTTGAAGGTAAATTTACTTAAAGAACTTGTCTAAGATTCTGTATTCTAGATTTCAATTGCACATGGCTCTAAAAAGTGAGAGTAAACAAAATGTCCCTCAGTTGATGAATGGAAAAACAAAACATGGTTCATATCCACCCAATGGAATATTAGTCAGCCATAAGAAATATTAAAGAATTGATCATACTGCAACATGGATGAACCAAGGTCACATGTTATATTTTCCATCTCCAGAATAGGTAAACGCAGAGTTGAATATTAGTGGTTTGCAGGGATTGGTGTAGATGGAGAAATGGGGAGTGACTGCCAAGGGGCAAGGGGTGTCTTTATGTGGTGAGGACAATGTTTGGGCATTAGATAGTGGTGCCATTAGCACAATTCTATGAATATACTGAAATCCACTAAATTGTACAGTTTGAAAGGTTAATTTTTATGGACGTGAACTGTATTTCAACAAAACCAAATCCCATTGTGATTCATCTGGCTTACTGGATCAATCTTCTATACTTTTGATTGCCTTATGGCTCTCATTTCCATGGCCTAGAAAATGAGAAGTATTTACTGTTGTACTGAAAGAGCAATTAGTAAAAAAGTCAGATGAAAATCTCTGACTAGGACATGAAACCACTGCCTTCTCTTTAACTCTCAGTCATCCTATTCATGCTGCAATCTCTTGTTAACTTATTGGCAATTTACTGAGTGCTTGTGATGAGCAGGGAATCTCTCTAAGCAACGGAATGGCATGGTGAACTAAATGGACAATTCCTGGCCCTTCAAAGAGAAGCAAGTACAGAGAATAAGCAAGTACATCTCACCCTAGTGGCAAGTACCATGAGGAGGATACAGGATGACAAGGGGATGGAGCTCCAGCTCCGGGAATTGGGGTGGGGGCAGTGTCTGGGCTCATTTGGAGGGCCTCTCAGAGCACAGGCCTGAGGGAGTGAGAGGGAGGGCTGGCAGACTGCAGGATGGTGAGCCGGGAAAAATCAATAGAGGAGTTAGCTAAGTTTGAGGCTATGGTTTTTGTTTCAAATGTGATAGAATTCTGTGGGTTTTGGGAAGAGAGGCACCTCATATCTGATTGCTATTTTACGAGGATTGCCCTAGTTGCCGTGGAGATAAGACTGTAGGTGGCCCAGAGTTTGCTGTACCTGCTCTCCTGTTGGCAATTGTTCAGTCTCACAGTCTGTACTTTTAAAGGGCACACCCTTCAGTGGTGTGTGTGCTGTGCTTTGACTTACTGTAGTCCGGGAGCAGAGGCCCTGAATGCCTGTCTCCCCAGGATCTCAAGGTGAGGGGCCTCTGGGACATGGCAGCTCTCCCTTTAGCCTCACAGGGATTTCTTTCCTAAGTGCCTATTTCATCATTTTCATGTGTATAGGAAATTCACCTTGATCACATGTCTCAAAACTGACAGAATAAAATCACTTCCTCCAAACATGCAGTAGAAAAGCTTGTACTACAAGATGAACATAAAAAACATTAAAAATCTAATTCAAAACATTGGCTCCAGTATACTTGAAAATACTAGCATGTCTGATTAGGTTCAGAATGAAGAGCCTGATAGTAGCCCCACAGGTATCATAAAGAGACCACATAAAATATGAGCACTATTGTCTCTAAACTATACATCAGCAGAGGGGGGAAAAAGAGCCCTAAAATTTAACTCTCTGCAAGTTTGAAAAACATGAGAAGTAGAGAAGAAAGGCTTTGCATATATTAAATCACTTTGCTCCCAAAGGAATAATAAAAATCCTGAAAGTGTGTACAACTTTTGGATGCATGTATTTTAGGTTAAGGGAAATACCATAAAAGGAAACACTGCTATAATTTTTAACGTATATTGACAATGAATTATTCTTCTGAAAAAGTAAAAAGTCATCTCTTCGCATTCATATTCTTTCTACTTACCATACTGAAGGGCTTTTAGTGGAAACCAAAACAGAATAACTGAGTGGAAGAGGCCATTTAAACAATGAACCCAGAAAACCTGAGGGAAAACAAAAATCCATGAGAACCATTTGCGATAAACTAGCTCTCTGAACTCTGACCTTTCTTTTTATCTGTGAGCTGGATTCACAAAACGTGTTTCTGTCGGGCCACCACTGTGAATTAATAGAACTGACAGACACTTTCTGCCTCTTAGACCTTCATGGGTCATTTATTTATTTTTATGTTTCTCAAAATGTTTTTTCAGCTTCACTGAAATGTTTTTTACTTTTGAAAAACCAAGTATTAACAGTTTAAATTTGTGCCTGAAAAAGGAAACTTAAAGTAATGTAGATCCTGAAATTCTTTAAGTAGGACTACTTTTTAAATTCTAGAAGAATAGGCAGTAGAAAAGGATATAATTTGGTGAAACGTCTATTTTCTCTTCCCCATGTGCAGCACAAGTAGTATAAAATGCATTCTATCATTAAAAGGAAAAGATGCATGGGCTCTCTCTCTCTTGCTCTCTCTCTCCCCCAAACATACCTTAGTAGTAAAGATAGCAATTATATGTTTAAATTGTATAGTTCCTTTAAAAAACAAGCAAACAAGCATTGCCTTTATCACTGATTTTATAAAAAGGCTTTCGCAATTTTTAACACCTGTCAACATCAAACTTTACACAATTACAACATCATTTAATAGTTATTACTCCCTCTACCTATTGTACTTTATGAACAAGAGACCAAGTATCACTTGGAACTTTCTTTGTAGCATGAATGTGAAAGATTAAGTTATAGAAAAACTGTTTAGAATTTATGGCCCCTTGAACAGTGGCAGTTTTGTCATTTAAAAGTGCTTCTTGCAAGCAAAACTT
Organism: Talpa occidentalis; assembly: GCF_014898055.3. Lineage (NCBI taxonomy): Eukaryota > Metazoa > Chordata > Mammalia > Eulipotyphla > Talpidae > Talpa > Talpa occidentalis. The sequence continues at coordinate 23,983,683 of NW_023604972.1, forward strand.
CTGCTAAATAAAATTGGCATGTATTAATAGTTTTAAGCTGTTCAAACAACAGAAATTAAGTTGCCTGCCTCCCAAAATTTTCCGCTGTGATCTCAATCTCCTTTGTTAGTTCGCGCAGTCACACCGGATTGTATGATTCCATTTACGCTCCAATACATTACACATCTGAACTTGTGTTACTCATTAACCTTTGTCTCTTCTCCTCACTATGTCATTACCACAAGTTTTTATTTGACAGAAAGCACAGGTGGGTGCAAGAAAAATTAGTTCTACTTTTCCATTTTCCTGCCCGTACTTATTGTCACATGCTAATCCTTTAACCCCTGTCATGACCTCGGACCCTCCGACCCTTTTTACCATAACAAATGTAATCATCATCATTCAGACCAACAATGCCTCCACGTTGGGGGACCCAGAGCCACTGCTGTGTATACAACTATGCATTTTGTAGTCATTTGTCTCTGAATTTTAAAACACTTAACAGGGGATTTCATCAAAGAATTTTCATTGAAATCTTTAGAAAAATCCATAAACACTATAAAAATGGTAGGTGACTTGTGTGTATATATATTCAAATGGATATGGAAGTTGTACAACCTACTTGGGGTGATCTGATGACTTTTCTAAATGTTTGGGTCTGTAGATAATGAAATAATTTGTAAGAAGTAGAAGAAGAGCAAAGAATTCCAGGAATGAAACTTCCTGTTAAAACTACACACTACCTTTTCCTTGGCCACAAAACTGTGCTCATGTTGCCATATGCAAAGGGCATAAAAGAATGTGATTTTCCAGGAATGATTTTGGGTAAATCCATGAGGATCAAACTTATATTATAAGCAAGCATGCCATGGTAAGTGTGTGGCTGGGAAGTTAACTTTCCAGAGAGCACAGCGCAGTCTGCGCTACAGCAGATGGGGACCTGTGGCTGAGGTTGATGCAACTGTTGAAGTCAGTGAGAATGTCAGTGGTCTGGAATTTTCTTAGTTCCCAGATCACTTTTTCAGGGAAACAAGAGCTCATAGTTCATTGTATCTGCCTCAGTTATGGCTTTCCATCACTTGAAAATACCCACCATCGGTAGTGAGAAACCTCACAGCAGGATGGTAGAATTCAATTCAAACTGGACATCACAAATAATGTTAAAGAATAAAAATTCAAAAATAAAAGCATAAAAGAGATCATGAAGAATAATTTTCAGAAACAATGGTATGTCTCAGAACCTTTCAGAATGAATGAAATTCAGTTATTTAAAACAATGTCATCAAGTTGTGTGTGTGGGCACAGCTGGACTAGCATACAGCATGCATTCATGAGAACCTGGCCCAGATGATGCATAATATTGTGGCTATAAACTTAGCACTGTCATTTAAGCTGGGAGGTTTGAGGCACTGAAGCATCTACCCTTTATTCTCTTGGCATACTGAGAGTAAACATAGCGAGAACTTTATGAATGAATAAATATTAACAATATGTTACTTCAACTATGCTAAATTCAAAACACTGCATTTAGGTTACTTATAAATATTAATAACATGCTACAAATATGCACAATATCCATGGGAAAAAGTTCTGTGAAGATGCATTGCATTTATTGCTTTATTATTGTTTCAAAGTGGCAGCTACCTTGACTATTATAAAATTGAAATGTTCCCCTTCCCCTTACACTGAACAAAATCCTGAATTACTAATAAACACAAGTGGAAGCATTTTAGAATATAGCTTGCAGGAACATAAGCTAGGCGAAAAATGAGATACTTTCGTTGTTTGGATGAATAATGTCATTGCTCACAAGCAAAGACTCTAGTCCGTGGCATGTTATGCAGGATATGAACCCAGACTATGATTTTAGATAAAATGTTGGACATTTTATATATTGTGTTTTAAATTTTATTGCTTAGAAACACTGAGAATTATGACTACATGAATTATTTCCCAAGACTATTACTTTAACACACAATACTAATTGTCTGATAGTCAGATGAGGACAAAATCATTTCACAACACAAGAATTTACTACAGAGTGACATTCCACCCTCACTACTTTATACGTCCTTGTCAGGCCTGGGAGATGGACTCCTGTGAGGAGTGAGCAATTCTCACAACATGGCCAAGACAGCAAGGCAGAGGGCCGAAAGGACACCCACTTAATGTAGCAAACCAAGGGGAATCGTGGTTACGTTTTAACATTATAAAACAAAATAAAATGAAGCAAAAACCATCTCAATCCATATTAGAATCTTAGACAAATCTGACTCATCACGGTTGGCACCCAGGAGTTGCCTCCTTGGCTTTGGAAGACCTGATGTTTCAAGTAACTAGAGCAGAAAAGCAAGTCCCCCCCAAATGGGTGCCAGGGAGCAAGATATGTCCTACCTTGGTGTTGAAGTCCAGGGCATTCTGAGATGTTTTGTATAATTCAGGATACTTCAACATATTCTCTTTTCTGCATGATCTCTCAAATATTCCAAGTGTTAAAGGAGGCATGGCTGTAAACATCTAAAGTGCACAAACTGGTTATTATACCAAACAGCTGAATACAGGGTGAATCTTTGTCTTAAAGTATTCAATAAAACAGGAATCATCACATGTCCTAAACTTACCACGTTGTAAAGTCCTATACACCATCTCTCAAAGAGGATCTGTCCCGAAAATCCATTAACAAAGGCAAACCAGATCTAGGAAGAACACAATAAATCCCCGAAATTAGAACACAAAAAACACAAAGTCATTGCTTAGATCCTGTACCATCATACAACAGTAGAATTAACATAATTTTCACACCTTTCTTGAAAATAGCATTATTTCTAAGGGATGCTTTCATTAGGTATTTGTTCCTTAAGTCAGCATTCGCCCCATTCATTAAATCAAAAAAAGATATGTATCAATAGGCAGTCATAGATTTACAAAGAAATTAAATAAAACCTTGCTTGCTAAAAAGCACTACAGGGAGTATATTTCATGCCATTGCATTTTTAGAGCTTTAATTACTTTTTAAACTATTTCCTGATAGTTACTTCAACATTGTTACTGTTTTTATTATAAAATACTTTTGAAAATAAAATAATTTCCTGTAATAATAAAATCACTATTTTCTTCTGTTTTGATTGTATTCATATAGTTCATTTATATATATCACAAATTGAATTTTCTGGAAAACGACTATATTTAATATCATTCCCTTTTCTTACCCCTCTTAACATTATATAAAAGATATACATTTTCTTAAGTTGTTCCATATCCTCTGAAATGATGTTACTGGGTGTATATTCTTTACAGTGTGGTTATAGCTATTTTTGGATATAACTTGCTTCTAGTTTTTGCTATTTTACATCTGAACTGAACGATCTTATACAGAATTCCTATACATCTCTATTTCCTTAATGTGAAATCTTTTTTTTGTAAAAAAACTTTTATTGAACTATAATTGATATTAAAAGTTTCATACAATTTGGTGGCTTTGGATCTATGCACACACTTGCATAACCATCACCATAATTAAGTTAATAGATGCATCCACCAAGATTTCCTTACACCCCTTTGATTTTTTTTTTTTTTTTTGATGACTTCAGAGGAGTAAAGTTACTGGGTAAAAGTATATAAGCGTTTACTTTTTTTTTTTTAAATATAATTATAGCCATCAGGATGTGAAATTTGAATTTACATATAAAAGCCATTTTGTAAATTAAAAACAAATCTGTAACTAACAAAGTATAATGTTCTTATGTATTTTGCAATCTCTCAAAAAGGGAAATCTTAACTCTGGATGCAAAATTAAAGGCAATACAAACAAGTTTTTCTAACACATGTAAGAGAAATGGAAAATTAAAGTGAATTATTAGTAAATCAATAATACCTACATTGTTAAAAAAAAGCTAAAGTTAGTAAATCAATTAAACCTACATTATTTTTAAAAAGGACCTAATATCTAATTAGTAATCAAGCTGAACTGAAAGAATAAAATGTCCGGCCCAGTTATGAGGTTACATAAACACAGGCACAAACCCCAAACATAACAACAACAAAACCTGTTAGAAGAAAGAGGCTGGACATGCCGGTCAAGTGAATTTTTCAATCAGAGTTGCACGGACTTTGCTACACTTCACGTTTCATTTAACCTCATTATGGAAGCATGAATTGCTACAAATTCACCATTTATCAATATGTACCCAGCCTAGCCTCCCCATGAACAGCTTCTGTACCACACTGATCTTTTTCCTTTTCATAGCGGAAAGGAATGACTGAGCATATATAAAAATGAATGTCTGCTTCATGAGATGGAAAAGAAAACAAAGTAGCAGTAGCACATGAAAAGTAAGTCCCAATTGTGTGTGTGTGTGTGTGTGTGTGTGTGCGCGCGCGTTTGTTTGTTTGTGGAGGGGGCAACACATTAATGACAATAACAAAAGCAGGGACACTGAGGCAAATCTGAAAATTGTGAGCTTTGCTACATGTATTTAAAGAAAAATAATGAATATTTGTCCTAGACAAGGAGTCAGATACATGCTTTAAAAGAACTAAGCATCTTCATGTGAAAACCAGCTTACTTTTTAGGGTAGTGCAGTTGACTTTAAACTGTTTTCTGTTTTTCTTTTTTAAACATAAGTGTATACATGTTGACAAGACAGACATGAATGCTCTCTATTGCGTTATCACAGTTGGTCTTTTTAAGATGAGGAGCATACATTTTTGTTAGTCTGGGTGATGGTAGTGTTCTCTCTGAAGGCAACTATTATCTACTGTGGTATCACATACTCAGAAGCTTTTTCAGATTTCTTGGGGTATGATGGAAATATAAGAACTTTTTATTTATCTTTAATTTTTTACATTTTAAAAGGACAGTTTTATTAGAAAGAAAAAAGGGAGGCACCTGCATAGTCACAGATGGGCAGCAGAGCTGACGCTCCCGGTTTTGCAAAGGGAAAAGGTTTGTGAAGAGAAACACCTGCACAGTCACAGGCAGGCAGAAGAGAGGCTGCCAAGAAAATTTTAAACACCAATTTTCAATTATGCTTAACTGGTCTATGTAGGTGTGGCCTAATCTTTGCTTGTCTGAAGAAAGCTGAAGTTATTACATGCATACCAAATACATTTAATGGATATGATTTATCTCAAAGGTTATATTTATAAATGCATTTGCAATAATCAGTACTGTATCAAATGAAAAACTTAGGTTAATAAATTTGTGTGTGAGTAAACATTGGTAAATATAAGTGGTCTTATAGTTTCTTTGTATAATAATGTTTGGTGTTGATTCAAATGTTACTAGAAGCTTGAAATTTAAGAACCTCCCTCAAATCAATGAATATTTACACAAAGTTTCAAATTCAAAATAATTTTCAAATAAACCAACATGCCTGCACTCAAAGTTTATTTTAAAATGCCTGGATTAACTGTTTTATGACAAAAATGCAGAAGTTTTTAAGTGGAAAGTTAATATATTTTTACTTTTTTAGTTTTCCTATGGAAAAGTCTGTGCCCATGTTTTTATAAATTCTCTTCCTACAGTTAAAAAAAGTTATTACTCCAGTTTCTTTTTTTTTTTTTAAAAAAGGAGAAATTACTAGGTAAGAACAGAGCCTTCTGATATCGTACCCTACATCGTCACACGCAAATATATTGGCATTCAAGTTTACATATTTTAAAAGTGAAAGAGTTTTTTTAACAGTGAAGAAGTCTACAGAAGGCTGATATTAAGTTGGTAATTAAAAGATACATTAGAAACATATCCCACACTAAGGAAAACAATATCTAAATTAGTATAAACACATAAAACTCCCTTCGTTGACTCTATCCAAACCAGGGATGCAGAAAGAAAACATCAGTTCCTCCGGGAGGGGTATTTGGGTTATTCAAAATCACAGGAAATTCATATCCAGCACAATGTGCTGGGAAAGTATCGTTTCATTGACTTTAATTAAAACTTCTGGAAACTAAAAATACTGCATTGTTTTGCTATCTTAGTAGAAAACTTGGATGCAAGCAATTATTTGAAAGAGAAGGTCCTATTTTGCTAGAAAGAAGTCAGATGTTTCAGATAAATAAAAACTCTTTGGAAAGAGTCAATCATTTCAAGGAACACCTAGCTTTGTGGCTCGGCATAAATAAGTATGTAAGTGGCACCATAAGTGCTTGATACCACCACCTGTCAAATCTGTATTTGTTTGGCAGTAATTTATGGCAATGGGGTAGCAAGATAGTGATATTACTGACAATACAGCAATGGGAGAAGCAGTGTTTGCAGATAATCTATAAAACCCATGGAGTTCCAGACTATTCCTTTATTAGCAAAAAAAAAAAAAAAAACCCACAAAACTTCAGACCTGCCTTTCCTGATATAATTTTCTAATTTTCTAACTTCTACGCCCCAGCAGAGGCGTGGCAGTAAAGCCTCACAGCCTTTTTCCTGATGGAGCATTTCTGCATATTAAATAGCAGCTTACAAATAGTCAGTGAGTCCTCTGCTCCCACGCCTGATCAGCACAAAAAACTGAAAGGAGAGATTCGAGACTGGCAGTTGTCCTCAGTAGAGACATTCAATGATGTGTTTTCTGTCTATTCACTCATAGTATTGACATGAGCCATTAACATCTGCAGAACTTGTTTTAGCTGGCAAAAGTTGGGTATCTGGGAATTGATTTAAAAGGTCAATTCATTTCCAAGATAGTTGAATTATATTCAAAATACATTTCCATAAAGTGCTAAAAGAAAAATAACTTAGAAATGAGATTGCCAGTAAGGTTTAGAACTCACTTCCTTTTCAACATGTAAAGAATTTGGTCAGTGTTAAATATCTCATGAAGAGGCTTTAAATTCAAAGCCAAGTGAAATTTAGGGCAACTCAGCCACAAATCACATAACTCTGGATTTGCAACAGAGCATGCAGATTTAGCTTTTCATTTGAGTTTAATATAGTTTATTTCCTCCACTAGTGCATACATTTTGCTCACTTCATTGTTGATTGTATAATAATCTAGATTTTTAAAAGTGGCAAGTTGAGCTCTCATTTCATTTTACAAAACTAAATTTTTGTAAGCAGGTTTAAGATTGCCAGTGGTTTTAAGCTTCTAGAATCTTCAAAAGTATATGCAAATTAAACTATATGCATATCCTTTTGAATGTCAATGTTTTGTGGTGAAAAGAAAATATATTACAAAGTTGGAATTATAAGAGGGGACTATGAACCAAATAAAATTATTTAAGAAGAGCTTTTTTAGAAGGGAATCACAAATTTATTCCTGTAACAAAGAATGATTTTTGGATCTCATAACCAATTTTGGAAGTGCATTTTGCTTTAAAACACAGGCAATTTCAGGTGAAATTCAGCAGTAATGGATAATAAGTTCACAGGTTATTCTGTTTGTTTCCAAATATTTGGTTATTTTATCTAATGAACTGTAACCTAATTAGAAAATTTTAGTGACCAATAAATGAAACTATCCTCACACTTCAAAACTAAGTTTCCATTTTAATAGCCTGACTCACAATAAAAACTATGCTAAGTTAAAATTTTAAAAAGGATAAAGAAATACATATAAGGAAAAGGCACAGAGTAACTGAGCCACAAATATAGCAGTTCTTAACAGGTGTCAACAGGATAAATGTGAAACCTGATTTTTTTGTTTAGAGTGTTAAACTCTCTGCTTTAAAATACTGGATATTATTTCAATACAGCAAATGGGTTAGGTTGTGTCTATTCTGACATATGTGCAGAAACAGCCAACAGATGAGAGGGCAAGGTGACAAAGAAACAGCTGTAATGGTGCCCTGGGCAGATTTATGAAGGCGTAGATGGTCCTCTTATAAGGATGGGAGATGGAGGGTTTTCTTAAGCTATGGTGAGGTCGTTATCAAGCTCTGTGGAGCTGCAAGAGGATCAAGAAACTGATGACATAGAGTTTAAGTATAACAGCTACAGTTTCTGATAATATGGTTATATGTTAAAAAAAATTCATTACTTCTCCTATCCTGATAAACCATTCAAATTCCCTTGGTTATCCACGAGTGCTGTGCTGCCCAGTATGGTGGCCACTGGCCACATGAGTCTCTGGAGGACTACTTAAATGTGATTAGTACAAATGAAGATATGCTGCAAGTTTAAAATGCACATCAGATTTTGAACACTTAGTATGAAGAAGAAAAGGTAAAATATCACAATACTTTTATACTGATTACATATTGAAATGATATATCAAAAATATTGAGTTTAATAAAATTTCATTTAAAATTATTTTGGGCTTCAATTTTTACTTGTTAATGTGGTGTCTAGAACACTTAAAATTATACATGTGGCTTGCACTGTGCTTCTATGGCAAGGTTTTGAATGACAGGAACTGTACTTAATTTACTTGGTAGTTGATGAACTAAGCCTGGTGCCTAGAATCCAGTAGGTGCTGCAAAAATGTTTGCAGAGCAAGTGCATCCTTTCAGGTGTGATAGTCCTGATCCAGGCTAAGACTACATTACAAAAAGTGATGTTATATTTGATACATGAAAATGAATATGGAAATGGCTTGTAACTCAAACACGGGAACCAAACATTCTGAAAATTCTAAGATAAATTCCTTATTATCTGAACTCTTGCTATCTACCAAAATTGGGATAGCAAGAGATATTGTAGATCGGTAAGTCTGAAACATAATAAGAACTATAGGATGACCAACACTAGTGAAATTACCTATCTTTCCCAATTCTACTCCTTTGAATTGCTATCCTCACTTGTCTATCATCCTCTTACTTTCCTTTTTAAATATAGCCCCGACACACATCAATAGTGCATTATTTTCTCCCCTGTTTTTGACTATTATTAAAAAATGCTATGTAGTTTGTAGTCCTTTTAAACATTTAAAAGAAAATGTTATCTCATTAGCAATTTTAATTCAACATTTTTTACTGAAGTAATATATCACTTTTAACAAGAATTTAAACATTATTTATTCTCCATGACTGTGAAACTTTTTGATTTAGTCTGTTTAGAAGTTATAAAACATAGGCAAATGAAGAGTGAATGAAAATGATGAAAAGAAATGATAAAAATATTTTCATAAAGAAAATTTCTTATCCCCCTTCACCTTCCTCCCCTCACGAAGAAAATGGCTTTAAATGTCACATATGGAAATGACCGTAAGAAGGATTTTAAACTTAACCGCAATTACCTCAATAATATAGAGGACTATATTCTTGTAGAAGCAATACAGAATGCACTTGGAGACTCTGTTATAGTTCCAGGCACCATGAACCATCAATAAATTCTTCAAATATTTGAACTAAAATAAAAGTGGAAAAAGATTAGTATTTTCCTCTTCCTAGTGTCAGCTGACTGAATGAGGTGTTTTGTAGAAATGAAGCTTTACCTGAGCGATGGAGTAATCAGAAGAATTAGCCGCCTGAAGGCCTTCATTGCCGCTTATACCAACGCCAACATGCGCCGTCTGGATCATGCTGACATCATTTGCTCCATCACCAATCGCAAGCGTTATGACTTTGACTTGTTTCTTAACCATCTCAACGACTTCAGATTTTTGAAGAGGAGAAACCCTTAAATTAGAACAAATGATCAATGACCTCTATCATCTGGGGAAAAGAAATTTTGAAATGTCATTGTCTTGAAGGATAAAAGCAGTAGAAAATCCAGATGAAGAGGACTATGAAGAACCATTATGGAAAAGCCTTAGGTTGGCCAGTGTTTAATTTTCTGTTAATCTGGTTGTCGCCTTAAGGGGAAGATAAAATTGAAGTGATAAAAGCAAACCTTCAGATAACATGATAGATACTGCCATGCCTTGGAAGCACAGTTTACCAGGATGTTTGCATATATATGTTCAAGAAATAACATTTGAGTTCAGAATTTCATTAATTCATAACAACCTAAGAATTTCTAACTCATTACATTTGAATGAAAAAGGTCAGAAAGGCTGCTGAATGGTAATCCAAGTACTAACTAAATCCTCATACCTGGAAAGCAAAAGGTTTGAGCCTATGCAAGATGATTTTAGATACACGCTATATGATTAGAACAACTTAAACCTCTACTTAAAAGTAGGGGGTTGACTAACCTCCCGGCAAGTTGGCAGACATCATGGTGAGCCAACTAAATACTAAGCAGTTGATAATATATTTCATGTGCCTCAATTTCCTTCCAAACCTACTGACTAATGGCCACGTGGAATCAAAAAACCTTTTATATAAATTGGGATCAAGAACAGAGGGCACCGGTATCGGTACTAAAATTATATTTGATTTTAACTTTGGAGCAGCTTGTCAGAGACTTATAAAAAATAGTCAGCGAACGGGCCTCCCTGGTGGCACAGTGGTTGAGCGCTGGGTTGCAAAGCTGCCTGCAGCCTCTGCAGCGCCGGTTCAATCCCCGGCTGCTCCCCGGCCACCAGAGGAGGGTCCCACATGGCGCTCAGACCTCTCCTGCCGCCCGCTGCTCCCCTCAGCAGTGTTCTTTGGTCCTTCTGCCTGCTCTGCTCCCCGCTCTGGCTCTGGTGAATTCTCGCACCCTCCCACGCTTCTGTACCCAGTGCTTGTATAAATAAATAAAAATAAATCTTAAAAAAAAAAATAGTCAGTGAAGAAAGAAGCCCCATGACAGTGGCAGGTTGGTTCAAAGAAAATGCTATCAACTTAAGATATCGTTTATACCATACTGGTGATTAAAGAGAAATATGGGAAAACTAAATGGTGAGCTTGGTAAACTATTAAGATAATAATTACATATTAAGAAATAATAAATTTATAGCAGCACTGTTTACAATAGCTAAGCTTTGGAAACAATCCAAATGCCCAAAAATAGATGACTGGATCAAGAAGATGTGGTACATATACACCATGGAATATTACTCAGCATTCAAAAAAGATAAGCACATGCAATTTGCAGCAACATGGATGGCGCTGGAAGGGATCATGCTCAGCGAAATAAGCCAGAAAGAAAAAGAAAAATACAGGATGGTCTCACTCATAGCAGGAATCTAGAAAACTTAAATAAGGGAGCAGGAAAATGAATAACTATAAGAAAGTGAAAATCAAAATCAACAAACAACTATGAACCAGAGACACTCTATGGGTGGTGGGGGTGGGGAGGGGAGGGATTGGGGTCAAAATAAGGGGATTGCAATTGTATGGGGAATATAAAAATAAAATTTATTTAAAAAAAAAGAAATAATGAAGACACACAATGTCAGTGGAAAAGAAAAAAAATCAGGGCTAAATTCTTTACAAGGTTAAGCAGAGTAGGTTTCTAGTATTAGCCTTTGATAAATCATGTATTTAAAGATGAAGATTGTTATTCTGAAAGAAACAATATATATTCGCAAATTTTTCTGATGATTATTTCTTAGGAGAAATTCCTAGCAACGGTTATTCTGAGCAAATTAGGTGCCTTTAGAAGGCCCTTCTGAGAGGCTAAGGCCAGAACAGCTCCAGTTTTTATTTCAAGTTTGAGAATCATTGCCTTGGACTGTGAGTTGCTTACAGAGTGAATGTTTCCTCAGCTTTGTATTCCCAGCGCTGATCCAGACTAGGTATTGAGTAAATGGTTGCTACACAAAGGAACTATTTTTAATTTTTTGGATTTCCTTTCAAAGTCTGGCAATAGTATAAAATACCACCACCGCAAATATAGCAAGGGAATGGATGCATATTGGGCCACTCACAGTTTTTCTCATTGTTAGTCCCTATTTTTCTTCTAAGCAATTTTCATTTGATTTAATTTTTCTGATCAGATTAATATAACATGGTTCTAGGCCCATGTTTTAAAAATAGACTGTTGCAATCATTTAGTAAATGTCAAAAAAGAAGGCTTGCAAAGAAGTGATCTACAAAACAAATGGGCAATGGGTGTAAGAGGAAAGAAGCATTTAAAAACATTTACCCAGCTCTCTTCACAGCTTAGTAGGCTCACAATACAAGCATACCGTGAAGTCACATCATGGGATCAACAGAACTAGGTAACAGTGGTAATTTTTTTTCATAAGCTGAATATGTAATAAAGGAGAAATCGCTGCATGGTGAGCTGATGTTAGTGATTTAAAGAAGCATCAGAAAAGAGCTGGATTAAACAGGGCTTCTTTCCTCATGGCTATTAGAACCAGCACTGTGTTTTCTGCTTGACACACTTTTCAATACTCTCAAATTAAAACTGGCCAAGAATGTGGTTGATTCAGGTGTGAAAAACAGAGTGCCAACCCCCTTGGCAAGAACAGTGCCTGCTTAATAAAAATAAGATGATATGTGAGAGACATTCCCAAATCACACTGTGGTGGCTTCTAGCAAGGACATCCATGTCCATTATCAAGTAAAGTAGACAACTTATTTGGAAGAAGATTCAGGAAATAATGAAAACCCCTTTTCTTCTGATGGGTTTGAAATAGCAGTTGGTTGCTAAACAAAGATGTCAGATAGAGATCCCTAAGAAATTTAGCATAGACACCTAAAACATTTAACTTAAAATATAATGTACAAACTTGGGATGCAGGGCAAAAACCATTACTTTGCATAGGAATCTGCTTTTCTTTTCTTCTTTATCTGTATCATTTTTTTTGTATAAAATATTTCTCATGTATACAACTTTTTAAATTTTTTAATTAATTTTTTTCTTACATTGTTGTAGTCCCCCATAGTTCTCCTGCCACCATGTCACCCGTGAACCATCACCATATTCCCGAGTGTTCTTCCCTCCCATTTTGCCCCGCTCCTGGCCCCTCCTTTGCTGTATGCCTTTTTTTTTTTTTTTAAGATTTATTTATTTATTTATACAAGCACTGGGTACAATTAAAAGCGCGGGAGGGTGAGAGAATTCACCAGAGCCAGAGTGGAGAGCAGAACAGGCAGAGTGACAAAGTACACTGCTGAGGGGAGCAGTGGGCGGCAGGAGAGGTCTGTGCGCCATGTGGGACCCTTGCTGGCATCTGGGGATCGAACCGGTACTGCAGAGGCTGCAGGCAGCTTCACAACCCAGCGCTCAACCGCTGCGCAACAGGGAAGGCCCAACTTCTTAGTTTTGACTTTTTATTGACCTTTTGTTTGGTTTCTCTATATTCCATATATAAGTAAGACCACTGGCATTTATCTTTTTCCTTCTGACTAATTTCAGCTAGGGAGTCTGTTTGAAATTCTGCATGTTTTTGTTGCAGAAACATCCCCAGGAGGCACAAACCATGGTTTTTTTCAATAACGTGGAGATGGAGACTAGAGTGGAATGATATCCTCTACTCCAGTTTATTATTATTGATTCACCCTAAATTCAACAGCAAGTTTTTTAGCAATTCAAAAAGTCTTCAAGAATATGTATACCTGGTTTTCCTAGCAACATTTTGGACTGGCTTATGTCATGACTTATGAAATTTTTAACTAAATGATGATGACTTTAAGAAGTACAACAGCATCAAATAGATCTGGGAAGAAGCAGTGCATTTACTAATTGCCACCAAAGCACCAAGAAGGACCATGGAAGTAAAAGTGTGGCATATCCTAAAGCATGTCCTTCCAGCTGTGGGCATGTGCTGCCGGTGGGTGTCAGCAGCATGTCTTAGGGAGGGAATGTGGTTTAAGGGGATTCAGGTTAGATAACTGAAATCATATTAAAAGACCCTGTACTCTTTTTTCATAATCCATTTAAAAAATGCTGCTTGTTATAAGCAGGTTACAGGACAACAAAATAATATCAGAAAGCTTCATGTTACACTCATTTCAAATGTCTTAAAAATTAATATCTTGTAACTGCCAGTGATGAATAATTTTAGAGGGTATAGAAATGACTATGGCTTGGAAGAAGCTTCCTTGATGACTCAGAATCTGATGTTGTGTCAGTGAGGAGAGCTCATGTCTGGTAAAAGAAATAAGCATAGCTTAAATTTCCGTAATTTCATGCTAAAAATTCTGTAGACTATATACCTTTCTGTTGTTTTGTTGCCACCTCATAAAAAGGTTACCTACTTGACTCTTAGAATTTATTTACTTTCTCGACTTGTACACTTGCTTCTGTTTTGTGCAATCTCATAGTAGTCTAGACAACCTTAACATACAAGCGAATTCTTCCAAGCTATCCAAACACACACATCCACAGAGGAGAGTATCTAAGGCCTAAATTGTACAAATAGCAATAGTGATCCAAAGTATAATTCAGAAGCATCATAAAAGCAGTCTTTTGTTTTGTAACCGATAAATATTTTTTACCACCCAAGAATCTGTATCAGGATTTACAGTGTTCACAGCTCTCTTCTACTCTTGCTCCTTCTTCTCTGGGAGGAGTCAGTCTCTATGGAAAAGACTACATGGTTTCAGCATGTGCCGTCAAAGTCCGGTTTTCTTCCCCATGGCTCCACAGAGGGTGGTCCTTTGTGATACAACCTAGCAGTTGCTGTGTGCAATATGCTTTTCCGCTATTATTTTGGCTGTAGTTTCTGCACATGTTATTCATTATTTTCCTTATTTGCTATGTAGTAACTCTCCCTGCCCTGTGAACATTAGATCAGAGTACTAAATTTTTACCATTTAAGCTAGAAATTATATAGGGTGGCCCATCTTATATGAGCCTCATTTTGCACTCTTTTAATGGGATTAGCTAAATGAATCACCTTTGAATGTAATATGGATAGAGATTATATGTGTACATATACACAGACACATAATAAAGAATAACTTAAGGGACTTTTTATAGATATCCAAAAGGGGTACAATACTTTATCTAACCATTGTGTTTTGAGGTTAATAACCTAAAAAACCTCACATTTACATATACTAAAAATTGCACTGATACTATTATCTCAAATACTTAGGCTGTAAAGTTAGAAGTGACTGCAAAGTTGCCTTTAAAACACAAATCTGGAGAAAAAATTAAGAACAAAGAGAAATACTGTATTTCTTAATTATCCTGAAGTGTTTTTCATAGTGATTCTGCATTTATAGGCCCTTGTATTACTAAGTTTGAGGGCTGTTCCCAGTGACTATTCAGAGGTCAGAAATATTAATGGGGATCTACTGTAGTTTCTTTTGCAACAAACTTCCTAATATTTTTCTTTGTTAATATTAGTCTATTCCCCATTGAGTCTTATTTGGCTAACTAATAAATGATAAAAAAAGAGAAAAATTAAGAGATCTTATTGCCTCTTCTTTGAACTAAATTTTGTTAGCCTCATTTATAAAGTTTTGAGTTGAGAAGTAAATTTGGCAAATTTGGCAAAAAAATGTGGCAAAAGAATCTGTTATATGTACCAGAATTACATAAATACTATAACACTTCTAGAAAATCACCATCAATTTGTTACTGGAATGAAAACAGCTGCCTATACAGCAAATCCAAAAAATGATACTTAGCATGTGGCACATAATGAAACATTCCACCACTTCTAGGTAACAGAACTGTGTTATTCAAATGATTAATGAGTGAGTGCTTTCCTGCCCTCCCAGAGCAACATCTGTTGATACACTATGTAATCAGAGGCATCAAGCGGACCTTATAACAAAAGGATTGAGTTTACAGAAATAAACACAGATAGCTTTCCCAAAGAACAAAAAGGAAAGTAACTTTAAAAATATCTCCAATTTCAATGCATTTTAGCTGCAAAGCTTCTCTTTCATGGAATTGATATTGTTCTAGATAAACTACTATTATTTTCCATTTCAATGGTTCAGATAGTATTTTAGTGCTCAGTCATAACAGCAGTGTATAGCATGTGGTGTGCAGAGGTATGCCAAGAACTAATGGGCAAATGTAACTTATAGAAGACACTAAAAAGGAAAAATCCTCCCATTAGAAATCTTTTTACAGTATTCACACCAGAAAAGTTTCCTCTGTATTCATTAAAAATACAGAGAAGTAGGATTAAAAATGGTAGTGGAAGTGAATTCATTATCCCATGAGACTAACATTACAACTTACATTCATTTTTGACTGCTGTGAAGGGGCAAAGTCTGCTTAATTGCTCTGTGTCTAGAGTATAGAGGGGTAGT
This sequence comes from Talpa occidentalis, assembly GCF_014898055.3. Lineage (NCBI taxonomy): Eukaryota > Metazoa > Chordata > Mammalia > Eulipotyphla > Talpidae > Talpa > Talpa occidentalis. Next base: position 23,999,634 of record NW_023604972.1, read on the forward strand.
GGGTATTGAATGTAATACCCAATATAATGGGTACTGAAGTCTCCAAGAGGGAACAATAGGCAACAAATTATTAGTTTTTTAAGAGATAGTAGGTATATTCAGAATGGGTTAGAGCCATACCATGAGTCACAGTAAGGTTAGGAGTAAACAAAAATGTTTAAAATTTTTGAGTAAAAAAAAATAGCATGAAACTGTACTGCAAAAATATTAAATTGAATTGGAATGATTCTAATGAGGAAGAGAGAGACAGAGAGATCTATTTTATATATAATCATATATCAACATCTCTAGATAGAGACAGATATCTACCCTATGCATCTGAATGTTATCTAGGATAAGGGCAAGGAAAATGAAAGGACATATGGGTGGGTGGTAGGTTTCAATGAAAGTGGGACTACAGACTGAGGTTTTGAATTTAGATATCTAGGGAAATGATAGTCTAAACAAACATAAAAGGTAGGAATGTTATTCAGTTATAATAAAGAAGAAAATATTGCCATTTGCAACAACATGGATCTACCTTGGGGACAGTATGGCAAGTGAAATAAAGCAGTCAGAGAAAGACAACATTAAATGATGTCATATATATGTGCAACAAAAAAACTAACCAACCAACCAAACAAACAAAATAACCGAATTTAAACATACAAAGAACAGATTGGTGACTGTCTAAGGTGTGGGGGTGGGGAATATGGGTGAAGGGGATCAAAAGGTACAAACTTCTATATATAAAATAAGTTAAGGGAATGTAATATATAATATGGTGACTTTAATAATATGATACTGCATATTTGAAAATTGCTAAAAGAGATCTTAAAAAAGTTCTGTTCACAAGAAAATATAGTTATATGGTGATGGATGATAACTACACTTACTGTGGTGAATGTTTTATAAAATATGTATATATATTGAGTTATTCTGCTATACTGTGCACTTGAAACTCCTGTAATTTTCTTATGTGACTGTACCCAGTGCATCAATAAATAAATAAAAAACCTAACTTATAATCATTCACAGTTCTCCCAGCTTGCAATTTCTTTTTCCCTTTTGTATTAAAGACAGACTGATGAAAAAGTACCATAGTGAGATTTAAAAATATTTCTGCTTTTCTGATCTGTGGGGGAATAAGTACAAGAGGGATTTATAGAGAAAAATTATCAGCATACTTCTATTTTTTAAAAGATTTATTCATGAATATAAGAGCTGGGGTACAGGCCAGAGATGTGGGGGGTGAGAGGATTCACCAGAGACAGAGTGGGGGACAGAACAGGCAGACTGACCGAAGCACACTGCTGAGGGTAGCAGTGGGCAAGTCAGGAGAGGTCTGCTGCGCCATGTGGGTAGCTCCCTGGCCGGCTGTGGATCAAGCCCATGCTGCAGAGGCTGCAGACAGCTTCATTGGTTGCATCCTAACCCCTTACGCCATTAGGGAGGCCCTCAGAGTAGGTCTAAATGTTCTGAATTCAGTGGGATATCCTAGTGAAATCATTCAAGATACTGACTGAAAAGTTAGAACTGAGGTTGGAAAGGAATGCGGAGTTAAGGAAGTACATTTGATGTCACTTGTTCATTGAGTCCTTAGTGATCCTTTTAGTATATAATAAAATTTCTATGGGAGAATAGAAGGGAAGAAAATAGAACACAGTAGCTCTTAGAACCCTCTTTCTGTTCTGAAAATTAAGGATTTTTATTGAGCTTCTGTCCCAGGAATGCAATATGAAGAGCCTATATAACAGTGATCTGCCTATGGATTTTTACTCCAAGGAGACAAGTGGGGTGGGGGGGAGAGAGAGAGAGAGAGAGAGAGAGAGAGAGAGAGAGAGAGAGAGAGAGAGAGAATTTCTCCTACATGGAACATCTCTTTCGAAGGAGCCTGGTGCATGGAAAGCAGGTCTACCCAAGAGCTAGAGAACAACCTCTTTCTAGCTTCCCCTAGTTTTGTGACCTTGCTCTCAAAATGGTAAGACCTCTACCTCTTCCAACCCCCAACATCCAGTTATAGCCCACAAGGGAACTGGCTCTCTTTCCTTTTCCCATGATCTAGGTAGGCAAGGAAGAACTGAAGCTTCTACAGGTTGACAGAATATCACATTGTCTTTCTTTCTTTCCCATTTTTTAAAATTTACTCCTGTGTTTCCCCAAGGAACCTCTTCTCATCCTAATTAGAAATACCTAGAAGATGGAACACATGGCAGCACAGTCTCTTGACAGGAATTGGAATCATATCATGAAGATGCCAGGGGTTATAACAAGAAATTCTGTAAATTTCAGCATCACCATTAGCAACTCATGCAAAATCTGTGAGAAACCTTTGGGGAGACAGGCTGTGGTGGATAACTGTTAGGAGGTAAATGGCATAGAGGGAGAGAGTCAGTGCCAGGAACCACGGATGCACAATCAGGATGGTGAAGCCTTCCAGCTGTGCCTTCTCTTTCCATGTTGCCCTGTGCAAGACCAGGCTGACCAGTGTGAGGAGGGTGAGGCTGCAATGGATAGAGCTAAGGGCATATCTCAGTGCAATTGTAAACTTCAGTTTAGGTTTGGTACTTGTGGAAACTCAAAATTCCCCAAAAATGTGCTTAGAAAAACAAAACACCCAATTCTAGTATTCCCAAAGCCCTAAAGGTAGCACCCCAAGAAAATTCCCACTTCATGCCATGGAATAAAAAAGTCAAAGCTTTCTGGTCAACTTTGAAGCATGGAGCCAGGCAGGGACAGGTGACAATGACATAGGAGTTCTGAGTGTTATCTTACTCATATAATTGGATGTGGCTGCCTCTAATAAAAAGATGCTTGTGTAAAGGAACTAGGGAGAAATAGGAATTTATTAAGCTCAGATTGAGTCCTATCTCTAAATTTATACCAAGTTAGAACCTAGCTTTCATATTTTACCCAAGGAGACAGTATTGTCTATTAGGGATATGAGGAAAAATGCTCTCACAGGGAAAACATTTAAGCAGGAGAAGATCATAAGCACACACACACACACACACACACACACAAAAAAACAATTTACAAAAAAGTAGAACTATTGAAAGTAGATATAACAAGAATTTAAAAGACATGATTAAAAAGAAAACTTGGGAAGATATGGAAGATACTGGAACTATGAAACCAGAACAAGCAGTCACAATGATGGACAAAATAAATCAAATAAAAATATAACTGCTAAAATAAAGAAGCTAATAGCATATTGAGTAGTACATAGGAAAGATTTTGAAAGTTTTAAGTTAAAGAATTGTCCCAGAAGATAACAGGAAGTAAAAGGAACTAGTGTGAAAAAAATGAGAAGAAATGGAGTAACAGAAGTGTGTGAGAAGAGAATAACAGGGAGAAAAAATAATAAATGATTAATAATTTCCCAGAATTAAAGACAAATATCCTTAGATTAAGAAAGTTCATATAATGCCCAAAAGAAATATCAGGAAAAAAAACTACCATTAAACACATTATGGTTAAATTAAGAAAAACTTCTAAAAGCTTCTGGAGAGAGAAAAAAATACTAAGAAGCAAGATTTGACTGACATTGGATACACAAATTAGTATCTTAAGTTCTTATCTCTCTAAGGGGAGTAGGGGTAGGGGTAGCAGACATATTAATGCATATAGACAATGAGAGGGGAAAATAAGCACACATTTGGTTATTAAAATTTTAGAAACAAATAGACATAGAACAGATGTTATATGCAAAGTATTTAAACCAGCAAAGGAAAATCTAATTTTCACACAGAAAGGGGAAAAAAATGCAAAAAGCATAATAAAACAAAATAAAATGAAAGAAATGAAGCTTAATACAGTAATAATTTGAATAAATATAAAGGGCTTAAATTTATGGAATGAGAGAGAGATTATCAGGTTGGATTTTTTTTTTAAAAGTCTTTTTCTTTTCTTTTTTTTTTCTTTTTAAAGATTTATTTATTTATTAATACAAGCACTGGGTACAGTCAGAAGCATGGGAGGGCGAGAGAATTCACCAGAGCCAGAGCGGGGAGCAGAGCAGGCAGAAGGACCAAAATACACTGCTGAGGGGAGCAGTGGGTGCGGCAGGAGAGGTCTGCACACCATGTGGGACCCTCACTCGGTGGCCAGGGATCGAACCAGCGCTGCAGAGGCTGCAGGCAGCTTTGCAGCCCAACACTCAACCGCTGCGCCACCAGGGAGGCCCAGAATTGAACATAAGGTTTTAGAGGGGAAAAAGGACCTATGAAAAATGGATAGCCAGGTTAGCAACTATAATACCAGGAAAAAAATTAGAATTATAATTAAAGTAGTCAAAGAGAAAACTTTCTTATTCTAGAAATATTCAATTAGGTCATATAAAAAATTTGAAAGCATGCTAAGAGTAACACAAGTTTTAATAATAGACACTAGTTTGTTGAGTAGATATATTATTACATTTATTTCACACAGTGCTATGAGAACAATTATTTTTTATTTCTGTTTCAAAGATGAAGAAATGGAAGCTGGAGGCATTAAGCAACTTATTACTCAGCTACAAGAGATGGAACCTGGACTTAGATTCTGGCAAATCTGACTTCAGTGCCTGAGTATACAGCATATGGCAACAAGCTGAGTGCAAAGGATGTACTGCTTAGTAAGTGGTATGAGAAGTCTCTCACTATGCAGAAATGAGTAATACTGAATCCCTTCTCCTTTATACTATATATAAAACTAAACTTCATAAGGATTGAAGGTCTACATGAAAAACAATACTATAAACTTAGAAGAAAACAGACTATCTTTTAAGTGGGAAGATCTTACTATCAAAAAGGAAAATAAATATAGGGGAAAAATTAAAGGAATTTGACAGTTTCAAGTAATGCTATCTTTTAAAGGAAAAATAACACAGTCTTAATTAAGAAGGGAGCCAGGTTAGAAGATATTTGCTATTCCATAATCGACAAAGAACCAGTATTTAGAATACACAGAGTTATTGACATAAACAAAAAAAAAAATAGGAAACCTGAAAGTTTAACACTTCTATATTCAATGTGATTTTTCTTCATAGCAACTGTTTCCAAGGGTTTTAAGTCTGTCTGATATGGAATATATGGATTGTTACCAGGTATACACACACAACTACTGTTCTTTGAATGTGTGTATTTATGAATTTTATGGAATAGTTATGATGTGGAGGCACAGATTAGTTTTTTCCTGTAGGTCACTGTTCTATTTATAGAATTTTATGTATCTCACACATAGGAGGTGCTTGAAAAATACTTGTTGAATGAATGAACAAATTCCCAAAGCAGAAATCTAGAGAAGTAAATAGTTCTGTGGAATTGCTCAACCTCCCTAGTAATCAGAGAAATGAAAATCAAAACAAGTTACCACTTTTCAACCATCAAATTGGCAAAGTTATAAATTAAAGAATGTCAATTATTGGTATTAAGGTTGGGAAACAATAACTGTCCTATCTGGATCTAGGAATAGACACAAGTGCAGCTATTTTGGAATGATGTGGCAGTTCTGATTGAAATGAAATAAACAGGTAGCCCAATGGCCAAGCATTTCCAATCCTAAGTAAGCATCCTAGAAAAACACTTTCAGGCATATATATATAGAGGATATTCATTTCAGCAATTTCCATGGCAATAAAGATTTAGAGCCAACTCTAGGAATATACAAAATAATATATATGCATTAAAACTAATAAGTAGTGGTGAGAATAAACATATCTTACATAATCAGGTTTCAAACCATGTGGATAAATTAAAAATGCAACACAATTTTCATGGAATATCACTTTTAGTATATATCTATTCCTCAAGCCAACACACATAAAACAACAGTAATTATTTTAGTTATACAGACATACAAATAAAGTATGGCAGATGGATGAGAACAAATTTACTACTTGAGAATGTATTCATAAGGTGGAATGAAGAGAAAGAGACTGGGGGATGAGCACAAAAGCTAAATTAAAATCTAAATAATAAAGAGATTGCTTTAGTTTAAGATGCTTCCAGTCTAGGGAGAAGGGGCTCACTTGTCTTCCTGCCTAGTTCCTTTGCTAGCACTCTGCTGGCTCTTGCCTAGAACAGAGGGATGGTATTGTGGCAACAGAGCAGGAACCTGCTTGTGGTTCCAGGTTCTTCACAGATCTCTGTGGAGATACCTGTTAACACCTCATTTTAAAACAGAATGATTTTTGGAAATATTCACATTTTAAGGTTTTTTTTTTAAATAATTCAAGTTTGCACTAGGAATTCACACATTTAGAGGTTTGCTTGAATTCAAGGTTATAGAGAAATTTAATGGAGCTGTGAGACTGTGCAGCTATCACCACAAAGAATGTCAGTCATTTCTGAGGAATCATGGAGACAGGGAAACATGCCAGGTGAGAAGAAATCTGCAAATGTCTGTTTTCAATAAAAGAAGAGTCTGGAAATTACAGACAAGGGAACTTATGGTGAACACTATCAACATCCTGGGAACGTTCTGTCAGAATCCACTTTTATCATTCATTCCATAATAGGGATCCATCCACAATGGCCCCAAGGACTGAGCCAGGAAGATGCTGGTTTTTAACACAGCCATGCCCATCATTTCCATATTGTTAGGAGCTGCTTTTATGCTCAAGGGCAGAGTTGAGTCATTGTGACAGGGGCTGTATAGCCCTCAAAATCTAAAGTATTCTCTGTACCTTTACTGACAAGTTTACACATCCTTGCTCTATGAAATTCTCTTTTCCTATGGGATGATGCTACACAAAACCACCCCCTTTTTCATGCCTCAACTTAAAGATCCCCATTTTATATCCATTTTTTGTTTCTATGACTGCTTGCTCCCAGGGGAATATACCTTTTGTTTCTCCCACCAACTTTCTACTAGGGTTCGTCTTTCCTTTCTCTTTACTCTATGCCCTACAGCTGTTAGCAGCCACGACCCCACATCCTATTGGTTTTGACTCCTGCGACTTCAGTCTGGGTAAAAACACAAGTCTTCAATTAGCTGTTTGTGGGAATGGCTGACCATTTCTTAAAAAGAAGATAATCTCTAGAATCATCATGGTTCTGTTCTGGTAAAGGAGAACCAATCACACAACACTAACTCTGCTTTCCTTTCCCATATAACTGGATCAATAGACTAACATTAGAGAAATGTCACAGCTTTCCATATATCATGTCCTTGGCAAATGGGAAAATGAAGTCCTTTCATTCCTTCATACAGTACTAAAGGAGAATGGAAGGAATCTATTAGGCGGATTTGTTTCTGACTGAAGAACACATTAGGGTGATGATTTACTGATTTATGTAAGGCTTTAGGAAGGCCTATAGTATAAATCTACTGAGCTCTGTATTTAAAATTGTTGAAAAGAATCATCAAGAATTTGAATGTAGGGCCTCCCTGGTGGTGCAAGGGGTTAAGATGCAACCTATGATGCTATCCACAGCCACTGCAGCACGAAGTTCGATCCCCTGGCTCACCAGGAAACAACCCACATGGTGCAGCAGACCTCCCCTGACTCGCCTACTGCTTCCCTCAGCAGTGTATTTCAGTCAATCTGCCTGTTCTGTCCCTCACTCTGTCTCTGGTGAATCCTCTCACCCCCCACACCTCTGGCCTGTACCCCAGCTCTTCTATGCATAAATAAATAAATCTTAAAAAAAAAAAGAATCTGAATGTAGTTCTAGAAGATATACATGCCTATTCAAAGTTAGCAAGATGAAAAAGCAAAAAGACTAAAATTTGTTGAGCTGTACACTTGGGTCTTATGTACTTTCCAATAAAAGTGAACTCTGTTTATCAGAATAATATAACCTGCAGGTCTAATTAGTATGTGAGTACACATGTGTGCATGTGTGGTTTATCCAAATTAAGTCACACCTAAAGCTGTGAAATGCTGAATTACAATGGGATTCTATAGATTTTAGACTTATCATATATTTTTATATATTTTACTATCAAATATGAACTTCCCTAGTGGTGAATATCACAAGTGGCTCCCAGGCTATAATATGGCCATGGAGAGGTACACTAGAAATGAGATGGACAGAGCTGAGCAGCTCATTATGTTAAAGCAAAATATGGGCATTTTGTTAAGTTATAAAATTTATTCAGTGTGTCCTCTTTTAGCCATACATATATAAAAGAAATATTCTCTTCAAATTTCCAACATTTATTCATATTTTCTTGGAAGCAAATATAGGGTTGACATTCATTAACAGTTTGTAAGTCTTTTCAAAGCCAAACATCTGCTTGGCATCCAACGGTGTTCACATTTTTTTTTTTTCTTTAAAGGAATGTCTGTTGAGCATTTATTGGCTTCATTTGTGCTTTATGACTGCCCTTTAAGTAGAACATTTACTTGGAGAAATCCTTAAGGTTTAAGATGATCCCCAAAGGTTCAAGAAGTAGATCTGCCTTGACCCATCATTTAAAGTGCTCACATTATGACAGAAAGTATTCAAAGTGTCCCTTTAGACTGCTTCTTGGGGGACCCCTTGATCGGACTAAGGTGAAAGGTTCCTCTTGGAATGCCACTCCCAAGTGACCGTGCTCACTGAAGTCAAGTGTTTTTCTTCTGCACTACGGGGAAAATGGCCGAAAAGGGGGTTAAAACTTTGATTAGAGATGTTGCAAGTAGGGAAAATGCTTACTTCAATTTAACTTCTGCTTTTCAGAAGACATGAGTACATAAATTATGTAGAAGAACGGTGATTACTAGACTGTCTAAAAGCTGGAGGCTCTAGGCCAATTTTCAACCAACTGTCACAGAACATAAGTCTCAAAATATGTTTAAACTAAACTGACAACTATAGAAAAAATGTAAAATTCTTTGAAAGGCTGGGTTATGTGAACTGACGAGGATCTCAGAAACCACATGCTATTTAGCACACAGCAAACTTCACTGCAACCTTCCTACTCTCTTCTGGAGGGAATATTAAAGGAGGCAAAACGGATGCTCCCCCAGTGAAGCTGATGCAAGCAGTTGAAAGACTCTTCCCAGTGTTAAGTGTCCAGTGTCCAGCAGAAGTATGGTCTGTCCCAAAATGGAAAGATAGTGAGAGGTTGTTGGGCCTTTTAAGCTGGTAGATGACTAGCCACATACTTGGGAATCCCACCTTCCTGTGTGGGAGAAGCTTGCCTCCTAGCTGATTTAGACATCTGAAACATTGTTATATTCCAATCTCTTGATTTTATAGGTCAAACTAAGGTCAGGGAGTCTCCATTAGGTATCCCAAGTGCCAGAGACATAGATTTAGGACCTGAATTTCATGAATCCCCAGCTAAAATGCCTTTTTTTTTTAAAGATTTATTTTTATATAAGAACTGGGGTACAGGCCAGATGTGCGGGAGGGTGAGAGGACTCACCAGGGACAGAGCGGGGAACAGAACAGGCAGACTGACAAAATACACTGCTGAGGGGAGCAGCGGGCAAGACAGGAGAGGTCTGCTTCGCCATGCGGGATTCTCACCGGCCAGCAGGGATTGAACCCGCACTGCAGAGGCTGCAGACAGCTTCACAGTGTGGCGCTCAACTGCCTGCACTACCAGGGAGGCCCTAAAATGCCTGCTATCAGTTAGACCTTAGGCATAAAGCAATAATATTTGAGATGAGGAATTATTTAGCTGGCTCTGCAGTTTTGCAGAATAACTCTTGATTGTAGCTGTGTGACCAAATGTCCATGGGAATTTCAGGGAGTCTGTGAAATCCCTGAAATGATGCATTCAATTTTATGTGCTTGCATGTATATATTTTTTTTAGGAGGAAATAGTTTAGCTTTCCTTTATTCTTCAAATCTGTGATCACACCAAGTGATAAAAACCAGTGTACTTGAACAAGGGAATAGAAGGAAAGAAGAACCACAAAAGAGCAGTTTATGTATATAGCCAGGGAAACTTATCAGAAACTAGCTGAACACACAATGCAAGCTTCCTATTAAACTACTCAGGCTATAGGTAAGTGCCCACAATAGTAAAAACAAAAGCTCTGTGGTGTCTATGAAAAACACACTTGACAGACTGATAAAAATGGATTTCATTTTACGTCTAGAGTTTTACATACCTTGGTATAATATGCAACCATCACTTTGCAAACCAAAACCAGGACTCCGAAGCTCTGGGTAATTTAGGGGTGAGGGGATTATTTCTGTCTCTGAATATTCCCTTCAGAAAATCGTGGTAAAAGATGTAATGACTACTGACTGGGAACAACTGTTTCTTTCAATTCAGCTGTAGACTCTTCAGGGAAAACGCTCATCTTTATAACTGTGTCAATTAGGCAAACACTAAACACTGCCTTCTGTTCTTTATGCTGATAATGTCAGGGAAGAAAGTGGCTGATGTAATCCTGAAGATGGAACTAATATTGAGAGCCTCATTATCCATCATGGGAAAGCCTTCTCCTCTATGTCCATGCTGGCTATGGCAAAGACAGGCCTATAAAAGAGCAGGTTCTGAATTATCTTCATGTGTGGATAGACAAGAAATGCATTGGAAAGTAGTTTGAGGAGAAAACCCAGAAAGCCAGAATGAACATAAATGAATTTGGGAAACAGTCCATACTGTCTTTTGAAATAATATTCAGTGTTTATCTGGAGCGTCTCTTATAATGGAGTAAAACAATTTCCTGAGGATGGGAGATCATAATCATCTGACAAACCAGGAATAACACTTTATTTAATTGTAAAGAATGATGTACAGGATTTTCCACCTATTCCTCACCAGTGACAGAAATATCATCATGAAAATTAAACCTCGAGGTCAGTAGGCTAAAAGGACAGTCTGTGCCAGGCCAGTAGTCTAAATGCTAAGAGGCACCAGGCCAAGAAGGTGCACAGACATAAATTGGGCAGTGGCACTGATACAATTATGGGCTTAGATGGATTTTCAAAGGTAGACCGGAAGTTGAACCACAGAAATTATGGGAAAAAGTGAGTATGAAGGCAATCAGAAGAAAATAGATGTGGAAAGACATTTTACTTAAAAAAAACCCTGTAACTCTAACTAAAACTCAGTGTCTGCAGAGGGACCTTCATGGTCCTCAAACATGCATAAAACAGGATGGAGGGAGGAAGGGGCCACACACATCTTTATAAGTTCAGTTTCAGAGCTGCACGTGCAGGGCCAAGTGTGATTCCCTCCCAGGGGGCTGGGGCCTGCAGGAGCCCTAGGTCCATGTGACTTGTGAGCATCCAGAACAAGGATCTCGGGAGGGAATTTCACAAGCACAGAACATATTTTTTCTCCCTTGACTCTGCTCTCTAGTTTTTCTCTCCCTCTGCTATTGTTTAATTTGTGGTTCAACTTTTTGAAGAATGGTGGGAGGTACTGTGTTAAGCAATGCTCTAAGAATGAGGCTCAGCTGCAGTGATGAAAATCGGCCTCCCACATCTTTCAAACCAATTGTGATTCCACTTAAAACAAAAAGAAAGATAGAGCAGAGAGCAGGCAGGATGCTTTATTCATCCTTGTCTGTGCAGCCTTCATGCCCAGCACAGAGTAGGCACAGAACAGATGTCCACTTAAGGGACTTTGTCATTTTATCTAAATAGCTTTATATTGTGTTCTGTTCTATGTTCAAATAGATGCCAATGGTCATATCACTTAACGTGCTTTTCAGCAATCTTTTGTTGATCCATATGACTCCATTAATACAAGTGATTAAGTAGCCATATCTGGCACAAAACTATCCTGATCAGAGAGCACCAGAGATATCTTAACACTTAGTCAAGAGATGGGCAAGAAATCAAGAAAAATCACCAGACTAGCAGATTTTAAAAAGCATGAGGACACCAGAGTGCAAACGAGGCAGTTAAGATGAAATAATTTTCAATTCTTTCTATATGATTAACGCAAGAGCCTGATTATCACTAATACTGGATATATGTACATATATCCATATGTATATATGTACAATGTTGTCCAAGAATTTTATAGTAATGCTACTTATTAATACATGCCACAGATAAGATAAATTAAATGACTAAAATAATTAGATTCCTGTGAATAATTCTTAATTCTCTGTAATATTTTATAGATGAGATGATGCTTATAAAGAATACTTATTAAATGCGGTTTACATTATATGCTACAAAGTATATTTCAATTGAAATTAAGGAACTATCTATAAGGCACAGCCTATAAGTCTGGAGACAAAATCATACACAGGATATTTATGTGAATAAAGTCTAGATCAAAAAATGGTTTAAACGCCTCCATAGTGGCGCAGGAGTTAAAGACACAGGGCAGGATATTGACAACAATTGCAGCATGAATTCCACCTCTGGCTGGCCAGGGAGCTAACCACATGGCACAGCAGACATCTCCTGTCTTGCCAGCTGTTCCCCTCAGCAGTGTATTTCAGGAGATCTGCTTGTTCTGCTCCCCACTCTCTCTGGAGTGAATCCTCTCACTCCCTCACCTCTGGCCTACACTCCAGTCCTTGTATGCATAAATTAATCTTTAAAAAAATGGTTTAGAAAGCTTAACATTCCTTTATTGGTAAATATATTTTCAAAGAAAATAATTAAAGCAAATGGTACACTTTAAAAGATATGTTAAACGTTTCAATTCTGAGAAATTCTTCAATTCTAACATTTCATCTCCCAGGAAGAGAAAACAATTTGAGAAACTGCTATCTTGGACCTATCCCGATCAGCTGTTAAGATTCAGACCGTGGAGTACAAAGAGGGAAGACCTTAGATTTCACGGAGACCAACAGGGAAAAGACTAGTCATAGTCATGAATGTATTTTAACTTTTAGGAAGCAGAGTTTAAACAATTTAGACAAAGAGGTGGGGAAAAGACTCTTTGACAAGCAGTTTGGGAATGACTGGAGTTAAATGGTTTATAAAAAAACAATCCTATATTTAGGCCTTGATAACTCAAAGACAAATTTTATTTTAGAATTAGGCAATATTACACATTAGAGGGCAAAGGAATGAACAATGAATAATTGTTTTCCAAATAGCTGAACCTTCAGGAAAATGCTCAGCTATTTGGAAAATTATGTAGTAACTGTTCCCACTACGCGTTCTCCAAAATAAGTCCTACCAGCATAATCAGACTCAAGTGTAGAAAACAGAACTTTTAGAGCAATAACGATAGATGGAAATGCAGGTAAATAATCAGTTTCAAACACAAAAGATGGCAAGAACCTATTGAAACAATTTATGAACAAAAAATTAATAATGATCATCAGAACTCACTTTCAAGAACTCTAATGATTTCTATACCAGTTTATGAATCTTGAGTCTTGAGTGACTGAATTAATAAATAACTAGCATTTACAAATTCTGGATATAAGCAACTCCAAGGAACTTTCAAAATCAAGAACATAGGATCAAGTTGTTCTTTACTGAAGTCAGACAACGTTAAGGAGAACTTACCTGCAGCAAATAACAGCTTTGCACGACAAAGCTAAGTCCAGGAAGTACTGCCGTACTCCAAATGTTAAGGCATACTTGAGGGTTTTTCCATCAATGATAAGAGCAAAATCATTCTCTTTCCGAAGAGCATCACCAAGGGTAGTACAATGACGACTAAGAGTTTCCCTTGTTCCCTGTAAAATTAAACAAACAAAAGCGCCCTCAACATTTACTCCCATTTGTTGTATTAAGATGCCTTAAGTATGTTTGGCAACTACATTTAGTTATTTTTAGTGCTTTTTATGTTTCAAATGACTTTCACATACCTCTACTCATTTAATTCTTACAAAAGTCCCTCAAAGGAGATTGGACAAATGTTATGAGAAAAAGTTATTCGCTTGAAGTCAGACATCTGTTCCTAGCAGGGTTGGAACTAGATTACAAGTCGCCCATTCCTCTGCAATTTTTGCTACAATCACAATACTACAAAAATATGCTCAGTAAATTATCTTGTTAAAAAAACAAATAACATAGTCCTAATTTATGAACTAGTCAAAATTGCTTAGCCATGAGTCAGGGGGAAAGTTGGGAAATATAATTTAAATAATTTATGGTTATTCTTTCAGAAGAACTCAATGCTATTGAAACTTAATTCCCAGGAAACCAAGAAGAGGAAATGCAGTATCTGTAATCTCTTGCCACTTCATAAGTTGGTTCCTATAACTTTAATCATGAATTCCTGATGCTGTATTTTACTTAGGTATGGTGACATGTGGCTTGGTAATCCTGATGGATCAAATAAAAGAAGGCATCAGTGAAGAGCTCACATTCTGGCACAATAAAAACCTTTCCTGTCAAGGAAGCTTTGTTCACCTCCACTATACAGAGGTTGTATTTATCTCCCTCTGTCAAGAACTGCTTTTCCAGCTCTTCAAAGGGAAAAATGTTTCAGGATATTTGATTTTTCTTCCCAAATCCTGTGAACACTTCCTGTAACCTAATGGGGCCAGCTTCCCATTTCACAAGAGTCCTATCGTTAAGAAACAGAACATAGTCTCTGCATATGGAAATAGAAGGAATGATGGCTCTCCTATTAGGGTTTTGAGTGCTAATATTGGAGTCTAGGTTATTTATATAATAAATACAAACACATATTTATATAATAAAATATACCTACAGTAAGAGATATAATATTTATTAGATTCATGGGAGATATAACTGTTTCAATTTAAGAATGTGGTATAGTCAATTCACAGTTATTTTCACAAAGAGGGAAGCAAAGGCAGAGGTAATTAAAATTTTATATTGGGAATTTTGGAAGGTGTTTCTGCATTTGTATTTAAATGTCGTTCATACTAGGTTTTGGAGTTTCAGAATCTGTTGATCAAAAATAATAGAACCATGGTGTACTGTAAAGTAAGACTACCCTAACTCCCGATGGTGGAACTTCACTTAACACTTCCCCTGCTCCCCATTATACACAGCAACATGAGAGACCACCACAGAGCAGCAGTTTTTTTGTAAAATTTTGTTCACACTTTCCATCAGGGGGTAGTAGCTGGTTTAATTTACAGCCTCACTCTCCTATTTTCTGTGGGAAATTTTTGGCCCAAGAGGACTTAAGGAGGTGAAAATGTCAGTAAAATTCTCAAACAATAACAGAAAAACAAACAAAACAAAAACAGAAGAGAATCTACAGATTACCCTGGATTGTTTTAACAGTAGATGGACAAAGATGAAATGATTTACTTAAGCAAATTAATGAAAATAAAACAATACTTGGCATGTAGCACACAGCAGGCACTGTTCGAAGGACTACACATTCAGGTATAACATTTCAGTTAAACTTATTACAACCCCACATGGGTGCACCATTGTACTCCATTCCACAGTTGGGGGACATGCGATTTAAAGCATTATGTTCCTTGCCCAAAAACATGGCTACTAAATAGTGAAACCAAACTTAGAATTCAATTTCTGTGCTGGCTTGTCTTTATAAAATACATCAAAAACCCAACTTTAGACACTACCCAGCTTAGCAAATCATCCACGAGAGCCCACACCACACCCTCTCATTTCCCCAGACTTCTCATCATCTGCCCCTCATCTTGTCTTTACCACCAACGGAGATTTCTCCTTATAAAACAACTGTCAAATATAAGTCACGTCTCCTCTGTCTCTAAAGGTTTTCAATGGTTTCCCACTGCCTACATGATAAAGTTCAAACTACTTCAAATAGCATTTAAGACTTTCCACTATCTAAGCCCAGTTAACTTGCATTCACATTTCCCTTCACAATCTTGACTCCTGTTCTCAGGGCATCCTCCCTCCATCACCTTTTATTATTATTTTTTTAATAATCATCATATTTGCATTTTCAAATACCTTCAGAGTCATCACAAAGATTAACTTCCCTAATGACATATGAATGACTATTTTATATTTAAACTGAAATCTAATAATCTAATTTTATAAGAATTATAGACTTATATTCTTATTTCAGTCTTTTAAAATTTTATTATTTTTTAATTTTATATATTTTTAACATCATTTTTCATTTTTGCACAATGTATGCATTTTCATCTTGGTTATAGTCCCCATACAATTCTCACCCTCCCTTGTTTTGATCCTGCTCCCTCCTCCCCCCCGTGGTGTGTCTCTGGTTTATAGCTGCTTGTTGATTTTAATTTTTACTTTATTATAATTAGTCTGTTTCCTGGTCCCTTATTTAGGTTTTCTAAATTCCTGCCATGACTGAGACCATCCAGTATTTTTCTTTTTTTTTTTTTCTGGGTTATTTCGCTGAGCATGATCCCTTCCAGCTCCATCCATGTTGCTGCAAATTTTATGTGTTTATCTTTCTTGAATGCTGAGTAATATTCCATTGTGTATATGTACCACATCTTCTTGATCCAGTCATCTATTTTTGGGCATTTGGGTTGTTTCCATAGCTTAGCTATGTAAATAGTGTAAACAGTGCTGCTGTAACCCTCCATCACCTTTTAAGCCAAACCTACCCTGTCGAGCGCTTCCAGGTTCACTCGGCGCTGCTGGGTGTGACTCAGTCTATGCTAGCACTACCCTCAGTTCCTTGAGGGCTGAGACCATGTTTAACCTACTTCCCAGCAATAAACACAGTGCCTGGGATTCCAGAAGTTTGGAAAGTATATTATTTATGGAACGAGAGCTCTGATAAAGTCTTTGTTCATCCCGTTGGCGGCAGTCCATTCTTTCTCCTATTATTTATTATCACCCTTGATTTGAGAGCAAGGAAGAGGGTGAGGGAGACAACAAAAGAGGCAACACTTGGCTTCTGGTTATCCTATGATTTTGCAGCAACATCCACACATATATAGGGAGGGCTGGGCTGGCCAACCAGCAGGGCCATGGCCCCTGTGTCACTGGCACCTTGCCCAGATGACCAGTCCATCCAGATCATAAAGGTGGAAATCTTGGCCAACAGTGCCACAAACTAGTGGGCAAGCAGTTCCATGACTCCAAGTTTCTGCTGTCACGCTGTCCTGTGTTACCAGCATGAGCCATACTTTATCACCCAGAGTCCCAACCCCTTTTAGATGCAGGACCCACTCTGTCCCCAGATCTGCCAGAATACAGTCCTGGGGTTGGGGGTGGGGAACCAAATCTATGTGCAGGCAGGTAGGCAATTAGGACGTCGCTTCCTTGTTCTTGATTTTCTAGAGAACAGATAATCCATTTCTTCAAGTCTTTGAAACCCAGGCATTGTTCACTAAAATACCACTATGTTTTTTAAACTTTTAGCCAAGTTACTCCTTAGGTGAAAACCCAAATGAAACCTGAGTTGTACTTCAGATTTCTGTAAAGATGGTTGCAGAACAAGATGAAAAGTCAAGCAAAGCTGAGCCGTGCAAGCTCCCTCATTAGCCAACCTGTGGCACTTGATGCTGGGTGGGTGCCCCCCTCCGCATTTTGCTCCCCTCCACAGTGTGTTCTCTAACACCTTCAGATTTGTTGCAACCTCTCTTATTTGTGGCGTCAGTCCCCCTGGATTTCCTTGGTGATGATCACAGATCTTCAGCAAATCAAAAGGTGTCAGCAGATGTAACAGAGGCAACATTTCAGAAGATGAGTCAAAAACTTCTCAGTGAATTCTCTAGGCAGCCCACCTAAGTGTAAGGTAGCAACACCGGCAAAGCTGTGACCATTCCCTTATTTTAGTTCACTGTTTTCTTTTATAAGTAGCTCTGTTGTCAGTTATGTGCTGCCAGTTACAAGTTATATGTCACCCTTATTTATACTGCCAGGAGTATTTTAAAATTCTCTTATTTGTGAAAGTTTATTGCTTCTCCCCTAAGCCTGGGAGCCATAGTTTATGGCCTTATTGCATTGAAGCTTATCTCCTGTAGTTAGAAATAAATTTATTACTATATTAGATGTTGCTTTGTTTTCTTTTTGGCTACTGAAGGGGGAAATGTTTAAACATTTAAACTTAGTGACATGTGAAAGTGAAAATACATAAATGAGAAGTTAAATTAGAAAATGGATAAAAGGCCACATAGTACAACGAAATTAAAACTGTATCTCTATTTTGTACACAGTCTTGTTTGTGGGCTGCAAGAAAAGAAGCATCTGTTGCTGTAATCAGGCAGAGTCAGAGAAATGAAGGCAGTTTGGGGAAAAAGGCAGCGGAGGGATAAGGGGAGAGCTGGGGTTCAGGAACCTCACTAGGCAAAGATCCAGGCAAGGGGGAAGCTATAGACAAAGTGGGATCTGCTTGCATCTCCTCCAAATTATGTTCCATGTTGGCTGTTCCTGTGTGTCATTCAATACTACTCCCTGTAACCCAGCCCGTCACACGGCCCAGCCTTCATAGGAAGCTTTTAGCTCCTGGACCTCCTACTCTGCTTTCCTGCTTTGCCAATTCAAAAGTGAAATCACGGGCCTCCCTCGTGGCGCAAGGGGTTAAGCACCACACAATGACTATATCCTCAGCCTCTGCAGCACGAGTTCAATCCTGGGCCAGGTAACTGACCCACATGGCACAGCAGCACACCTCTCCTGTCTCGCCCACTGCTCCCCTCAGCAGTTTATTTCAGTCAGTCTGCCTTTTCTGTTCCCCACTTTGTCTCTGATGGATCTTCTCACCCACCCCCATCTCTGGCCTGTACCCCAGCTCTTGTATGCATAAATTAATCTTTAAAAAACAAAAGTGAAATCACAACTGACACTTTTCTTTGGTGCTTAGTCTTGACAACACAGAAAGCAAAAAAAAAATCATCTCACTATAAGGACAGACTCTATTTCAGTTCTTCTATCGAGGTAGATTCTTATGGCTGATCTATGCTTTTATCTAGCCCTTTTTCCAGAGGCTGCTCCAGAGCTTTTCTTCTCTCCTCAAGATTCCAAATTTGGTTTCTGCCATTACATGCTTACTGGGAAATACCAGAAAGAATTCCCTCAACTTTCCTCCCTTAATCACAAAACTTCATTTAAGTCTCCTAATTCTTGAGCAAGGTGAGGGTGGAAAATATCTTTTCTTACCTGTCCCTTCTTTTGGGTTGTCAGAAAAGTCATGGCGTATTTTTTCTCTGTTCTTCAAGCAAAAAATGTGTCATAATTTTTCCGAAAACCCAATATTTCTTGCATCTTCATTCTCCACATATCGCTATTTGGTTTTTCCCTGTAAGACTACACATAAGGGTATGATTTTCCCATTCTAAAAGCAATGAACAAATAAATAAACCAAGAAGTTTCCCCTTAACTCTGCTTTTCCAGTCTTTGACATCTATATTTCTAGCTTTTGGATTCTCCAAATGCACTTGTGCAATCTAGCATGATGTATAGTAGCTTATCTGACTTTAATCTCTTTTTTCCTTTGGGACTAAGGCCCTTCATGAAGAGATGAAATAAAACGAATAAATTTCAGTATTGAAAGAAGAATCAAATTTTTAATGGCTGGAGAATACCATCTGGTATGTTACAATGGTTTCCTCTTGTGACCATTTTTGAGGATTGTTTGCTGCTGCTTATAAAACTCCTGTATAACCTTGGGTACTCTGAGTTAGAATGATATATAAAATGCTAACGTGCTTATCTTATTAGAGAGGACAGAGAACAAAGTGGTAGTTAGGATTCAACACCTACTTCTCCCTTGAAAAGTAAAAATTACTTCATGAATATAATAGCATGCGTACTTCGACTAGCTATGTAGTGATCAAGCCAGGTTGAACAACAGTCAACCAATGAGAGGTAAACAATATTTATTTAGTTTATAAGAAACATGTTTGGAAAAGGAAAAAAAAATAAGAAAACATGTTTGGCAGATAATTAAGTCAAGCCGAATTCCTTCAAAAATAACTGTGAGCAGAGGCCTTAACAAAGTTCCATCTAAGTCTCTAGGGTATCGCCTGGTAAAATAGATAACATGTCCATAGAAAAGCTTCTAATAAAATAAAACAACCACAATCTTTAGGAAATCAGAGACAGGCAGCTTTATGGTAATCTTTCTCATTATTTTTATAGGACCTTTACTAAGAAAAGCCTTGATAAAAATCAGAGGGCACCCTAGACAATTAAATCTGACACAGTTTTATAGTGAAATAAATCAAAAGCTCTGATTTGTTTGGAAAGTAACACAGCATGCTAGTTGTCATTTTCATTTTGGCAAAAACTGCTTGGAACAGACTAAAGAACCCTGTGGCCAGATGTGCAGATAACATGTTAGACCACCTAAGAGCTATGTTTTTGATGGCACAAATGAAATGTTGCAGAAAGCACCTGCATAAAAACAGCCCTTTTCAGCTTCTAGCCTTTGGTTTTCTTCTTGATATCTTTCAGAGGCTTATAGGATAGTCTTACTGAGGAACCTTTTCAAGGAACACCCTAGTAGAGAATGTGGAAATATCCCTAAGGAATGGAAAATAAAAGCCTGTAGCCTTTGACTGTAAGACTGCTTAGCCAAGACTAACCAGCAGAGACAAGGTGATGATTGCAAATAGTCCAACATGTAACACCTAATGGTTGTGGCTTCCACACCTTGCTCGCTCTGGGCCCTACTTACTTTATAGTGACATAATGATGTGCGATCATTCATACATATCCCAGAGGGTATCATCAGCAAGGCTGAGCTCAAATAGCAAATGTTTTTCTAAAAAGTATACTTACACTTATTTCATGCAAAGTATATGTGGATATTTGGACCTGAATAAAATCAGTACTCAGCAGCTAAATGTGGGCAGGCTAAGTGATAAACATATGATTACAAGGAGGATTCTATTCCCAGGAAGGAAAGAATAATATAGCAAAATTCTGAATTACACTTTCACTTTCAGAACAATATTTAACAATGTAGCTCATTGTTTTCAGATTTGTTCTTCTCTGTGAACTGACCATCAGCTAAGTGAAAAAAGCATACCACTGAGGCCAATGATGAATCACTTTTGGAAGACACACAAAATGAACTTAAGTTTATGAAGCCTGTCTTCTTATTTTAGTAATTGCAGGTTGCTTTTTTACCTATGTTCTACAAAAATGGCCAAATGCAATATGTTTACAAAATACCTGCAGGAATCTTGTTGACTAAAGATGGTGACTTCTAGAAGCTAATCCAGTGAAAAAGAACTTTGCAGAACATGTTGGCTGATGGGGCACAAGTCTCCAATCTGCTTACAGAACACAGCTGTCAATAAACAATGTGCCAATATCCAGTCATGAAAAAGTAGGATTCTAGAAAGTTGAGGCTGGCCAATCAGGGTTCACACTTTGCTCTGGACACTGAAAATACTTGAAACAAATTGGTGAAGACACACTGTAAAGAATGAAAGTTCCAAAGCTGAATCATACCCCATAGCTCAGAACTCAGGGTTTTCTTCCATTGCAAGTAGAGAGAGAATATAAGGTGAAAATAAGATAACCTCAAAATTTTCACCTTCTTGCAAAGGTGTTTTATTATGGAAATTTCCTTAATGATATGACAGGAAAAGAAAGCATAAGGAACAGTTTTGACCACTAATTTAAGATGTTAGGAACTTTAAAACCCTTTGGCTCAGTGTTCTAGAAAAGATTGTAATACACATTATATGGAAAAGTGTCACAGATTAAATGCATTTTATGGTTTATCAATAAACTTTCTTGCTAAAAGTAAACACATTCCAATCTATCTCCTCCTTATTTCATGTTTTCATTTCACTAACTCCACATGGCAATAATATATGCAGGTGGCTTGGGATGGGCTGCTGTTCTGCCACTTACGCTGTTTTTCTTCAGGTAGGTTACTTGTCTCTGAAACAAATTTTTCTCTCTTATCAGGCTGGGTTAATATTTGCCTTTTAGGTTACTGTGATGACAAAAAGTGCTAAATCCTTGACTTGTGAATTAAGTGCTCTGTTCAGTGCTTGGTCAAAGTTGATACCCAAGAAAGACAGGTTCTTTCCCTTGCTCTGACATTAGGTGTACCAGAGGTGCCAACATGCAATGGAGGATGGTCTGCAAATTGTCAAGTACAGCATAACAGGATTACAATACAAGTGGTTTATAAGTGAGACAGTTTTAAGTTTCCTTTCAAAATCTCCTCATGGCAATTTTGTTTTAGTCTGCTCTTTGACTACTTATCTGTTTTTTCTTCCATTATATAAAATAGTTTTGAAAACCTGTTTTCCCCTCAATTCGAGGAAGGAAAGATGATATTATCTCTTCTCATATGGCAGATAGCTCTTGGGTCCATGTTAGAGGACACATATTTATACATTAACCTCTATTATTTTTCTTTATCTCTTGATTTTTGTCTCCAACCTAAAACAGGTCTTGAGCTGAAAACAACTTGAAAGTTGCAAACTGACTTAGTGTTTCTCCTATATTATCAGCATGCTTTTTGTATAGATCACCACAAATATATATGTTAGACTTTAAGCTCCCATAAAGAATATAAAGTTATATACATAAAATCCATAAAATAGATATATATACTTGAACATTTCATAAATACTAGTTTAAAATAACTAATGATAAAGAAAACAGAGAGGATTTGTTTACTATTTATCCTTCATATATAATACTATCAACTTCTTAGGTATGGATTATTTTTAAGAGCTGAGAAATAAATGTTCACTGGGTTTGAAAAATTCTTACTTTAGAGCTACCTATGAAACCCACTATAAGTTAATTGAAAATGTCAAATAAGAGTATCTATCTATCTATCTATCTATCTATCTAGCTAGCTAGCTAGCTAGCTAGAGTATCTATCACATATTTGTTTAGCAGTTGTGGTGGCTGGTGGCCCCACCTCATCATAATTTAGGACATGAGTTATTTATAAATTTATGGCCAAGTAATTTTTCATTCTCTCTCCACTTTTGCACTCTGCAAATATTTACACCCTAAACTTGCAAATTAACAGAACATTCCAAGGACATTTTAAATAATACATTACGACCATATCAAGTATGGACAATGTTAGCACGTTCTTAAGGAGTGAGTTATGACTCCCACAATAGCAACATGGACAGACCACTGGGTATTTATTTTTTGGCAATGTGTTATTGATTCAGTGGAATACCGGATATTCCGTGTACCCCTATGTAACACATATATCAACCATGCTTTCCACTACTGCAGGCAAGTAGTTAGTTGTAAGGACCATGAGTCTGGAAATAAAGAGCAACTACAATTTTTTATAACTGCTCCATTTAGTATTCATCCCAGTTGGGATCACTAGGTCTCTTAGACAAGCTTTTTAAAGAAAATGTTTTGGAGTTTCTGAATGCCCAGCCTACACAGGAAAATAAATAAAAATAGTCATATAGAAACAATATAAAATAATTTTTCCAAAATGGGTAAGACAGAGGTAAAATCATTAAAAACATATGGTCAAGGAGGTCCTTCAAAGAGCTTTAATGGAAGGCAGCCAAACGAATGCATTTAATCAATACATATTGCTAAGTATAATGAAGAGAGAAAGGGGCAAAAAAAAAAAAAATTCTATGACTTGCTGATACACAGATAGGAGATTTCCATGCCAGGAATAGAGATAAAACACTGTAATTGAGGAAATGGTCCAATCTCCCAGTAGGGTCATGTCATCTGACAAATGTCAAGGGTCACAGAATGGAAGGAGGTAGGAAGAGGAAGCTGCAGAGCTGGGTAAATTGTTCTTGGCCCCTGGGTAGAAGTTTGGGATTTAGGATTATGATCAGTTCCATCAGGCAAATCACTCTTTGTGAGCCTTCTAGTCTCACTTAAGTACATGACAGAAAGGCAGAGAAGTGTCGAATCTGGGTGCAGGTCTGTGTTTCAGTGTTTGGGAGGGGGTATATAGCACAGAGACAAATCCAGGGAAAGGAAGGAAGAGTGAGCTAGGGGATATAATTATATAATTTAAATAGTTTTGTGGATAAAGGCTTTACCAAAGCCTTCATGGTAATTATTTTAAACCACCATTGAAAGCCTCCTAAACACTTATTTTGAGCTTGGTATTAAATATTCCCCAGTGGTGGCAGTGATTCAAAGGCAGAAGGAAGCATTCTGGAGGAACTGGGTCGGCAGACATCCAGTCTGTCGGTTGCCTTCAATTCAATCAGAAGAGGCTGCTCAGAATATACAACTGGTTTTCTGAAGTAAGCAAATTGCCAAATCAATGGTTTGGAGAAGTTAACCATCAGGGCTTGTGAGAAACTATTACCCAGAACCACAAGGAAAGCTAATGTTGGGTCTACTTTCTTAATGGTTTGAATTAATGAATGTTGGAATACAGAAGAATCATTATTTACTATATTTTCTCAGTGTAAACCCCCAATGCACACCACTGTATATATTATTTCATATATACATCCAATAAAACCATATATACAATTGTTGCATTATTAAAACTAAATATAGTTTTAGTTGCATTAGTAAAACTAAGTTTACAATTCCTTAAGTGCAAAATGCCCAAACACCACCATTTTTCATAAAGGCTTCCTCTCTCAGCTGTTGTGTAGCCCTGTGGTGAGTAGCAAGGGCAGATAAGGGGTGTTAATGAAGCAAGCTAGAAAATGTGTGTGAAGGGGGTGCCTCCCAGAATGTTTCTTTAGAGATTGAGTCCCTGCTGCCACTGGAGAAGATCTGGTTATTTACCAACAAACAGACAAACAAACAGTTTTGGACTTTCAGGATCCCAGATTTAAATTCAGGATCCTGTGTTCTCTAGCTGGATGAGCTCAAAGTCTCCATCTGTAATTGAGACAAACACCACCAGTCTTATAGGAGCAGAGATGGGTACATGAGATATACCTGGCACATAGTCGGTTTCTTATAAACTGTTACTTTTTTGGCTGTGCCGACTCATCCAAAGATATGGGTGGCAGAGATGGAAAGAAGTCACAGCATGGCCTGCTTCCCTCAGAAATGTCAACAATCTGCAGGGAGAGTGGCCAGGGGGCAGACTGGTTAGAAAGCATTTATCTGTAATTCTAGGTCTCAGGGAGCTCTTGGAAGAGTTCAGGCATTCCGCCAAAAGAAGAGATAAAGAATATTCAGACTTGGGGAAGGAGGAAGAATTTCTCAAAACAGAAACACTAGGAATTTGTGAACAACTTCACTTAACGTTTCGCACACAAGCCAAGATTACTGAATTTTGTTTAGAAAAAGGGACACATTTAGTTCTTATGAGACCAAACAATGGATCTGATGGAACGTTTCAACCACATACTTTGGCTTTGCGGCAGATACCATCTTAAATCAGAGGAAAAGAGAACAGATTATTTGTTCATATGTTATTTTCATTTTTTGTAATGTTTACATTTTTTACTAAGCCATTTCTTTCAAATGTAACAAAGTGGCTTTCTTCATCATGGAGAGCTACTTGGAAAAGCAGAGTGCCAGACAGTATGTATGTGAATAATCATTCTGTAATGGGACTTCATAAAATATGCCTTGGCTTCTGATTGGGATATATTAACACCTTCAAAGTTAAACGAAAGATCTTAAAAAATTCAGGCCTAAAAGCTAAAACAGTTCTGCTAATGGTTAAAAAAAAAAATCACAATACTGAGGCTCCAATGCTGGCAGTGAAGGAAAACTCAGAGTGACTTAAAACCTGCCTAAACCATTTTTCAAAACGATACAAAATGTATTGTATTAGGCTCCTGGGACATATCAAGACAAAACCTGAAGTAGCCCAAATTCTCCTCTCCCCCTCCTTTTCTGGAATCAAGTCAGTAACTTGCTTATTCTGGATTTCTTTCAGAGGTCATTCAACAGTGGCTGGTTCCCAAAACAGTGAGGTTTGTCTGCATAATACATATAAGTTGAGCTTAAAAGAGTACAGATGACATGAATGTCCTGTAAGTTATATTTGAAACTTTCTTGGTATTAGAAAATCAAATTCAGCAAGAAGGAAAAATGAGCAATCCTATAAAGGGCTTTCTTTTACCATGGTATTGAAAAACATATATTCTTATGCTTCTTAACTTAATATTGAATGTGGCTAACAATTCATTTTCTGTAAAATATATCAGGGAGGGGAAACACTGGTATTCATAATCAAACTTAGGCTGGCTTGGGGTCACATTCTCAAATTAAGCAGAGAAATTAAAGTCATGAGAAGGGAGGCCATATAAAATCACCTCACAGAACAGCTGGCAGTAAAGAACTCTCCTCCCCCAGAAATAATAGTGCTATAAGATATAAAAAGAAGGATCATGATAATGATCTGTGTTTCTTCTTTTGTTTTAAATTTAAGGTATATGACTTCATGATTTGACTTATACGTGTTGTGAAATGATCACCACAGTGAGTTAACATTTACAATCTCATATAGATTAAAAAAGAAAACAAACTTTTTTTCCCCCATGAAGAGAATTCTCAGGATCTACTCCCTTAACAACTTTAATGTACACATACAACAGTGCTAACCACAGTCACCAGGCTGTATATGACGCCCCTAGTAGTCATTTATATTATAACTGGAAGTCTGTACCATTTGACCACTTTCCTCCAATTCTTGTCCCCCGCCCCCTTATAACTACAAATCTGATTTCTTTTTCTGAGTTTTTTTTTTTTTAAGATTTTATATAAGTGAGGTCATACAGCATTTGTCTTTATCTGATTTATTTCACTGAGCATAATGCCTCAAAGTCCATCCATGTTGTTGTAAATGGCAGGCTTTCCCCTTTCCCCTTTCAACGGTTGGCTAAAATTCCATTTTGTGTGTGTGTGTGTGTGTGCATGCACACATTCCTCTGTTGATACTCCCCATTTCTTAATTACTTACAAAATGTTGTACATTGTTTCTTAGTATTTATATGGCACTGTTTTGTTTAATCTTTACAATATCACCCTAGGAATATTATTATTAGTACTACTACTATTGTTTTACAAGAGTAGCTGGCAGCTAAAGACACGATTCTGGAATCAAATGATTTAGATTTGACCTGTTTTCCAATACAGCTTAGCCCTGGAGGTCAAGTTAACCTTTCTAGACAGGGAATAATAGTATCTGCTTACCAATGATTTCAGTTGTAAATGTGATTTCCCTGTAAAGTCCTTAATCCATTACCTAGTGTGAAAATAAGTACTTAAAAATGTAAGCTTGTGTTTTTCTTAGGACTATAACAGCAATGCACCTACAGGGGTGGCAGAGTTCCCTCATTATAAAAGTCAGAAAACTGAATTTTCCTTTTGGGATGGCTACACTGCTGCCCATATATCAGCTGGTGGTTCCTTATCAAACTGGGTTTGAATATCAACAGCAGCAGACGCTGTCTAGAAAAACTGTGCCCACATGAACAGAAGTTAGCTTGGCTTCTCAGGAGTTAAAGTTGGAAGCACTTGAAGCACTTTGACTTTGAATGTGGTTTATTTGTTTCTCTAAGATCACTACCCATATAGTTAATCAACATTCCTGTTGATTCAATAAACATATAGCAACTCATTTTCTTCTTTGTCTTTTGTTTCTCAGGAAACCAGACAGTAGAAGGGAGGGGGAAAAGCAATAAGAATGGATTTAAGATTCAGTCCTACTTCCCAGGAGAGGTCCTGCAACCCTCCATATAAAAGACAAAGTAGAAGAAGGAGAGACACAGTTAAGGGTATACCATGTGCGACTCATAAAAGATTGTTTTGGCACCTAGAGAGTTAATGGCTTAAGAAATTACTGTCACTTCCACTCACTTTAGACTAGATAGAGGAAGGAGTGGTGAAATTCTGAGTTATGTCAGTGAAACAAGTCTTAATAATTTTCTTATTTTTTTATAAGTTAGAGTATATTGACTGATTCAAAAAATATTTTGAGTTGCCTGAAGATATTTCCAGAAATACACAGAGTTGGTATGCTATAGAACTTGAATAATATAAAAATCACATTCCTTAATGTAACATAAACTCAGTCCTCTAGATTAAGTATAATTTGAAAGCTTTTAAAGCAAGGTCACAGTGTGAGATTTCTTAGTTATTAGCTCACATTTTCAGATGTCTCCATGTTTAAGAGATAAGCTTTAAAGAAATTACTTTATGACAAACTAAAGACATAAAAGAGATTCTAGAAGAATCCCCTGGCTTTAGGTCATCAGTAAGTGGAATGGGTTTCCGAGAACTTTGTGGGGTATTTCCTGTCCACAGTTGTGAGTAAGGGAACAAGTGTATGTACTCTTCAAACATAATACTTTGAAATTCCTGGTTTTGCAGATCCTTGAGGAAATGTCCCATACTAAGAACATAGTCTGAACCCCTTATTCAGTGGTTCAAAGTAGCATGATAAAAAGCTACATAAATTATTGAAATCATCTATTTTATTACAAATACCCAGCAGAATTTGATCAACTTTAGGTGAGTCTTAATGATATTTACCCACTAATTTCTTACTTTCTAAATTTAAAAAATGTGCAAAGTTTTCTAAGAAATTCTTTTGCTGACACTGTCAATATCTGACAATGGTTTGGGAGGTAACTGAGTAAGTACACCCAGCTTTGCTCCTGGACATCATGGTAGAGGTGGTGCTGCTTTTGCTATGAACAGAGCTGGAAATGGACAGAGGCAGATCTATAGAGCAAGACTTCCCATTTGGTTTGTTTCATTTTAAATTTTATATGTTTATTGAAAGTTTTTCAAAATGCTGAACAGTCTTTAAGTTTTCAAGAAGGATAATCATTTTGAAACTCCAAACCAGAAAATTAGAAAGCCAAATGAAAAATATTTTGAGATATGTTTGGTGATGGGAAGACAAAGATTTTTATTTTCATGATCACAAGGAGAAAGGTTTTTCTATTTGGAATTTTGAGAGTCTCAAATATGATTATTTGTACAAACTTAACATAAAAAGAGACCCAGCTTAAAATTTTAACAATAATAAAAATAGTATTTTGGTAGGCCATTAAATAGTTCCTAACCATATACACCATTTACACAAAAGACAATCTATATTCATAACTGACTCCCTTAGGAGAAAACTTAAAAGATGGAAAAACATATCTTTTGTAAGCTGTGTTATGCAATGATGCAGAACAACAACTTTCTACAAATTTCATAACATCTCCTTTTTCTTTTCTTTTTTTTTCTTTTATATATTTTCTACATCATTTTTCATTTTTGCACAATGTATGCATTTTCATCTTGGTTATAGTCTCCATACAATTCCCACCACCCTTGTTTTGATCCTACTCCCTCATCCCCCCCCCCCCCCCCCCGTTGTGTGTCTCTGGTTTATAGTGGCTTGTTGATTTTGATTTTTACTTTATTATAATTAATCTTTTTTCTGGTCCCTTATTTAGGTTTTCTAAATTCCTGCTACAAGTGAGACCATCCGGTATTTTTCTTTTTCTTTCTGGCTTATTTCGCTGAGCATGATCCCTTCCAGGGCCATTCATGTTGCTGCAAATTGCATTAGTTTATCTTTTCTGATTGCTGTGTAATAATCAACATCTCCTTTTTCTAAGTGCCATGCCCTGTGCTAACCATACCAACCCCACAATCCTTATTCTATAGGCAGCAAAACTGGCTTTGGGAGTTATCTAATTTCAATTCACCCACACTCCCACAGTCAGATAAGGGAAGAACTGTGCTCTAAACCATGGTGCTTTCACAGAGTAATTTGAGTACATTCATTAAAATTGTCACTTGACAAAACACTCTTCCATGATTGATTTCCCATTATATGATGTCCTAACACATTATGTTCCTAAGTTTATTACCTAAATGTTAATTATTTTTTTGTGCTGATGGAATGGTAATACTGTGTTTTATTATTATCAGTACAATTTGAATACATAAGATGCTTTCCTTTTCTATGGCAATGAAAAAATAATAATGATTTACCTACAGGCATTCTAGCACAGCTAATGATTTGCCTGAAATCTCTGCTGCTGTGGATTTTATGACCTAAGATCTGAAGGAGCTATGCAAAGTGATGTTTCCCTTCCTGCTGAGAAGCAAATGAGTGCACCACAGCAGGTCTGACCCCAAACAGCCAGATTTGTAAAGTCACCACTTAACTCCCAGGGAGAGAAAGCATCCCCAGACAGCAGAGCAAGAATGCTTGGCTGTGCCGAGCTGGAGAAATTAGTGTTGATCCATTCAGCCAACTGTTTGCCTGTATTTTCCACATCAAACTGTCACTTGAATCACTAAGGACATTTCTAATCACTGCACTTTTAAAATGTCAGAAATGATCAATTACAACTAAATTGAAAACTGATATGCAACTTTTTAAAAAGAAGCCCTAAGTTTAAATTTATTCAGTGACTCACTCCTGAAATACTTATGGAGTACTTACTAGGTGCTAGGCTGGGTGCTGGGCATTGAGATAATGTTAACCAAAACAGACAGACAGACATGCCCCCCGCCCCCCACATTCATTGAAATGGTATTCTCCTTGAGAATATGCCAATAGAAACAGGAAACACAAATACCTTTGAGGTATTTAGTACTTTTGATTATCACCTGGAAACTTCAAAATGAAATGCCACTGTCTTAATGTTAGGGAGAAAGGATGTCCTAAAGCTAATCCCATACAGGCTTTGTGGACTCCACCCCCACCCCAGGCCAAAGCCATCAGGACATTGGGAAAGACAAATCCCATCACCACCAAAGGGAAGGTTGCTGGAAGCTGAGGGTGGGGTTAAGCAGCCAGGTTGATATAAAGGCAGACACGTGGGCTTTGGGAGGGTCCCCCATTTTGGCTCTCTGCCAGCTCGCAGTGTCCGGCCAGGGCCAGCTCCGAAAGTGACTTTGGGTTTCCAGGTCGGTGGATCAGGTAGGACGCATTAAAGACTTTATTTCCCTATTTTCTCCCTGAGTTGTACATTTTCCTTATTTCCTTTTCCCTTGTAAATAAACCTTTTATTAACCTTTTGTGTGTGTCTGTAGTGGAGTATTAATAAGTCCCTTTTAAGCGTGCGGGTGAGGACCCACAGCCAGGAACCCGTTTTTATATCGGGGTTGCTCTGTCACATTAATACATGATGGAGTACATCGAAAGTTTTGGCATTGTACTTTTCTCATTTTCCCTTGAGATTTCTATTTACATCACTTGTTTGTCCAAGAGTTGGAGAAATATGATGAAAGAGATGAAAACAGCAGCAGCAATGCTACCACACTCTACGTCAGGGGAAAGCCCACATCCAAAGGGATCACATGTCAAATCATCACATGCTTTGGCTTCTACCTTGCAGTTTCTATCTCTGATTTACTTTAAGTGTCAGAGAAACAGTACACCATGTGGAATCCATGTCACTGACAAAGGCCTAAAAATCTACAGAGACTATTGGAATGCTTCCACTGAGGTTTCTGCAATGCTGTGAACAGCTGCAACCCAGTTCTGGAATCACCTTTGATGGCACCTTCTTCAAGACCAGCAATATGTTTCTCACACCATATGGCTGGCATCGGTGCCCTATTTCCTCTTACCCAACTCTTACCATGGTCCTCTGCCTGCATCCCAAGCTACCCTACCATTCCAAACTTGCTTGTGTACAATTGCTTTGACATATCATAACTCTTTTAAGAGACTGATGAAGTTGGCCTCTTTGTGAAGGTGAACTCTCAACCTTAGCTCAACTTTCCACAATTAACCTGAAGCTATCTTACCAGTTTTCGCTTCTTCTGTCAATTCTCTACAGGTATCTATAAACACTATGCCACAGTTAAAAAAATAATCAGGGAGCTTCATATATACTATAACAGAACAATGGCTAAGATACTCTAAGTGAAAAAAGCCAAGTATAATAAAGCAATGTGGATAGTATGCAGAAATTTGTGTTTATCAACAAAGAATGGGCACATACAGATACATACATATGTCCTAGATCTGACAGACTTTCTCTGGATGAAAACACCACATGGGCACTAATGGTCATCCCTGGGGAGGTAAACAGGGAAGTTTGCGCTTAAGGAAACACTGAGAGAATTGACTTTTTATCATCTATTCTTTCCCCTTTTGATTTTGACATTATGTGACTGTATTTATTTATTTATTTATTTATTTAAATGTTTTTTTTTTTTTTAATAGAGGCATGTTTTATTTATTTATTTATTTGTTTTGTTTGTTTGTTTGTTTTGTTTATACATGCACTGGGTACAGTCAGAAGCACGGGAGGGCGAGAGAATTCACCAGAGCCAGATCGGGGAGCAGAGCAGGCAGAAGGACCGAAGTACACTGCTGAGGGGAGCAGCGGGCGGCAGGAGAGGTCTGCGCGCCATGTGGGACCCTCCTCCGGTGGCCGGGGAGCAGCCAGGGATCGAACCGGCGCCGCAGAGGCTGAGGGCAGCTTAGCAACCCAGCGCTCAACCGCTGCGCCACCGGGGAGGCCCTATGTGACTGTATTTAAATTAAAAACACATTAAAATTTTTAACCTGTGTTCAAGTTCAAGGCTCTTCTTCATACCCAAAACATACCTTGAACTTACTCGCAGTACCCTTGTGTATTAGTACTCCTCCCTTATTCAGTTACTCACTTTTTTTTCTAACTTAATGCCATTTCTCTAAACTGCACAATATTTTCATAGCAAACTACCTATTTTATTTATATATCTTTTTTGTTTTGCTACTTGCATGCATTTTACTTTCCGTATTATTTGTGAGCTTTTGGAGGGCTGTATTAGTCACAATTTTTCACAGCATAGCAACCTGGAGATAATAAACCAAAATTAATACATATGAGGGGTGGAGAATGCAAATAGCTCCAGCTATAGGGAGAGTCCGTGGTGTTGGTTAGTGGTGTGTTCTCAGCGCCTATCAGAGAGCATGTTGAGTGAATAAAAAGGAAAGCCTCCCAACCACAAGCTGACTTTTTTTGTCTTTGTTTTTGGTTTATGTTCTCAGGATTAAAGCTTGGTTCACAAAAACTACTTCTCCAATAATAAAAGGCATGAGCAAGGTTCACGGTTGCAAAATCAAGTATTATTCTACAGGCTACAAATTGCTCAAAACTTTCACAAGAAAGGAAAAGTATCACAAGGGTTTTGAGGACAAATCATTAAGAGATCATCAATCCAATTTAAAAGTCTGAAGTAAAATATTTCTTACACATAATTTCTGTGCTATACTTGACTTCTAAACACTGGCCTTCTCTATTCCTTCCACACACCTGGCCTCTTGGCTTCACCACCACCCCTAATTATCAGCTTTTCTCTGCTCAAGCGTCACGTCACCTCACGTCACCGTCACCATGACTATTTGCAGTAGCTGGATAATCACCCCTCCTGTTCTGTCTTCCACCTTAAATTAGTCACTGTTACTTCAAAATATATACAGGTTATTTGACCTAGATATTTTATTCATCAACTTCTATTTCCCCCTGTACTAATAAATTGTTCCTCCTTTCTCAAATGTAACTTCATACGATCACAGGCATGAGAGAAGCCATCCCAGAAATTTATATTTTAGTCTACAAGTTAGTGCATGAAAACAAACCAACAAACAGCTTTCCTATTAGGAATGGTTATTTTGAATTGTCCTGTGGCTTTCAAATATTTTTTTAAGCAACTATACACACACACACACACACACACACACACACACACACACACTCACTAAAAACTAATGAAGACACTAAATGCTTAATATTCAAAAAATCTAGATAGACAGAAACAAGTTATTGCCATCCCACCACCTCATAACATAATGCTTTCATAAAGCAGCTCTTTCGTCTTGCAAGACGAAGCAATTTCTTTTAGTTGTCCCAGACACAAAGCTGGAATCTATCTATATCCATGTTGTTTAAAACACTGTAAGTTATGCACAGCAGACCAATAGTAATGAGGTATCTTTTTACCTCAGAAAGATAAAGCATTTTCATAGCTATCTGAATATAAAAACCTACATAGTGATAGATATTAAATAATTTTCTTCAAAAGATACTTTTACTTACATCAAGAGAACCTTCATTTATAACAATCATTCCCATGTTCTTCCTCAAAAGCTTGCAGGAATGTCCTAAGTCCAAAGAAAAAATAAATTTATTGATACAATGAATTTGTCTAGAGAGAAGAGGTAAAGATATCAAAGTGATAATATGATGCAAATATTTAAATTTTATCTTGTTCAGATAGAATGACGTTTTTATCCATTTTATTAGGAGAGATGGCAGCAAGATGTTTGCTAGGTTTACAGGATGTTAAAAAGAAATATTGCTTGTTATAGGAGGTAGAAGGGCACTGTCTGGGGTGTGGAGGCTGTCTTCATCAAGTGTTGAGAGAGAGATGTGGCGGTGATTCCCAATGTCTTGAAAACAGACAAATGTGTCAGGAAAATCCCTGATGACCAGCATGGAGAGCAGAAGAAGCGCAATGGCTGCTTCTGTCGGGGGTACGGGAGCTGTTGAGCTCACAGTTCACTCTAGGACATTGATCCCACTGTTCACACACCTTCTGATCTCCTGCCCTCTCTTGCTCTGCTGTACTTCCTTCAGGGAAAACTCACCTACTGGTTAAACCCAACTCTGCCTACTCTGTACCTATCTGAACGCTGCTGGAGAAAAGCACAGCCACGTGCACGCCCTTTGTGCCAGTGGTTTTAACCACATAGAAATGTTGGCTCATCTAGAACTCACATTCCAAATCAAACCTCTTTCCTGAACTCCCAACTCTCACATTTCAGTGCCTAGTTAACAGAAGGCACTTAGGTGTAAAACAGGTACACCAAACTGAATATGTTTAAAACCCAGCCTCCTGATGCCCACTTTTCACCCATGTAAACCTGCTTCTCCTTTAGTTTCCCTCATTTTTGTTAAAGGAAACACTACCTTTCAATACTAAGGTTAGACATCCTTGGAGTTATTCCCAATTCCTTTCTTTTTCTCATACGCCACACCTGAACTTTCAGTCCAACCTGTTGTCTCTACAGTTGAAACACACTCAGAACCCAGCCATTTCTCACTACCTTCTTCATTACCGCTGGGTCCAACCTGGCACCATGTCTCACTGGATCAATGTAATAGCCTCTTCTGTTTCCACCCTTGCTTTCCTTCAACTCCCCTCAGTCTAGAAGGCAGACTGGTCATTGGCGCAGGAAAGTCAGATGATGTCTTTCCTCTGTTCAGAACCATATAACAGTTTCTCATCTCATTTAGAGTGAAGGCAGAGTCTGCACCACAGCCTGGAAGGCCCTAACCACTGGGTTCTGTGATGCTGCTGACCTCTTCTCTTCTTCCCTTGGCATTTCTGCTTTCTCGCTAGAGCAGAAAACAGCTTTCCGTTCTTCGTCCATGTGACAAGCTCCCCCTCCCCCATTTCAGATCTTCCTCAAATGTCACTCTCAGTGAGCTCCTCTTGACCTCTGATTTAAAACTTGAACCCTCTGGCAATGCCCTCCTTCCCTTTCCTGCTTTATTTTTCTTTGCAGCAATTATCACTATCTAATATACTGTGTTTTTTTAGTATGTCTAATATACTAAACATCGATGTGTTTTTCTCACTTTATCATCTGTTCCCTGACTAGGACATGGGCACCACCAAGTAGGGATTTGGGGTTGTGGTTTTTTTTTTTTTTTAAGATTTATTTTTATTTATTTATACATGCACTGGGTACAGTCAGAAGCGTGGGAGGGTGAGAGAATTCACCAGAGTGGGGAGCAGAGCAGGCAGAAGGACCGAAGTACACTGCTGAGGGGAGCAGCGGGCGGCAGGAGAGGTCTGCGCACCATGTGGGACCCTCCTCTGGTGGCCGGGGAGCAGCCGGGGATCGAACCAGTGCTGCAGAGGCTGCGGGCAGCTTCGCAACCCAGCGCTCAATCGCTGCGCCACCGGGGAGCCCCAAGGGGTTGTGTTCTTAATGGGTGCCTGGCAGCCTAGTAACTGGGCACCAGAACCCTTTGCTGAAAGAATGACTTTCCCTACTACATTGCCAGAGACTACCACCGCAGCCTGCTCTGCACACGCGCTTTCACAATGGCAACCTATCTGAACTCTCTCCAGAATTGCTTCTTTTCCTCACACAGCATATGTTTCCTTCACGCAGTGTATATATTCCCAGCATCTATATCCCTCTGTGATAAAATGTGTTTTATCACATTTGTATTTTCAGGCCTCCCAGTTTGAATGCATTCTGCATTCTTGTACATCTTTCTGTTGTGTTTCAACACAAGTGAAAATTTTCATAATCGAGATTAACAACATGTGTGGGTGGTAGATTTAAATTTCTACAAGCCAGCGTTATAAAAACAAGCCAAAATATATCTATTTACAATATCAACGTATTATAAACTTGCAATAATTTTATATTTATAGAATATTGTAATCACTAATCCCTCCAGAAAGGATTGTAGCTAAATATCTCTTGTGAGACAATCCATTTTCTAAAAAATGTGGTTTTGTCTCCTGAATGCCCCTGAAATGGGTCCTTCAATGTTGGGAGAGTTTTATATGTATTTCATACCAGAGAATGACTCTTTGTCAGGGATTTTAGTGTTTAGACAATCTACTATTACTAAATATGTTTTTCTTGCATATTATTGCTGTTGCAGTCCTCGACTGCCAAATACTAAATTTTTTTTTTCTGTTATGTATTGAATTGTGTTCCTGTCCTCCACTTTATCTGTTGGAATCCTAAACCTCCTGATGTCAGAGCATTTGGAGATAGGGTCTTTAGGAGATAATAAAAGCTATTTAAGATCATAAGGGTAGGCCCTAATCCAATAGGACTGATGTCCTTATAAGAGGAGGAAGAGAAATCGGAGAGGGACTGCACAGAGGAGAGGCCATGTGAGGACACTCAAGGAGGTGGTGGTCTGTAGTCTGGAAGAAAGGCCTCAGGAGAAACCAAACCTGCCAGTGCCTTGATCTTGTCTTAGACTTCCAGCCTCCAGAAAAATGAAAAAATAAATATCTGTTGTTTAAGTCATCAAATCTGTGGTATTCTGCAATGGCAGCCCAAGCTAATATAATCTCTTTCCAAAAAATGAGAACTGTAGGACTAATGATAACTGGCAACCTTCTTATTTGATCTCAGAAATAACCTTTAGCCACATAAACAAGTGACAACAGGTAGGTTGCCACAACCCATCCCAGACTTTCACAGACAACTGCAGAAATGTCATCGATCCTTTTCAACTATGACTGGAAAGTGGTGGTTTGTAGAGATACAAGATGGGAGACAGATCAATGTCATTGCAAGAGCTAAAGCTTGGCTGTATCACTAATAGTTGTAATGTTAAAGGGTCACTGGGCCACAAGTAAAGAAATAAGCCCAATAATGCCAACATGGAAATCTTAAGATATCAAATCTTTCAAATTTCATCTTCTAAAATATATACACCTGTTTTAAAAAAGAATCACAATTTGAAGATAGAATTGGGTGAATTACCAATGTTAATGGCAGTTTCTTGTTTGTCCCCTGTAAGGATCCAGATTTTGATGTCCGCCTTCATCAGCGTTTCTATGGTTTCAGGCACTTGATCTTGTAATTTATCCTCAATGGCTGTAGCTCCAAGAAGTTGCAGATTCTGGGGGAAGAGGAATAGCAAGATTTTTCAGAAGAAAATCAGTTCAGACTCTTCAAGAACAAAAATCTGAAGTGTATATGTTTTAATGAGACCAAGTGATCATGGGCTTCAAAATAAATTGCAACTATGCAATTGAGTTTTCTCTCTTAAAGTACTTCCCTCAAGTACTTTTGGCTTGAGACTGAGCCTCCCTGAAATGACCTGTCTTATTACTTTATTCCTCCCTAAGGAATGGATTTTAACATACACACACACGTGAAAAAAATCATTTAAAAAAGAGCAGGTAGTTATTAAGATAAAATAATAAAAAACTATAACCATCACATAAAGAAGCAATCCTGTCGATCTGTTTGAAAAAGAGTTAGAATATATACTGATACTATTAAATTGTAATTTGATGCAGTGTCAGGAAATATATAGACCTGATACAATTAGAAATGAAGAAGATGGCAATAAACCAAGTGACAGCATTAGTCTCTAAGAATAAACAAGGTGAATGTTTTCACACTGTTTCATGTTTGTGTATGGAACATCAAGTCTATTGAAGATCTCTTGCTCATTACATGGTATATTTCACATGAGACCAAGCACAACCACTATGTTCTGTGGAATGTTGTTCTAATAACTAAGAGCAAAGATTAGCATCTACTCTCATCTTCCTAAAAGGAAGAAAGAAGAGAACAATTTCTGGGCTGTTAGGGAAGGCTGATAGTCAAATGGACAGAGGCATTGGCTTTCGTGGCTGTAATTACATAGGAATGCACAGTGATAGAGTAAGACTTAAACTTTTCTTCCTATTGTTTGAATAAGCATTGTCTTTGACTAGGTACCTTCCTGAAAGTGGTCTGCAAGTCCATCAACTGACCCTCTGATTTCCTCTGTAACCTAACCTTCAGCACAATGTGCTCCAACATTTATCTGTCTTCTCAACCTTTCTCCACACACCTTGCCTTCATTTTAAAATTTAAAATAGATAAGGGCAAAAAGAATACAAGGGGAATTATATACCATGGAGTGTCAGGGTTGACAGTAACAATGAGAAGACATTCTACTTTTTATCATTCTGCTAACATAAATCCTGTTTACTTTTCACCAAAATGGAAGTCTCAAATCAGCTCTAAATCTTGGCAGGCATGGGGAGTAATACTGAATATATACACAAACATATAAGAGTATATGTGTGTGTGTATGTGTAGTTTATGCCTATCTTAGGGATGTTTTAGTTATAAGTTATACAAAAATCTGACTAATATAAGGGTTTAAAGATTAAGTTTTTCTTACATTAAGTATTGGA
Source organism: Talpa occidentalis (assembly GCF_014898055.3). Classification (NCBI taxonomy): domain Eukaryota; kingdom Metazoa; phylum Chordata; class Mammalia; order Eulipotyphla; family Talpidae; genus Talpa; species Talpa occidentalis. The sequence goes on from NW_023604972.1 coordinate 24,038,129, forward strand.
TTGAAATAGGTAGTTGTGGGTGATAGACTGACACTGCAATCATATCTCAACACATTCTCTACCAGATCGCTACATTTACATTAAGTATTGGATTGAAATAGGTAGTTGTGGGTGATAGACTGACACTGCAATCATATCTCAACACATTCTCTACCAGATCGCTACATTTACATTAAGTATTGGATTGAAATAGGTAGTTGTGGGTGATAGACTGACACTGCAATCATATCTCAACACATTCTCTACCAGATCGCTACATTTACATTAAGTATTGGATTGAAATAGGTAGTTGTGGGTGATAGACTGACACTGCAATCATATCTCAACACATTCTCTACCAGATCGCTACATTTACATTAAGTATTGGATTGAAATAGGTAGTTGTGGGTGATAGACTGACACTGCAATCATATCTCAACACATTCTCTACCAGATCGCTCTCAAAGTCTCAAGATGGATTCTCATCTGTAACGAGTCATGATGAAGATAAGAATCAGGGGTATTAACAACTATATTTACCTCTTATTTTAAAAGTATGGGTGTTTCAAAAAGTTCTCAGCATATATCAAAATACAGCCAACTGTATCACACTGCCATCCCTAGGTATTAGTATTTACTTTTTCCAGTCTCTGTAGTGGATGTGGCAAGCAGAAGTGGGATTGGAATGAGTGTTAAATTCATCAGTCAATGTACTTCCACAATGCTTAAACATACCGGGGTATGTATATGTGTTATTATTTGTCTGTATGTGTGTGTATATGTGCATATGTATGGACTTCAACATGTCCCCCACTGCTTTGCCATGTGAAATATAGCTCAACCTATAAAGCCAAACTCAAAAGTGGGTGATTCAAGAGTTCTTTTCCTTCTTAAAACAAGTTTTTCTCTGCTGTAATCTGGTAGAATTTTGCTCATCTTTACATTTCTTAATTATCATATTAAGATTAGTTGTATAATTTGAGACTCAGTTTTTTTCCCCAAGAATAGGAACCATGTATTTTTCATCTTCATGAAGTAGCTCTAGAACATTAACAGTCAGTATTCAGTATGTTTGATGACTAAATACATGGAAAAAAGAAAAAAAATCCAAAATCCAAATGTTATAAATTAATGTTGCAACCCACACCATTTTCTTTTCAATATATTCTAAATAACTTATATAGCAATTAGATAGACTTTGATGCATGACTTCTTAGAATGTAATACATAAGACAGGAAGGCAAATTTCCTTCTTAAAAAAGATAGCATTATTCAAACTGGCCCAGCCCTTATGGAAAGCAGTATAGAGGTATCTCAAAACATTAAATATGGATCTACCATTTGACCCAGTAATTCCACTCCTAGGCATCAATCCAAAAAATTCAAAAAACACTAATTCAAAAGGAAACTTTCACTTCCATGTTTATTGCAGTACTCTTTACTATAGCTAGGCAAACAACCAAACTGCCCTGGAAGAGATGAGCGGATCAAGAAGATGGAATACTACTCAGCTATCAAAAAGGGAAAACCCCTGTCATTTGTGGCAATATGGACAGAGCTTGAAAAGATAATGCTAAGTAAAATAAGTAAGGAGAACGATAAATACTGGAAGGGGTCACTAATATGTGGTATATAAAGTAACAAAAGAAAGCTGAAAAACTAATCCTTAATAACTGACACACCACAGGGGGAGGGCTGAGGAAAGAGAAAGAATGAGGAAGGAAGGAGGCATAATGGTCTGTGGTGGTGGAGTATGGGCGAGTTGGTGGGTGTGCAATGTAATACCTGGTCATTATGTAATACCTGCAATGTAATACCTGGTATTACCAGCAGGTAATACCTGGTCAGGATACCCCAATGTTACCTCAGTTAACAATAATTAAAAAAAAGGATAGCATTATTTTATTATCTTTAATTAGGAGCAGATTTGAAATCTATCATAACCTGGTGAAAACTATCATCAGTAAGTTAAAGAATAAAAAGAAAGAACAGTCGATGTCAGCTATACCAACATAATAATTACTGTTTTTCAACATTTAGGCAATAATCTCATCAATTCTTCCGTCACTGTTAGGCTAGTTGCAGCTAAGTCATTCTGGCCCACCTCCCAGGGAAGATCAGGATATAGCTGCATCCAAATTGCAAATATTCTAGAAGTTAATAAGATTTTTAAATGATCATGGGGATTAGCTCAGAAATACAAACCCTCAAATTTTCCTAAACCAAAAATTAGCTTTTGTACTATGCTTACAAAACTCTAAGGTAACTAGATAATGTGAAAGCCAAGTTGTAAGTCCATTCATTACAAATACATGAACGAATTTATTTGTATGTTCCCTGTCTCTACTCTATGTGGAGATGTGAACCTAGGAAGCATACAGGTATCTATTACCAGATTAATAAAAATAAAATGTCTCACTGGGGAGATTATGATGAAAACATATCTGAAAGAGGGGAAGTACCTGGCTTTATGCAGCAGGTAAAAAAAAAAGAAAGATTTTTAGAACCAGGTGAAAATAATATAAAAGAGCAGAGATAGAACCAGCAATGTATACAGGCTAAGAAAAGTTACAAGTAGGTTAACTTGGAGTGTGGTCATGGCTGTGATATTGGGAACTTCTGAGAAGAGGAATGAAACATTTCTGGACACTTGGTAAAACTGCAGTGGGTCTACTTTGATGCCTAGAAAGAAAAAAACTTGCAAAATTGATTCCTTTTCTATTTATCTAGGATCTCCTGGAATACAGCACTTAACTAGTTATAGTGGGGGCCCTGCAGCCTCTTTTCCTTTGGATCTGCTGTCATTTATGGTAAGATTAGGATCTTGGGTGATTGGCTGCTCTGCCTCTGGAAATTAATATCTACCTACATAATGGTCATTAAAAAAAGATGTGAACTTTACATGCTTTTCCTGATCATAACACATAAGTGTTTAGGATGTAATCAATTTCATCCCAAACATGTATTACCTTACACAGATGGCCACTAATGGGCACTGTGGGAATTATAGATTCAGCAAGTGTTGAAACATGATAAAATTCCCATGGCATTTATGGAATTAAAAAACCCCAAATACTAATTTTACTTTCAAAATGTCACATTGCCAGAGTTATAAAGGTTTCAGATTGATGACTCTTTGACATAATATAGACTTAGTTATCACTGAAAAATCATGAAATAATATTTACTGACCTAGCAAAGCCCTTGATAATCTTATTTTTTTCTTTCAAAATTAATAATTACACAGAATTTAAAAAAAGGCGTAGAAATACAAAATTTCTACCCTAGTGAAGATCAAAAGCTTCATGCAGAGTATTCAAAAACTATATGGTAAATATATTATGACAGCTTTAGAAATTATGTTTTTTCTAGTACATGTATATTTTGCTAAATAACAGAACCTCAAAATGACTTACTACCATATTAGCAAATTTCTATCAGTGCCAAAGGTTATTTTGTACTTTTAAAAGTTTACGATATGCTCCTAAATGAGAAAAAGTGTAATAATCAGACTCATAGCAACTTAGGCTTCAGATTACAACATACACTATTTGGCAGAAGTTTCTTTAAAGACAAGGAAATTATAAATAGTAAAGTTCTCAGAGTAAATATGGATAAATATGGATACTAGTAATATTTGGTAATCTTTATTTCAACATGAAATAAAATTATTACTTGGAAGATGAAAACATATTTCCTTAACATTTCCAAGTTCAGTTAATACCTCAGGAAAGTTAACTAAGGGAATATACAGGTATTGCTGAGTTACAACGTTAATAATAAAATACCAAGAGTCAATATGTACCCAAAGGCAGCAAGTGGGAAGTAAAATTGAAAGTTAGAAATTTATGCAAATCCTCAGGTTTGTAAGAGCTTGTCTTATTCTTCAGTCTTTAGTAGTATATTGTTTCATGATGTGGTTTCATGCAGGTGTGCCTCTTTCCCTGATCCACCTGCAGGCCCTGCAGTCTCACTTAGAAACTAGCTCTTTTCCAAGCACACTTGCATCCCTGACTTACTTCATTACCAAGTCTATCTTGTGCAGGTAGTTCTGGGCAAGATAGGATGAACCAATGAGTGCTTTCTTTCCTGGACTTTGTATTTCAGAATAAATCAGCAGAGACTGTTCTTTGGATGCCTCCCTGCCTTGCACTCCTTTGCCCTTACTGGTATCTGTTTGTCCTAGACCCTGGCTGTCTGGCTGTCTTCAAGTCCCAAGTCATTAGCCATGGGACCAGGAACCTAGAAGTTTCCAGAATCACCTGAAGGGCTATTACACAGCCAGAGTTTCTGAATTTCCCATTAAGTCTGAGGTGATGCCTGAAAGTGTGTAATGACGCTGCTGCTGCTGACTTAATGACCTAAACTTAGGAGAAGCGTTTATTCTTGTGCAAGGTTGACAAACTTTTTCTGTAAAGGAAGAGCATAAACATAAGAAAGGGGTATCTTCTTAGTTTGGGTGACTAAACACACACACACACACACACACACACAAATCCTCCAACACAAATTAATAGTTGATTTTAAATCTTAAAGAATTAAGAATGAGTCAAGCAATCAAGAGAGGTGGGGAGGAAATTCCAAACAGGAGAAATCACAAGGACAAAGACAGAGGAATGCAAAAACATATTGTGTGTGAGAATTTGCCATTTAATCAAATGGGAACAATAAATGAAGCAAGGTTGGTGGTATTTAAATGATACCAATTCAATTGGATTGTTTGAAGGATGAAATTGGATTGGTCATCTCAAACTTTTTTTTTTTTAAAGATTTATTTGTTTATGTATACAAGAGCTGGGGTACAGGCAGAGATGCGGGGTGTGAGAGGATTCACCAGAGACAGAGTGGGGAACAGAACAGGCAGACTGACTGAAATACAATGCTGAGGGGAGCAGCGGGCGAGACAGGAGAGGTCTGCCTCGCCATGTGGGTTTCTCTCTGGCCGGCCGGGGATGGAATTTGTGCTGCAGAGGCTGCAGATTGCTTCATAGTGTGGTGCTTAACCCCTTGCACTACCAGGGAGGCCCGCAAGCTTTTTTAGAATAGTATGTTAGGAGTAGAGGATGGAGCAGTTGGCAAAGAATGGAAGCTGAAGGATATGTGTGCTGTGTTGAGGATTCCAAAGGATAAGGGCATTTGGGAAAGAATTTTAGAGGGCAGAGACAGGATCAGATTTGTGTTTCAGAAAGTTCACTGGTGGTCAAGAGGGGGTGGATTAGGAAGTGTGGAACTGCAAAATCAGTAAAGAGGTTGTTGCAATCCTCCTGCTCTTCAGCTTTAAAATGATGGCCCCAGACTGCAATTGTGTTGGGGCTGTGGGATCCTGTCTTCTATGGTGCAGTTCTCAAAAATGCTGGGGGCCTCTGTTCTGCATCCCATGGGGCATGATTCCCTGTGCCTTTTCTTCTCAGCACATTCCCTGAGCCTTTTCTCTCTTAGCACATAACAATGGGGTTTTCTGGAAAAGGAGAAACCCATGCAACTCTTTTCTTTCAGTTTAAGCCAAACTACAGTACATTAAAACATTAGAATGGCTCATTTATTTGCCTGCTTCTGGAGAAATCATGCAATCAGTTAATTTTTTCAAGGCCAAGAAATAAATTTTAACTTGGTGCTTTCTGAACCACAGAAATCATATTTGAACTCTCACACAGCCAAGGGCTTGCCAAATAAGGCCAGAATTCACACACCCAGCTGAAAAGAATCAGGATCTGAGAAGCAATTGGGTGTAGCCTGCTAGAACAACACATCCATCTTCTCTGAGAAGACAGCAATACCCAGTGTGGAAAGTCTACCACGAAGCATTTGTAATTAAGAAATTGGCCAAAAGGTGAAGCATGTGATGAAACATCTTTAGGAAATCTTAAATACTTTAAACATGGAGATTATAAGGATGAGTTGAAGGAAAATCATGAAAAACCTAGTTCTGCCTTTATTTTTAAGGAAATAGAGCACAGTACATTGAGCACACAGAGGCTGCATAATTCACTAAAATGACATAATCTGAACATGCTAACCTTCCAACCCTGAGTGCTGATCAAGTTAGAGGTTATGCAACTACACACTTGGTTATGTTTTATTTTTTAAGTCTCCAACATTTTACATACAGAGTCTTTCTTTCTTTTACACCTACCTGGCAATATAACATATGGATTATTATTAATAGGGGATTCGGAATCAAGACAGAACTGGGACTTCAGTCCCTACTCTGCCAACCACTCTATGTGTCTTTCAACAAGTAATTTAGCTAAGAATTTCTACATCAGCAGCAAGATCAGGCTAAAAATACTGATTTAACAGGGTTATTTTGATCAATCATCTCAATGTTTTTAGTATGTAGGGAAAATGTGGAATACTTATCTATGGCTCAACTATGTTTCTGTATAGGACATTTGTTCTCTTAATGTTAATAAATGATGTATGTCATAAAAAATTGAAAAGCAAAAATTGCAAGAAAGCAAAGACAAAACGTAACAAGAAACAGAAGTTATAACATTGCCGTGCTCTCCTTAGAGGCCCTAGAACTGCGTGACCATGGTAAAGAGCAGAGGACTTGAGCTTTGTAAATGCTCATGAAGTGGCAGATCTTATTAGTGGATGAGTTGACAGACAGCAATATTCTTAAGCAAACAGTAAAACAGGAAACTACTGGAATTCTAAACCGCGAAATCACCAGTACATCATGTAAATTTTCATCTAGTGCATTTCATTTTTTAGTACAAATGAAAGTAATATTTGCAGCTACTAAGAATAGAAGTGGTAGTTTTATCTGAAAAAAACCTCCCATTCTACTGCAGAAGTTACTGTGTACTTGGCATGAACAAATGTTCAAGAAAAGTCCTGTTTTCTATTAAGTTTTATATTTCTCTAAGAATCCTCTAAACCACTCCTTACCACATGTTGCAAAGGGTGTTAAACTGTTGTCTTTAGTCACACTTAGTGTAATGGCTGATCTATATTATACCACATCAAGGCAGTCTTTAAAAAAAAAAAATCACAGAAATGCCAACCATATTTTGGGGAAGAGTAAAGGAAATAACAAAAGAAGATCGCTACCTTGATACCCTATCTGAGTGCTTTATCCAGCCCTATCTGAAATAACTTTTTTTTTTTGTCATTTATAAGTTTACTGCCTACCTCCTACCACTAAACTAGGCAAGGATTTTTCTATCCTCTCCCTCCTTTTCCTGCTGTGCCTTGGGGTCCAGAATGGAGCCTGCCATGTGCTCAGACATTTGTGGTTGTGGTTGAAGCTTTTCAGCCATGAACTTTTCATACTCCTAGATTATATAATGTGGAAGGCAGGCTTTTTAAGTGAAATGTTTAAAAGTATTAGCTCCTTTTCTAACATAGCCTTATAATAATCCTTAGTGACAACACATTTGATACCAACATCCTCCATGTGTAGAAAGCATGAACTTTTAACAGTAATAGGGGACAGGATTTCATTAAGCAAGCAATTACTAAATAAGTTTAGCTTCTGAATAAATTATTCAATTGAACCATTCATTTATTCATTGAATAATTTATTCAGTAATTAACATGGGCCAACCAGGCAGGCACTAGAGGCACAGTGATGAATACCATAAAAACGCTCCTGGCTCTTATGAATCTTCAATCTAGAGGAGGCCATACTCTGATCATAAATCACAAAACATGCATAAAATACAACATTGCCATCTGCTTCAAAGGAGTGTGAGATGATGCCAAAATTATAGCTTTCTAATTCCTCACACTCAGAAATAGTCCTCTCTGACCCAAAATCTATTAAAAAAAAAAACAGAAAAAAAGTATTGGAAACATTTTAATTTTTACAAACATACTTCACAGTACAGACCTCTTAACAAGAGAGTAACAGTTTTAGCACAAGGGAACTATTGCCTCCATTGCTATGCAGTTGAGACAGGTATTATCTCTGGTTCTGCTTTCTGTGCCATTCAATGTAAATAATCTGCTTTCCTAACATCAGAAGTGATTAGTAGATAATTAGAATAAAGTAGCAGATCAAAGGAGATGAGAATTTCAGAGAAACCACTGCTAATGAAGGATAAGATTTCACAATTATTCTGTTACTTATTTGCAATTTTCTCTGACCAACCATAAATCCTTTTAATTTCATTAAAAAATAATCTGATTTAAAAAGCATAGACCAATACTATAAGAGATTTCATAATCTGAAATTACAAGTCTAAATACATTATCTTTCAAAAGAATGAGGTTAAAGGAGGTAAAAACAGGTCAAGTGTGTCATCTTAAAGAATGAGACAACTGTAAATTCTCTCAAGTGGTGACAAAGAGACATGAAGAGGTGTTACTGTCCACAACACCCAAAGCAAGGCTACAGTTCTTCTCAAATTGGGTCAGGACACTTGAAGCATCTGATAAGATTCCAATAATCCCTTTTGCATTTAACTATGCAGACCTTCTTGTTTGGAAACAATGTGGCTTTCTAATAATAAACATCACTTCTTGACCTATATTTAGTAACAGAAAAAAAAAGAATTCAATGTTGGAACCCAAACTATGCAATCTTGTAGCAGAAATGGTGATTTTATTTTACAGATGGAGGTAAAGGCCTCAAATCCTACAACTTAACAACCACTGTCAGTAAGGATAACAGTATCTGGAAGACTTTTCAAACTTTCCTTGCCCTGGAAGGTGAGGGGGGTAAAAAGTATCAAAGAGGTGCACCAAGGGACAGCTGTCATTATCTTCCTGGATGTTCGCATCCTAGTTATTTATTTTTTTTCTTCAGCTTATGCTAGGAGTTATAGCTCCCACTGGAATAAGGATTTCACTAAAGTTCAAATACTGAATTTCTTATGTGAACAAATACTGGAGGGATAAGGTAGAGAGCAGGGTTTAAAACCTTTATCGTAACATTTTCACTTATTTTGTCATGATTACAAATATTCTTGTCTTCAGGAATTGATCCATAAATCTTTTAAATTTTGAATGTTTTTAAATAATGCCACTGAGAATGTGACCATGTGTAGGGTAAACGAATTAATCAGGCTTTTTATGCCACTAGCCTCTGTGGCTATCACCTGTGGCCTTGATCGTGTTCATACACAAAGCACTTGGGGGTGTGGGCCTGGGACACGAGTGCCTGATTGTGGGCACCTGGAGCATGCGTAGGGTCATGTACAAGTGTGCACACCTGAGCCTAGAGGCTGGGATGAGAGGTGCGGCAGCAGTGGGGACGATGAGTGGCATGACTATAGAAGAGGTGAGACCATGAGGTATGAGAGAATGCCAGAGAGAAAGAAAGCATAAAGATTTATGAGGGGCTAGGAGGCTTGGGTGCTGCCAGGCTCCTGATACCCAAGTTCCCCTTGTACTTTGTTGCCCCACAACACCGAGCTCTTTTGTGTCACTGATTCAAGTATGTTCAGGAACATCTCCTACATACATCACATTGATGTTCTGATTTTTTTATTTAAGATTTTATTTATTTATGCATATAAGAGCTGTGGTGTAGACCAGAGGTGCAGGGGGTGAGAAGATTTGTCATTGACAGAGTGGGGTGCAGACCAGGCAGATCTATTGAAATACACTGCTAATGGGAGCAGTGGGTGAGACAAGAGAGGTCTGCTGCCCCATGTGAGCCAGCAACCTGGCAGGGGATTGAATTTGTGCTGCAGTGGCTGCTGACAGCTTCACAGTGCTGAGACTTAACCCTTATGCCACCAGGGAGGCCCTCAATATTCTGACTTTTTGTTGAAAAGTTGAGGGAAGATGTTTATAGCTATTCTGAGAAGCACTTTTTCTAAAAAAATTCCTATGCAGATAAACTATTGGAGGTTTTAAAACTGCTTCGTGGAGCCCAGAGCTGTGACAAGTCTTCCATCACCATAATAAGGCCAAGGTGCAGGCTAACAGAGACTATAGAGCTGTGTCCTCACCTCCCTCCTTCTATACCCAGAGCAGCTCTGCTAGTGGCATCTGTCTCTCTATGTCTATATCCATAAATTGATAAATGTATAGATTCAGGCTATAATATTTGTTTGGGTAAAGGTCACTGTTCTTACAAAAGAGAAATTTGAAAACCATTCTCATAGTTTAAAATTCACCATCATAATAAATCCAATACTAAGGTCTACATCAAAGATTATGATCACATAACAAACAGATTGCATAGTCAACATATCTCATTTAAGGTAGCCAAGGAAGAAGTCAAAATGGGTGACCCCTAAGGCTATGATGCTTTATTTTACACCAGGGCAGCACCTGAGCAGGATCTGTGCTGTGACATATTGAAACTTGCCTCACTAGGGTGGTTTGATGGCAGTATACACGACTGCTATTGAACATTAAGCCATGACAGAATGGAAGCTCAGCGTGAGAAAGAAGTGATAGTACCTGGCTCTAGATATGTCACAACCCGGGGGTCCTCAAATGAGCAAGGAACTATTTTCAGAAAAATAATTCTCAAAGACTTGGGGGTCATGATGCCTTTTCTTTTCCCTTAAAAATCCTTAGCTCCTCTTAACTGATCAAATAAACTTTGCAGGCTCATTTCAAAAGTTACCACCTCTCTGAAAGCTTCCTTTGGACCTAGTTTGTGGGACATTCCTCTGGGTTCACTTTCAGACATGTTGGCCAGGTAATCATTATTTGCTTGTGCATCTATTCACCACCTAGTTAAAGTTAAGTGAATAAACAGCTGAATGAATCTATGGTTTTAGAGGTATGGGGTGTATACGGAAAACCAGTTCTAATTTAGTTCTAATTTGGAACAAACTGGCAGAGCAAGAGAAACATTCTCTGCCTTTCTGGGAATAAAAGTTAGAAAGCATGGTTTATCTTGAAGTAAGAAGGAATTAGGTATTATTTATCTCATTATTTTAGGTAAGAAGCAATTGTAAGGGAAATTTTTGTATTTGTATTTGTAGACCCCAAATATACACATACTCATAATGGATTTCAACAGGGAACTTAAATTTCAATGTGACTCACGATCGCCATCTTCTGGAAATAGGGTGAACACCTATTTCAGTTAAAAGTTGGGAGTCACAAGGCTTTTAATAACATTAAACACACACACACACACACACACACAGCACAACTGTTTAACATATAAAACCTAATCTATAAACTCTAGGACATTCAGAGTATAGTCTGTTTAAGGCACATTAAATATGAACTCTAGGATTTCCGAAAGGATACTTTAAGTAGAAGCAAAATTTAAAGTTTAGAATCCATTTTCAAATATTTGTCATTTGTTATATTAATTAACTATAATTATTATATTATCCTATCTCATTTCTGTGGGGGTAAAGAGCTACATTATATTCGGGCTGTGTGGAAAAAGGATAAATTAGGGGTGAGGTTGGAAGGTGACACATACTCTAAGATAAGGCTTCTGCGAAATAAGGACACAAAAATAAGTTCAAATATAGGGGAGTCATGAGATGCTTCTAAACATCTCCACTTCCTAAAGTGATCATCATCGGTTGAGACTGGAGAATGACATGTAGAGTCACACACAGCAATGACATTAGAGAGAAAGCCACCTGCAGCTGGAGCAAGAACTTCCTCAGGATGACACAGAGGGCAGGGCACAAGAGAGAAGAGGGGAGAAAAGTTCAGGGGAGCATCAGCAGCACTGGGCACATTTCAAGACAGGAAGCACCAGGACATTGAGACAGAAGGAGGAGGAAAAAAAATGTCAGCCTCTATTCACCTGAAGGCAATAGACAAACTTGCTTCTGGCAGTACAACATGAATACAGTTGAAGAAATGATGTAAATAGCGAGTTATTTAATGAAAAGTTAAAGGTTAGAATGAAAATAATTGAGTGGCTAAGAGCTTGACCTCTGGAGTCAGAGTGAGAATTTGAGCTCACCCTCTCCTGAACTGTGCAACCTCAGCCAACTTGCTTAACTTGCTTAACCAACTTGCTTTCATGCATCTGTAAAACTGGGAAAATTAACAGTACCTACCTCAAAGGAATGGTGTGAAGATTAAATAAATAGATGCAAGAGCTATGAATAGCACCTGACACTTGGTAAGTACTATACAAAATGTTTGCTATTCTAAATGAAGAAAGCAATTCCTGTCATGTATAAAGTATCAATTGCACTGTATCCATCACTTTCCCTCTGAAACGGCCTTGGTTTCTTAATCTGGAAAGTGAAAAAAATCTATAGATGTGATGATAGATATGAGGGAGTATCTAAGGGAGGGATGACTAGCAATGTGCAAGTACTGGGTTGTTCACTTATATGTGACTATTCGCTATAAAGGCAAACAGGCTGTATGTGTTACATTTTTATATCACACATTCTACACATGTATTAACTACAGGTACATATATATGACTTGTGCATGTGCATGTATGCCTGGAGGGAGGCACACTTATCGTCAGCAGCACAGATGCATGGAACATGCCAGCAAGATGACTAGACAAAGCTAATTTTGATCCAACACTGTGAAAAGAGTGATGATCTTTACAAAGTAATTCCAGAGGACTTTTCAGCAAAAATTTGAACTGATCTGAAGATTTGTTGACGCTAAGGACAGAGGAGATTCAATAGTAAGTGGCCTGTCAAGATACTTTGATTTTTCTTTTATTGGCCCCTTGAGTAAAGATTAAAGTTTTCTGGAAATCCAACGTCTGTGTGAGTGAGACAGTCTTGCACATACCTTCTCAATCAGCTCATAGCTCTCTTCAAGCTTGAGCAGCCTGTTCTGAATGGACGTGGACGCGCGCTCGTAGACCACTCGCCACTCCTGGAAGTCACTCTCGGAGATCTCAGCCACAGCAAAACACAAAGTTCTTAGCCCTGAAAAAATGTAGCAGACATCCCAGCACCAAATCAGATTTTATTCAGAAGACTGATGCCTCCCTTTTTACTTAGCAAACTGCCATTCTAAAATGCTGATTTAATTCAAACAATAGCTTCAAGTCCATTTCAAATCTGATAAAAGTTCTATGTAAAATATGTATCAATGCTCCCCTGGCCTTTAACATCCCCATCCCATCCTGCTTCTAATTCCCAGCTCTCTTAATCCAGCCTCCACGAATACAGTGACTTTTCTAAAAATCCTAATCTTATTAGGTCATGCCTTTGCTTGCAATCTTCTGTTCTCCAGGATGAAGTTCAAACTCCAAATCTAGCTCATTCGCCATATATCAACTGCCGTCAGCCTCACTTCCTGCTGTTCACGTCCTACATGGGGCCTGTGAACATGCTGGTCATCTTTTCTCCATTCTCCCTCCCAGTCCTCTCCACCATCTGCCTGTCTACTCTAAGACTCAGCTCTGAAAGTCCTCCTCTGGCCCAGATCCCACACACAGCAATCCCCAAACCCTCCTCTGATGTGACAATGTTTCATGGCATTTTTCTTGTGGGTCTTCCTCACTAGGTGTGACGTTCCTGGAGGGCATGGATACAGAGTTCCTCATGTCATTAACTCTAGCACTGAGCACAGTGCCTTCACAGATGCTTAAGAAAGGAAGAACAGAAGGATCCCCATGGGTCTATATGCTTGTTCATTACTGCTTTTACCACTGTAAACTTGTAGTATAAAGATGCCAAATACGGGCCTCCCAGGTGGCGCAGCGGTAGAGCGCTGGGTTGCGAAGCTGCCCGCGGCCTCTGCGGCGCCGGTTCTATCCCCGGCTGCTTCCCGGCCACCGGAGGAGGGTCCCACATGGCGCGCAGACCTCTCCTGCCGCCCGCTGCTCCCCTCAGCAGTGTACTTCGGTCCTTCTGCCTGCTCTGCTCCCCGCTCTGGCTCTGGTGAATTCTTTCACCCTCCCGCGCTTCTGACTGTACCCAGTGCATGCATAAACAAAAAAAAAAAAACCCAAACAAATAAATAAATAAAAACATACCTCTATTAAAGATGCCAAATACAATGGAGGGGTAGTAACAAAAAAGAAAATCTTTCAGAAACACTCGGGGTAAATAATCAAAGCTGATGTTTGAGGTTCCTCAAGTGCTTGTTACCTGTCAACTCTATAACTCACTTGGAGGCTATCTATTGCCAGAAAAATATCCATGAGTTGGGAACAAGGAAAGGCAAAAACATTTTGTCAACCACACCTTAGACAGTTAACTAGGCTGCTGAGTAGACAAAACCCTCACTCAATGTCATTTAATCCTTTGAAAGGTAGGTGTTAGTGACCTCAAATCAAATAAAACATGGGGGGCAACATGTCAGAAGTCAGAAGCCAAGGGCATACAACTTCCAAGACAGGAGAGGTTGTCTATTGCTGGATCTCCAAATGTAGAAGTTAAATATTTGGGGCTATATTAGGACATGATTTCTTTAGGAAACTTATGCTGGGGCAGACATGGAGAAGTGTTGTTTAGTGTAAGGCCAGAAAAAGGGGGTGGAGATGAAGACCAGGCCAATTCAAATGTGTCTAGAAGCTGTGCTATCTTTAATATCACAATCAGAGAAGAGAAAGATGTTCCCCAGGCCCTTCGAAGGAAAAGAATCCCTGCTGTGTGCTGGAAGTGGTACCTGGTAAACCCTGAGGTTGGGCTTGAAGAAATCTGAACTCCATGGGGGGTGGGGTGTGTATGTGTGTGTGGGGTGTGTGTGTGTGTGTGTGTTTCCCCATATCTCTCCCCCAACCCTGAAAGCACTTGTATCCTTTCTCAGCTTGGATCAAGAGGAAAAAAGGATTTGTCAGAGAGGTCAGGTTTCATGCCAGAGGCAACAGTTCCAGCTGAAGTAGACATGAGTGAAAACTTAGATGGGAGGCTTAGATACAGCTCTGTTCACTATTTTTTTTTAAAGTGTAGAGATAAGCTTCTACAAATTCTTGTAGTAACTGACCCTAATGTTTAACAACTCTCACTTCCTTTCACCGCCCCAGATCGCCCTGTGTTGCTGTGCAGCTGTGTATTTCAGGACAGAGACAGGACTAATACACATGTGGTCCGTGGACTCTCTGCATGCATGTGGGCCTGGTGGAAGGGGCTTAATATAAAGGTTGGAGTTGAAACTAAGTTGAATATAGGCCAGAGGAGGGTTACAGGTTTATAATAGATGTTCTCCTATATAGGGAAGTATTTTGGTTTATTCTCTTTTTTCTTACTCCAATTAGAATACCCAGTTCTTCCCTTTTTTGATTTCTTCTCCTAATTACTTTGTACTTACAGGTACAAAATAAAGTATTTAAGGTATAAATAGCATTCATTCTAAAAAGTGAACAGAATTATGGGTTCTATACCCACTCACTTGTGGGGATAAAGTCTCAAAATTTTAATGTATGTAGTTTTAGGAAAGAAAGAAAATACTGTGAGGGAACAGCAGACACAGGCACACCTCAGAGATATTGTGGGTTCATTTACAGACTGCCCCCACAGAGCCACTGTCTCCACAAAGGAGCCATACAAATGTTTCTGTCTCCAAAGCACATATAAAAGTTATGTTTGCACTGTACTGTACTCTGTAAAGTGTGCCACAGTTATGTCTAGAAAAAACAATGTAAATACCCTAATCAAACATTACTTTATTGCTAAAGTAATGCTAATCATCACCTGAGCCTTCAGTGAGTCCTAATCTTTTTGTTGGTGGAAGCTCTTATAAAAAAAACCCTGTATCTGGGAAGTACAGTAAAGCAAAGTGCGGTAGAACAAGGTAAGCCTGTAATATAACCCAAGTTATCAAGATGAATCATAGCTTTAGGAATCTCTAAGTAAAGGAAAAACAACAATCCTGAAAAACATGATTTCTTTTTATTTTAATCAAGTTTTACTGCCACGTTACACTCACCTTCTGTAGCAAACTGTTCTAAATGTTTTAGGGTAATTTCTTTATGTTTTGAAGTCTCTGCCAGTCGATCATAAATCACAGTGTCCTGGAGAACAAAGAGAAGGTATAACATGCGTTAAGTAAACAATCTGAGTTTATTGAAGTTGCTGCTGGTATAAGTATTAGCAGCAAATTAGTATGAGAACATAATCTCTTCACATATTAGTTTAAAGGCATAGAAACATTTTTTCCCCTAATAACACTGTTTCTATGATGACATTAAGCAATAAGGTTTAGTCCTATTTTTTCACCTTTCTCCTTTCTTAATAGATCCGTTTTCAAAAACTCATATCCTCTCAATACTACGCTTACCTCCAAACCTCGAAGGCTGGCAGGACAGTGTGGAGTGTTCCAGCAGTCAAACAAGTTTGGGAAATGCTACACTGAGCAAAGCAAAAGAGCTTGCCCCCTGCGGCGCTGTAATGCTTTTTAGAGCCTTTAAAATAGTAATGTACAGAGCGGATTTCTAAGGGGACGGTATGGTATGTGCTCCAAACTCATTATGTGCTCCAAACTCATTCACCATCGAACCTTTAAGGGCTCAGGGCATATTTATGGGACTGGTGCTCACAAAAGAAAAAATGCGAGAAAGCACAGGTCTCGATCCATTGAGAAGGCTGGTGTGACAGTGGGGAGAAGCTTGGAGACACCCAGTGATGCCTGACAGCTGAATTTTGCTGATTGTATCACTTTAAGACTCAATTGACTTAGTCCATAAAATCCAACCACTGGATTACCTTTAAAGTTCCTTTCAGCTTTAACTTTACGCCCCACTTAGGTTTCTCTAATTTTTGCCCCTTTATCAATTGCCAATTGTTCCTTCAGATATTCTTCAGTTTTGGTTTAATGTTTTAAGAATTTTAGTATTCAGCCTGCATGGTTTTATTAGACCAGGAAAAAATAAATCATTTACCTGCAATTACTTTCTCAGTGGTATAACCCATTTTGGGGTCTCCAGTGTCAGGGCTGAGATTTGGAAGCAGACTAATGGAGTATGATTTAGAACCCTTGAGAGTAAGAGAACTCAGTGACCTCAGAACAGATGGAATATTCCAGGCCCCAATTATGAATTTCTTTTCATTTTTCAGTGGCAGAATGGAAAGGGGGGCAAAGCAAAAGGAAATGATAATTTCCCCTCAAGGCTCCTTTATGAGAATGAAAGGTATAAATTATGAACTCTGTTTTTTCCAGAGGCTAATGAAATTTTCTGTTAAGTTAGAATAGACCATTTTAAAAATAAGAAAATCTTTAAAAAATTAAAAATCATCAGACCAACACTGATAAATAGTAAAGGTGGAGAGTTTAAATTTTGCAATGCATCCAGGTAGTCCAGGGAAAGAAACTGATGCTCAGGATAGCAGAAACTCATGTTCTGCCTTCTTTTTAGTACCAGGAAGGTAGGGTTAGAATGTGGTTTTCTGCATAAACCAAATGATTTTCAATGACAATCACTATGAGCTGTGCTTACATGTGAAAACTAAATACATAAAGATTATCTACTCACACCCAAAGTAAAAATGATTTATTCACAGGGCTATCTCCAGCATTGGGTACATTCGTAGAAAACAAAAATATTTTCTATTCAGGAATAAGGAATACATGTGCATCTCCTAGGATCAGACTGAGAACCTATGTCTATATTTACAGAAAATTCTAACTGGATTCAGCAATTTGGGGTCCTAGCCCTTGACAAGGTAAAGTGAAAAATCATACTGAGAGGATGCTACAGAAGCGACAGGGCATCGTCAGATTATTGTTCCTTAGTAAAGAGCCTAGGACTTCATGATCTTAGTGAATTTTCATTTAAAAAGTATTTTCCCTGATCATCTTTTACAATGATGGGCCAACATTGTTCTGTCTTATTCAGTGCTGGCTGGTACATAGCTAGTGTTCAAAAAAGTACTTGTTAGGGCCTCCCCGGTGGCGCAGCGGTTGAGCGCTGGGTTGTGAAGCTGCCCGCAGCCTCTGCAGCACCGGTTCCATCCCCGGCTGCTCCCCGGCCACCTGAGGAGGGTCCCACAAGGCGCGCAGACCTCTTCTGCCGCCCGCTGCTCCCCTCAGCAGTGTACTTCGGTCCTTCTGCCTGCTCTGCTCCCCACTCTGGCTCTGGTGAGTCCTCTTACCCTCTCGCGCTTCTGACTGTACCCAGTGCTTGTATAAATAAATAAATAAATCTTTTAAAAAATGTTATAATAAAAAAAAGTACTTGTCAAATGAACAAAACACTTGATCATCCCAAAGTAGCATTGGACAGTAAAATGCAAGAGCCAATAATAAGAAAGAAGGTAGTGAGAGGAAAAAAAGGAGTCTCACATCATTACTTAAGCATTGCAATTTACACTGAGGATATATAGACAATCTTGCTATAAATTAGTCAGTGACCCTTAAGGACTCAGACCTTTTTGTTAGCTTAGACAGCTGGGCAGGACTGACCTGTTGCAGGCTTCTGACAACTGGTATGACTGCTAGACATCAGACACATCTATACTTCATATAAACATTTTCTGTGTGCCATTCAGAATGAGCTGTTCTTTGCCTCTACTGTGGAGGTAAATTGTTAAAAATAGCCATTTTCAGATTTGGTCTTATTTGCATTTGCCACAGAATTTTATTTAAGGGTACTTGGTTAAAATTTGTTACTTTAAAGTCTCTAAATCTTTAAGTTCATTAGTTGTTTCTAATTTCTCCTCTGGCATATACATTTCAGAGTAGAATTTTAATTTTCTTGAATCAATTCTTATTTGTTGGCTACTGCTGCAGATATAAATTGTGTATTGTGGGGCCTCCCCAGTGGCGCAGTGGTTGAGCGCTGGGTTGCAAAGCTGCCCACAGCCTCTGCAGTGCTGGTTCGATCCCCGGCTGCTCCCCGGCCACCGGAGGAGGGTCCCACATGGCGCGCAGACCTCTCCTGCCGCCCGCTGCTCCCCTCAGCAGTGTACTTTGGTCCTTCTGCCTGCTCTACTCCCTGCTCTGACTCTGGTGAATTCTCTCACCCTCCCGCTCTTCTGACTGTACCCAGTGCTTGTATAAATAAAAATAAATCTTTTAAAAAAAAATTGTGCATTGTGCATTTTCCTCTCCTCACCCTTTTGTGTATTTCTCTCTTCTGCCCCTTCTAAAAAAATGAACAAGGCAAGGGAAACTCATTGCAGAAACTCTGGAAAAAGCAAGAAAAATAGACAGCCAATCAGCCAGACATAGACACACACACAGACACACACAGACAGACAGACACACACACACACACACACACACACGTCACTTTTTTTTGGTGTGCTGGATTCTAGATGAACTCTTTAGTAATATCTTCTAAATTACCAGCATCACCCCTATCCTTCAACACTTCCTTATCTAGAATTTATTCCATTTACTAATTTTTTTCTTAAATTTATTTATGGTTCCTCATTTATCTTACTCATATCTCCATATTGCCCTCCTCCAATTTCATTTTGATTCAAAATAACTGTGATTTCTTTATCTGACTACACTCTTGTCAGAATGGTTGATGCAATAATTTTTTCTAAGTGAATTCATGTGTAGTTATTTATGTTGCTTCTCTCTTTGGCATGGGATTCTCTCTATGCTGTCTCTGTGCTGTTCTCTTGCTTCTTCCCTCTGCATGTATCCCAATCTAATGGCTCCATATACACCCCCTTGTCCCTAGCAAAGGTGGGAAGAGTTTTTCTCAGCTTCTTCTCACCATTTCTTTTAGGTTTCAAAGAGGGTTAGGCTGGCTCCCATCTGCATTTCATAGAAAGCATGACTTCCTTCCATATTCCACAGAGCCCAAACTCCAACCACTGCTCCCTGACTCTGAACCTAGAGTCTGGGACCCCATCCCATTCTGGTTAAGATTTCTGTTCCATGTACCACTTTGATGGGCTATTCTTATTTTGGTCTAAAAAAATGTTCATTGTCTTTAGCTTGGTTTTACCTTTCTGTTTCACTTTATACTATATCATCATTTTCAGCTGTTGGAGTAGATGAACCAAAGAATGAACATACTACGCTACCTTAACTAGCAAGTATTAGACAATGACTTCTATTTTTCAAATTTTTAAAAATTGAGTTTTTTTTTTTTTAATTGAGGTAATAGTCCTTGCTTCGGCAGCACATATACTAAAATTGGAACGATACAGAGAAGATTAGCATGGCCCTTGCGCAAGGATGACATGCAAACTCGTGAAGCGTTCCATATTTTTAACTTAAATAAGGGACCAGGAAAAAGAATAACTATAAGAAAGTAAAAATCAAAATCAACAAACAACTATGAACCAGAGACACTCTATGGGGGTTGGGGGCGGGGAGGGGAGGGGAGGGATTGGGGTCAAAATAAGGGGAGGGTCACAATTGTATGGGGAATATAAAATATATAATAAAAAAATTGAGGTAATATTGGTTTGCACACTGTATATTATTTAGGGGTACAGGTTCATACCTCTTCAGATGTATATTACCATAATGCACCCACCAGTAAAGTACCCATAATCCTCTACCATTGTCCTTCGGCCCTTCCCCCCTTTACTCCCTATCTCTCATACTCCCCTCTGATAGGCTCAATTCTCCAGTCAGATTTCTAGGGTTTGTTTTGGTCTAGTTTTATCTGTTTCTTTGTTTTCTTCAATATTCAAAATATGAGTGAAATAATTACTTTTCAGTTGACTTTTATTACTAAGTTTTTGTTGCATTGGTCCCTGCTCATTATCACTTTTTCAAGGAATTAGTAGGATCTTTAGACTCTCTTCCAAATTTCAGTCTCCCTGGATCTTCCACTTTTCCCCTTTAGCCCTCCTCTCTTTTTACACAATGTTTTCTTCATATGAGATTTCATCAATAGCCTGCTTTTAGTTTCCAGCTATACTCACTAATGCCTAAAATCTGTACCTGCACCCCAGATTTTTTCCTAAGCATTCTCACCTTATTGCCCAGATGGAGGTCCTATCAGTAAGTGGTATTATTCAGTTTGTCAAATAGAAACCTAATAATAATACTCGATCATCTTTTCCTTCATCACTCACATGCAATCAATTACTAAGTACTAAATTTCTAAGTCCTAAAAACCTCAAATTCTGCTATTCCTGCCAAACTATATGTACTTCTCAAATGAACCTTGTCATTTTTCATGTTTATGCCTTTTTTAGTATATAACCACATTTCATAGCCAATTTGGAAGTGGGGCAGGAGGGAAGAAGGCAATAAGCAAGTTAGTGCAGGGAGACCATCAAAAAGGATGTCTAAAAATTTTTATTCCAAAAGGAAGTACAATGTTTTTATTTTGTATTCAATGCTTTTAACTCCCCAAAGCTTCTAGGTAGCAGATCTCAAAACTAAGGATAGACATGACTTGGGTATAGTAAACTAGCCATATTATCAACATCTCAAGTGGGAGATCTTAAAAACTCTCTTAATCCCCTTCTCACTATATGCTATCACTGGATTGTGGAAGATCTTTAACATATGCCTTATGTTGTATATTTAATTTCTTTTTACATGTATGTGTGTTTGTGTGTGTATTTCCATTGACTAGCCTTAAGCTCCTGATAAGCCTTGGATCTTACCCTAAAACCTCCAAAATCCATTTCAAAGTCCAGTAGATAAAATGTAAACAGGAAATAAATGTTAGGTCTCAAATTAAGAACCAAAGGAATTTCATAACTAACTCGTGCGATTTCATGAAATGATTCTACCAAGTTCTTTAAAACCAAAGCACTTAAAAAACCAAGGTACTGAAAAACATTCTCAACAGGAATTTAAATAATCTTGGGCATCTTAATAAGCTCATTCCTAATTTCCAAGAAAGGATGCTAATTATATTTAAAATTGGAAAGTTCTAAATTTATCAGTTATCTGACTAGTCCAAGTAGATTAGGTACCCGGGAAGGATAATTCAGGAGGAAAATAATGATTTTAAGAACAAAAAAAGGTCTTGCTCAGTAGATTTCTAATATTTCCTCAAGTGTAACCATATTTTATCTAGGAATATTCAGTTAGAATGACAAATTACCATTTCTGTTAACCTGTGAACCTATAATTTTGATATACCAAAATCAACCAACAGTTAGAAATTCTGTTATAATTAAAACAATGCAAGACAAATAGTAAGTACCATGGGAAGAAATTCCAACAGTGATTGTGATCCAGTTTTTTCATTTCCATGCTTTTCAAAAAATTAGTTTCAAACTGATGTGGTTTTCTAACATTTCTAATACAATTTAAAAATGTCTTCTGTATTTAATTGTCTTCTTTAACAAACTCAAATAATATAAACCTCAATATGATGTATAAAATATTGAATTATATAAATAGCCTAGGCCAAACTTTTTCACAGCACGATTTACCCAGAAGGAATTCCACATTTCACCAGAAAAGGCTGAACACCTTTACTATAAAACACCAACAAAAGTGGATGTCAGCAGCTTGACTTTCAACATCTGTGTTACATTTCCATGGCAGAATGCTTACCATGTACATTATAAACCATCATAAATCAAAACTGTAAAATACAAAAATAAAAACTTACAGCTCCTTTGCAGTAAAGACGTAGTTTTCCGGATGGAGTGCGAACAATCACAGACATTCTTTTTCTAGCACTAAAAGAAAGAGGTTTTCCATAATGGGTCATCAGACTGAGGATATGCACATCAATGTTTGTCATGCCTCACACATTTCCTCACAGTGAAAAAGTAAATTTGACCAAATTATGAGGCCAATCCCTCCACCTACACAAACCATTCCCTGGGTACACAGTTATAGGTACCTTTGAAAGTTACACTATGTTTGAGAAGAGACTGAGGTACCACCTGCTTTTCTAGAGGACTAATTTTAAAAAACGGTTCCCTAGAAATCTACAAAAATTAATACCCATCAGGATAGAGTTTTGCTTCAATGTTTTCAGATAAAAAAAATCTAAGCAGTATCTCTTAACATGAATTGTGTGTTTTATTTTTTCTCAAAAGCAGAAATGCATCCCATCATACACTCTGAGTGAACCTTGGGATTTCAAAAACATACTTAATCTCACAACTATTGCTTTTTAATGATTACTAGCAAATCACTGGCATTAAAAAATTATATTACATAGCTAAGCTAATGAGCACAACCATTTTAACATGGTGTTGACAATATAAACAGTTAAATAAAAACTGTTCGCCAAACACATCTCTCAGGTGTGTTAGCGAAGAGATTGAAGATGATGATGAACAGAACACACTGGCATGGGACTGCAGAGGATAGGTGTCCTGGGAACTGAGCCCGGACAAGCATTCCCTCAGAAATGAGGGGTAAAGGACTTTGTATGGATCTGCACCTATCTGCTTTAAACTATTGTGCTGCCAAAAAGCTGAGAGCAATCCAATACGCAATAGTGACTGATAGGGCATCACAGCATACAGTCAGGAGTTGCCTTCAGAGGAAATACTGAGTCCCCTCTTTCTCCTTCAATAGTCCTCTTTGTGTGACCTTTATCCTTGTGCCTGGGGATTACATTTACCTGGGCTCCCTTGGGATGACATCTGAACTTTATCTCAGTCCTTTTTGATTCATACCTCTTTGAACCCAGCTTTGATGACATGGTCCCAAAACTCATCAACTTTCTTACTCTGCTCTTCTCCTGGCAAATATCTCAACCCCTGGGTGGATAGGGGCTCTTTCTATGGTACACCAGAGTAAGCAGACATTGCTGGAAAAAAGTCACCCAGTTGCAAGACTAGTAAATTCATGATACCAGCGTCAACTGGGTGCTCCACTGCCTTACAACCCACTGCATCTCTTCAATCATTTCCCTCTCACTCGCTGCAGGACTAAGAATACCTTCTTCAGTCTTCAATCTCCAGTGTATCCTTGTCATTCCAAGTGAATTTCTGTAATTTACCCTGACAGAAGAGTCAGATGAGAATTCTTTATTTGTTTTGTCATTTATCTCAGTGTGCACCATGTCCTGTCCTTTTTCTGATACAAGGAAATGTTTCTCTTCTTGTTAGAGACCTTTCACATGTGCTGCAAACCTGCTCTCATCCCATTTGCTTAGTAAGTTCACTACTAAAGCTATACTGCACCTCTCCCTTCTAGAATGGATCCTGCTGATCAGTATGAAACATGTTCTAGTTTCTCTACTATGGAACTCACCCCAAACAAGTCTCCTGCTATCAAGCCACATCCCCTTCCAATGCTCTCCCTATTTAGTAATAGCTCCACTTCTCCGAAACAATCACTATACATATGGTCTTCCTGCATGTCCCCTTCATGCCCCAGGTACTCCCATTGTTTTTTGCCTCGCTACTCCACTGAAAGGCTAAATTCAGCAAATACTTTCAGCCATCAAATTACCTAACCTGTGGCAATGTCTGAGACAGATGACCACGCTCCCCTGGAGAACCTTTTTTGACTGTGTTATTATCCTTTCTGAAGTCTTCTGCTTCATGTGCCACAAAGGAGTCTCTTGCTGCCCCCTGTTTTTAATCAACCCATAAAAGTTGGAGTTACTCATAGAATTGAAGGCTTAATCCTCAGCCTTTCTTGTCTCCCTCACTCCATATTCTTCCAGGAAATCCAGTTCATGTTTGTGGCTTTGAATACCATTTGCATGTCAAAGGTTATCAAATTTATCTTTCAGTCATAGGTTTCTCCATTATGTTCCACACTTTATATTGGAATGCCTATCCAATATCTCCACGTATATATCTTACAGGCATCTAAAAATGAATGATTCCAAATATCTTCTCCTCCACATCTATTCCTATTTCTGTATCTGATGTCAGTGTAAACAGTGTATCCACACAGTTGTTTATGCGAGATCCTAACTTTTCCTTCTTCGCTCCTTCCACATCCAGTCATTCCAACCTTCCCCTGACATCCCTTCAAAAGGCATCCAGACCCAATCAATTTCCCTTTATTTTCATTATCAACAATCTACTCTAAACCACTAATGTCTTTCACAAAGACTGTTTTAATGTCACTATATTCTTTTTGTATTTACACCCTTAAATCAACCCCTTCAGAGCATCCTGAAAGTTTAAACTAATCTTGTTTAATATTTTCCTCATTTCACTTATCATCTGGCAGTGTTTTCTAAGTGTATGTTAATAAACAAGCATATTAAATGCTAACTGATATTCTATTTGTAATACATTACAGATATATAGGCATAGGAAAAAGTCACTTTGACAGCAATAAAAAAAACCAAGGCATACTTTGGGAATAGTCTATTACAGTTAATTACCTAACTTCTTATACATTTCCCCTAGAGCTTTTCAGTGCATAAAAGAAAACAGTGTTTAAAAAATAAATTGGACAGACTCCCATTAATTTTGATATTAACCACTGACATATGGTCACTCCCAAAAAAGACAGCAACCAAAGTTGGCATAGAATAGAAAATGCTTCTTCAAGTCAGTATACAGGCTTGCCTTACATTGGAGGAAGTTCAAGAAGAAAGGTAGACACTTATTTCTTGAACATCTGTATTACTTAAAGCTGTGACCTTGAAGGTATTTTTAAGTATCTTTTGAATGGTGATACAATCTTTAAAGACCCTCCTGTCTGTAGTTGAGGCCCATATGGCCCCCAAATGTAGGGGAATTATATAATAATATGGAACTAAAATGCCAAAAATTTTACAAAGAGATCACTGATTATAATGGAAGGCTCCTATATTGACCTTGAGAAATAAAGTAAGTTGAATCATCCCTTTGCTTTCTGCTCTTTCCTACTAGATGGTAATAGGTTTTATACCTAACAGAGAAATAGATGGTCTCCCAAATCCCAAAGACAATTAACTATGATGAGGACATAATTAGAATGGTGAGTTTCTGACTGATTCATCTTCCACATAAATCTTGGCATCTCTAGGTTGTCTCAATATTTCCAGGTCACTGACCATAAGGTTCTGTAACCCATGGTTGTGATGCAGACAGTTATGTTGAAAAACATTTTCACATTGCCTCTAGGAGTCATTCTTGCCATATTCTAAAGAAAGCTGTTTATGCAGATGATAATTAAAATTATGTATTTTAACTAAGATTATAATTTAACATTTTGTTAAAATTTCATGTAAGTGAAAATAAGGCATACTCTCTAGTTATTAAAAGGGAAAAATCAAAATGAATAGAAGTATGTATCAAACACACACATCACAGAGCAGATGTTTTACCTGGTGAACTCCAGGACATTGAGCAATTCATATCGTTCTTCCTGTCCCAGCTATGAAGAAAAGGAATACACAATTACATAAAATTGAAAATATCTTTGGTTCCTCGGAGATAAACATTAGTCATAAGATTTTAATATAAAACATGTCAACACAAATTTTTCCTTCTGAAATATATTATTTTTAATTGAACTTATTAACTTTCAGGTTAAGGTAGAAGATTGAACATACACATTTAATTGCTGTCCTTTCCAAAGTCCCACTTAAATAACAGTGAAAACTAAAATGAGAGAAAGAAATGAGCAAATAAGGAGAATAAGAAAAGAGACAATAGCACCAAATATCTGGAAGCTGGAAAAAGATTCATGTGTGGTTTCTCATAGTTGCTCTGGGAAAGGCTGAGATCCAGGCCAATTTGTACCACATAATCCTTAAAAGGCTAAAAGAAGCAAAGATCTAGGGCATCCTTGGTGGCACAAGGGGTTAAGCACTGCTCTACGAAGCAGTCCACAGGCTCTGCAGCACAAGTTCGATCCCCGGCCAGGCAGGGAGCAACCCACATAGCACAGCAGACCTCTCCTGTCTTGCCCACTGCTCCCCTCAGCAGTGTATTTCAGTCAGTCTGCCTGTTCTGTTCCCCACTCTGTCTCTGGTGAATCCTCTCATCCCCTACATCTCTGGCCTGTACCCCAGCTCTTGTATGCATAAATAAATAAATCTTAAAAAAAAATAAAAGAAAAGAAGTAAAGATCTAGGTAGCTCCAGAAGTGTAAAGCACAGGAGGGGCCTAAAATAGGGAGGTCTGGGTAGGGGTTCCTTGAGAAGCTACCCTTAGCTCCAGTCCTTCCTTCACACTGGCAGAAGAAAGAAGTTTCACTCTATAATGGGTAAAACAAAGGATTTTTTATCTGGAAGTTGATAGAACTGAGTATTATATTATTATATTCATACTAAATGATGAACCCAAATATTGCTAGCCCACTTAGCTTCCAACATTCTGGCAGCTAGATCATTTCAGGCAGAAATTGGAAGACTGTACTCTGGGGAATCCAGTAAGTCCAAAAGAAGCAGTAAAAGTATAGACGCCATGACTTTCTAAAATAATCCTACCAGACCTTTTACTGGAAGTTCAATGTTGACAGATACCCTCCTATGCTCAGCACCGTTACATCAGCTTTCAAGTATCTCACTATAAACAATGAGAACAGTGTCAAAGATTAAGAGATATCTAAGGAAAGCCACTGACATGGAACACAGGTACCCCAAACAAATAAAAGCAATCTGGAGGGAAAAGAATTAAAGACAAATGTCATGTTAGTCTTGGAGTTTCAGGTTCTGGGGTTCCTGATGGTCACGAGGGACTGGTGAGTAGGTCCTGAATGCTCTCCACTCAGTTTCAACATAAGATTGAAGTGTTCGCCATATGTTTCATATGTGACATTTTTGTTCTTTAACTGGAACTGGATTGCAGTGGTTTCCTAATGGCATAAAGCTTTCTGCTGTGTTTTCAATCTTGGAAATACTGTCTGCATCTGTCAGCATATGCTTTTTAATGGGACCCATGAAGCAAATAGAGAAAATGTTTGAAACAACAAGATTGCTTGCAACAATTTTTCTGTTTTATGATTAATATTTACACTCTGTGTGCTGCTCTTTTGTGGCATGAGAGGGGGTTGGCCTTACTATTCTGCAAAGTGTAGCTCTTGTCGAAGACCTGGCACTGTCTATCATGTAGTCCATATGCAATGGATGTAGCAATTAAATGCTGTCTTTTCTACTGGGTAGAAAATGAAAAAATATAGAAAAATTGTATTTTTGGTGAAGTACTCATTTCCCAATAAAGAAGACTCAGAAGAATAACTGCAGTGAGTTTAAAAATAATTAACATTCTAGTTAAAATTATATATATGTAATATTTTATATCTTGGTTAGAATAGCCTATTTAATTAAATTGCTAGCTGATGGTTTTTTTTTTAAATGAAACTTAAAATTATCATTATTGCTCTCAGAGAAGTAACATAAATATGACATTGAAGGAACAAGATCAGGACACTATTAAAAAAGAAATGCTGAAATAATAATAAAAAAAAAACTTCTGGAAACCAAAACATGAAGAACAGAAATGAAAATAATCAATGAAAGACTAAAAAGAGGAAACTGAGGAAACCTTACAAGAAGTGAGACAAAGACATGAAAAGTAGGAGAAAAAATTAAAAGATTAGCCCAAGAACTCTGAAAAGAGAGAGTAGAACAAAAAGAGGGAAGAAAATTGGAGTTAATCAGGAAAATGTTCCATAACTGAAGTCTACCTACAATGTTCAGTGCAGTGGATGAAACAGTTCGGTAAGACACACGGACAAGAAATGTCAGAACTGGTGCAAAGAAAATGCTACAACCTTCCAGAGAAGAAGTGGGGTAAGTCATAAAAGACGTGAAATCAAAAAGATGTCTGGCTTCTTGATTAGGTGTCCTGTAGGGCAGTGATAGAGAAGCAATCAGAATTCTTCAGGAAAATGATTTTCACCCTGGATTTCTACATTCAGTCAAACTATCAATTAAGTAAACTATATAGGATAAAAATGTTTAGACGTGAAAGGACTAAAAATAAACTACTTCCCATGCATGTTTCTTAAGAAATCACTATAGCCTGCCGTGTTTCTTAAGAAATCACTATAGCCTGCCGCCTGCTGCTCCCCTCAGCAGTGTACTTCGGTCCTTCAGCCTACTCTGCTCCCCGCTCTGGCTCTGGTGAATTCTCTCACCCTCCTGCGCTTCTGACTGTACCCAGTGCTTGTATAATAAATAAAAATAAATAAATCTTTAAAAAAATCACTATAGCATGTGTTACACAAAAAACAAGAGAGTTATTAAGAACAAGGAAGACATGGGATTTAGGAAACAGAAACAACAAAGGAGAGAGGTAAAGTAAGTCCACAGGAAGATAGCAAAGCAATTTCTGGATAACTGTGGGCAAGACTGAACTGTTAGCCTCTGGTGCTTCAAGCCACACCAGGTAGGAGCTGGGTTTGTCAGGGACTGTCACCACTGTGTCTGTCCTCTGTTTCTGTGATGACTTTTTTAACCCTATGAAACTGCATTCCAATGAAATAAAGGCATTCACTATGAGAAAAGAGTCAAGAGACAGGAAGCAGAAAATGCAAAACAGAAGAAAATCAAAAGGAGTTCCAAGCACCGCAGAAGCAAACTGCAGAACAAACCACAAACCCAACCCAGACCAAGGAGAATGGAAGACTTCAAGAGGCCTGACTCAAGGAAAGAGCTGCCAATTGGCAGACTATATGGGGTGATTATACTAATAAAAAGGATGCTAAGAACATATGAAACACTTAATCCTAGGTATAAGGAAAATTAAGCAACTAAAAAAAGATAAGGGATTAATCTTTAGAAAATGAGGAAAAAATTTTAGGAAGTAATTTTATGTCAGGAGACAAAATTAAAGAAAATTACAGAACATGACAATGTTCAGCTGTGAATATTGCTATAAACATAATAATTAAAACACACA
Source organism: Talpa occidentalis (assembly GCF_014898055.3). Lineage (NCBI taxonomy): Eukaryota > Metazoa > Chordata > Mammalia > Eulipotyphla > Talpidae > Talpa > Talpa occidentalis. The sequence goes on from NW_023604972.1 coordinate 24,067,555, forward strand.
ATAATGATTTCTTAGTGAAATACAATTTATATGTAATAAAGTACACAGATCCTAAATGCATAATTCAATGAAAACTGTAAACTCAGTGCAACCACTACACCAATCAAGATACAGAGCATTTTCTTCACCCCATAAATTCCTTTGTGCCAGTTTCCAATCAATTCCTTTGAAACCCTGAGGCAACACTGTTCTGAATTCTATCACCACATATCACTTTGTCTGAACTAGAGCTGCATATAAATGAAATGAAAGGGTATCATTCCTTTGTGCCTACTATCCCCCCACCCCTTAACATGTTTTTGAGATTTGCCCAAGGTGTTGATGAATCAATAATTCATTCCTTCTTATTGTTTAAATACTCCACTGTATGAATATATCACAATCTGCTTATCCATTGTCCTATTGATCAGTATTTGGTTTGTTTGCAATTTTTGGCTACCATGAATACAGCTGCTAGGAACATTCCATCTCTCTGTGGACATAAGCTTTCATTCAGGTGCATGTTGACCTATATTAGAAAATTCTAAAAGGTGTTCCAAAGGGATGGTGACATTTTATACATCTACTAGCAATATGTAGCTGCTCCACTTGCACTACACCTTCATTAACATTTGGTGCTGCTGATGTTTTTAGTTTTAGCCTTTTTGGTGGGTACATAGTGGTATCTCTTGATTTCAATTTTTACTTCCTGGTGACTAAGAATACTTTCTCATGTGTTCATTGGCTATTCATATGTCAGATATATAAGTCTTTTGCCCATTTTAAATTTAGGTCTGAATATTTATCCCAAAACTGTAATACAATTATAGTAATATTGAAAGGCATGGTGAGTTAAGAGAGAGAAATCCTCATTTAACACAACAGAATAGAAAGTTAACAGAAATATGTCTAAAATTGAAGACTTAAAACATACATAAGTAATCACATAGTTTTTGAAAAAGAGATGTATAAAATGACTGAAGAAATAGCTAAAAGACAGAAAGTGGTTACTTCTGAAGAGAAGTAAAACAGGGAACCTTTATTTTATTATGCATCTTTACCTTTGAAACTGCACATGTATTGTTTTGATGAAAAGAAGACTTAAGAATGAATGTCTTACTGAATCTATGATCACTGAGTCGGGTGTTCTTCCAGTGAAAACAAAATTCAGTTGCTTGGCTGCTCTGACCAAGGCTCCCTCATCTGTTTAAAGAAGACAGACAAAACGAAATACATGGTGAAAAAAAAAGTTATCCCCATACAAGAGAAAAACATTATTATGACAGAATTTTCTGTTTAATTTTAATAGAATTAACATTCTCTTTATTCTGGCCCCTGTCATTGAAATCCATTTTCTTCTAAATTATGTAGCAATGCCATAGGAATGAGTAGAATAATCTTATAGATCTGACATATGTGTAAACCGAGAGTCTTATTTTCCAAGATGAAATTTCACTGTTAGCCCTACCCGCCAACAAAGGTAAATTTAAATGCACCCCTTGTTCCTGCATATTCTCTAGAAAATCTTTCTCAAAATAAATGGCACAAAATTGCCTTCTTAAGTTGTATGTTTTGCCTCCCAAAAATATTGAATGTAGAAAAAATAATACTACTGAGGATTAGATTTAATTGGATATAAATGAATTGATCCTTTATTTTATTATGTTGTTTATGTTCACCACCACATAGCAGTAAACCTTATCACTGAGTTTAGGCTTTGAAATAAGAATACAATAACATAGATTCTCTCCTAATAAAATGAGATATAACATTTCTTGTGTGTGTGTGTTTAGGAACTTGGTACCTTCTATAAGGCTACAGGTGCTGGTTTAGAATACAATTTAAAACAAAGTTCTCCAAAGTGTGCTCCTTCATTCATAAAGTCTTACAGTCATGAAATTAACCTCTTTTACATTGAACATAGATCTAAAATTAAGCCTAAGTATTAAATATTGATAGCTGTGTTAGTGCATTTTAGTATGTTACACATTGGAACCTATTCCAGTGTATACAACTTTCTTCACTACTATAAATACAACAAGCTCCTTGATTATAATTTCCAAAAAGGAAAGTGAAATTGGGTCTCTAAAATGCTCCCTATTTAGGCAAACAGTTTCCTTTTCCTGTTTGCTTATGTGCAAAAAATAGTTTACGAATAAATGGTTATTCTTATTTATAAAGGAAACTTTAGGTATATAAAAAGTACCTATTTTACTTGTGTGAATGTTGTTATTCAAATTTCCATATAATTTATGCCACATACCAAAAATCACAGTTACATGTTTTAATATCTACCTATTCATTTTTTTTTTTATATTCTCAAACTTCAGAAAAATTTTATACCAAAATATGTTTCACAAAACTTTTATTCGTACCTGGAGATGCTGCTTGATAAATAATTTTATCACCTTCTCGCTCTGGCACTGCTGTGTGACAAACTGCCATCATTGTAAGAAATTCACATATTATAGGTGCAGTTGGCTGCAAGAAATAAATGTGTAACTTAGCACTCTTCATTTAAATACTTTGATACACTAGTAATATAGTAATACTACTTCATGTCTATCTATTAAGAGTGTAGTTAACCATTCAGAACCTGGGGTTATAGTCAACTAAGAAGTCAACATCTATTAGGAAGAAAACATTTTTAACTAAAATCACTCACTCTTACATTCATTTCATAAACATTTATACAAGAAAATTTTGTGTGGTCAAATAGAAACAACAAGGAAAAGGTTATACATGAACGAATGCTTTCCTTAGAGGGCAGGAGAAAAAATCAACTTGTTCATTTTTCTGGTTTTAATTCATGATCAGATTTATTTATGTATTTTTAAAGATTTATTTTTATTTATTTTTGCATACAAGAACTGAGGTGTAGGCCAGAGGTGTGGAGGAACAGAGGATTCACCAGAGATAGAATGGGGAGCAGAATAGGTGGGTCTACTGAAATACACTGCTGAGGGGAGCAGAGGGCGAGACAGGAAAGGTCTGCTGTGCCATGTGGATTAGCTCCCTGGCCAGGGATTGAACTGGTGATGCAGTGGCTGCTGATAACTTCATAGTGCTGAGACTAACCCCTTGCACCACCAGGGAGGCCCCATGATCAGATTGAAAGTTTAGGCATCTAATTTATAATAAGATTATAGATAATAGAATCCAACACTCTAGGTTGGGGTGATGATGATGATGATGATTCTTCTGTAATGCCTTGTCCTCCCTCTCTGCCTAAATGGCAATCTTAGCTGATATATGTTTTACTAAATAAAAAAGAATTGACTGAACAAGTCCTATGTAAAATGGCTCTTGGGACCTGAAGAAGACATGAAAGTGGATCCTTTCTACAATGAGCTTAAAGCTTGTAGAGGAAAAGACACCAGATATTTTAAATTAAACATCTTCCTATCAGGCTTCTAAGAAAGAGAAATGTAATCCAAATTAATAAAAGAATAAGTTCCTCTATGCTCTTAATAAAAAGGTAAGGTAATTAGAAAGGTAAATTAGAACATTATATGAAAAATCTGTGTTGAGGCTGGAAAAACAGACCAACAGAATAGTCCCTACTATGAAATGCTTGACAAGTGGGAAAGCCAGAACATAGATAAAAACACAAATGTCACTTCTTTGTAGTGTGAAATGAGCTAGAAAAAGAAAATGTGCAAATATCAGTATGCAGTTGTTCTCAAGAAAATGTAACATTTAAGCTGATGTTGTTGTAGTCTCATGAAGAACTGAACCAAGAGAAGAGATTTTCATTAAGCAGGAGTCAGACACCACCCACTGAAAAAGTCCTAAAGTAGCAACAAGTGAAAAGGAGTTGAAAGAAACTTGAAAGAAAAGCAGAGTGGCTCCAGCTGGAGTTGGTGACAGAGGCAGGGGTGAGATAATGGAACTGTGTAAGTTAAGAGGGAAGCCAAAGATTGGCTTTAAACAAAGAAGTGAAGGGACCTGATTTCCATCTGTATCATTCCTGGGGCCATGTGCAACAAGAATTGGAGGAGAGTAAAAATGGAAATGAGAAATCTGGTTGGGATGTTAGTATGGTATTTCCTGGGGGATATTGATCATCCAGACTGGATACAGAAAGTGAGAATGAAGTGAAGAAGAAATTCAGGATATATTTTAGAGATCAATATTGATGAGGACTTGGTGGCTCATTATGGATCTAGAAATGGAGGAAAAAGAGGTTATCAAAAACAATTCAAGTTCCTGGAAAATGAAAAGTCAGGTGTGATTTACTGAAGCTTGAGAACTCAAGAGGGAAGAGGTGGTTCATGTCTAGGAAAGCTCTCCTAAGAGGTCTCGCAAATATCTCTATGAATACATTGGGAGGGCTCTATCCAGGGGCATACTAGAGAGGAGCATGTTTTGAGGTAATGAGTTTGAGTTCATGTTTTGGCATATTAAACTTGAAGTGATTGTGGAAAAAAGTTCTTTCATTTAAACTATACAAAATCTTATTCCACCTGATAGAATTTTAATGAGTGTCATTAGTTTCATAAGTGGAATGTGCAGCTTGGGTGGCAGCTTGGGTGGCAGATGTTCTGGTTGTAGAGATTTGGCAATGGCCTATATACCTGAACTCATCCCTGCAGATATTTTGAAATTGTGATTTGCTTCTTACAAGTAGAGTTTTGTAGCTATTTAATATAAAATATTTTGAAAAGTCAGAATGACTAATGATAATACTAAAACTAAATTTCTAACCACCATAAATTTATGGTAGTCAAGTAAAAAGAATTAGCAAGACTAGGGCCTCCCCGGTGGCACAGCGGTTGAGCGCTGGGTTACGAAGCTGCCCGCGGCCTCTGCGGCGCCGGTTCGATCCCCGGCTGCTCCCCGGCCACCTGAGGAGGGTCCCACATGGCGCGCAGACCTCTCCTGCCGCCCGCTGTTCCCCTCAGCAGTGTACTTCGGTCCTTCTGCCTGCTCTGCTCCCCGCTCTGGCTCTGGTGAATTCTCTCACCCTCCCGCGCTTCTGACTGTACCCAGTGCATGTATAAACAGAACAAACAAAAAACAAATAAATAAAGAAATAAACATGCCTCTTAAAAAAAAAAAAAAATATTAAAAAAAAAAAGAATTAGCAAGACTAGATCTTGATAATTATTAAAAATGATTGCAAAATTTAAAAAAAGAGAAATATATAAGGATGGAAGGTAATTCAGGGAAACACTCAATAATTTTATTCATGAATGAAAAGATAATGGTTTTTATGATAATGGATAATAACTTACATGATTATTTTGTAGATTTTCCAGCAATGATGAATCATTAAATGTTTTTTCATCTCCTAACTGTGAGCTCTGCCTAAAGAGGGAAAAAAGGGAGCAGAGTATAAACCCATTGATCTATTTGTAATTTTCTTTTTAAATAAATTATTACACCTGCAAACCCCTAAAAGATTAAACATAATTTAATCTGTATTTGTAAATAAGACATAATAGATTTCATGGTTGAATCACAAAATATTTTAAAACATTCTAAAATGACATGTTTTTGCAGTGTAATGAAAAATTCCATTTTATAATTCATTTTCCTGGAGTAAAACTATCCTGTAGTCACATGAAACTTTAAGACATTAATTAAAAAATATAGCAAAAGTGTCAAAATTCCCAGAGTTAAATTTCTCTTGTTTCCCTAACTTTACCAAGGTTTTGAGTATTTAGGAAAAAATCATTATTAAAAAAATTGTGATTTTATTCAGTCTATGACTAATACTATATAATGACCATATAGAATATAAAAATATGAAAGATAAAATGTTGTTTATATATTTTATCAATACCACTAACTTATATTTGATATATTTAAGTACAAATCACATTTGTTCTCCATATAAAAGGGAAAACAAGCCATAAAAGTATGGGATATTTTGTATTGCAGTTATTTTCAAATTAGCAGACACATTATGTATTTTATATGGATCAAAAGGAATCAGAATTACCTCTGTAATCTAGCTATTAACCTCATGGCATGCAATTAAATATCAAAATGTTGAATCCAAAGGAAGAACAGGAACATGCAAGTGTCAAATGCAAAGGGTATAATTTGTAATATTCAGTGAAGAAATAAATATCTAAACTTTTGTGCACAGTAGAAAATTTTAGAATTAATTCACTGAGGGAAAAAAAAATATATACAAGACTAAATAACTATAATCAATATTGTAATAGCCATTTTTATAGGTACAAAGAATATTATCAATGCCAATGTGTGCAACAAAAATAGTTTTCTATTTTAAAGCCAGCAGCTTGAACGAATAAAAAATTGAAGAAAAATGTATTTTTCCCACAGACCAAAACATGAAGTTATAATAGTTATAATAAAGTGTATCTTTATTTACATGTAGTAGTTTGGTCTGTTCTCAAAATTATAATACATCTATTAGTATGCAGTAGTTTAGAATTCTCAAAATATCCTCAGGAGGCAGAATAAACACATTATTCTTATTCTCATTATTCCTACCACCTCTTTCCCTCTCCAGTTTTAAAGATGGAGGGAAAAATCAAGAACTTTTAAGTGATTCATCAACAGGCAAACAAAAGGAATTAGTATACATTTTCTCATCAAATTTCTTAAAAACAGTTTATTATTTGGGGCTCAAGAAAATCTCTCTACTATTAATATGTATTATGCATACATGTATATTTTTCATTAGTTACACTTTTCTACTTTAGAAAAAATGAAATGTCAAGGAATATCCACAAAAACCTCTTACATGTAGAGGTCTATTTGGTTTCTAAGGAATTTCAGGCTAAAAGATGTCATAAATCTGAAGGTATGTCTTATTAATCTCATCAGGAATTCATTTTATAAATCAGTTACCATAATTAATATAATAGTCAAAAGTGTTTAAAATCAAATAACTCTAGATATGCAACTGAAATGTTTACTTGGACATATCCTACTCTCCATTTCCCAGTGAAGGCTTCTATCATGGACAACACTCCTTCTAGAAAGTTACTTTCTTTCCAAGATCAGAAAAAAAATCAATCCACCACTCATTTATTAATCAGAGAGCCTGGGTTGGATAACTCAAGGATGGAATTCTCACCGCCTTTCCCTGAAAACTAACAAAACATTCACTATCAATGAAAATACACAGAAAAAAATAGGAAGCTCACATCATTAAAAAATATGAAACAAGTGCCTTAAAAATAAAAACAATTCTTTAAATTGTCAACTCATGAAACTGTAATAATTTGCAAACTGCCCCAAAATAAATTAAATTCTTAAATTTAATTGTTAAATTCTTCCATATACATTTCCAAGTGACACTTTGCTCACAAGGAGACAAAGAACTGATGTGTTTTGTAAGGAGCAATAAGGTAGAGAGCATAGCATTCAGGAAAGGTAATGAGTGGGCTGCCCACAATGTCACAGAATTTGCAGCTTCTTGCAGTGGATTTAAAAGGTATGATATATTATTAACAATTATTTCCTGATGGCACAAAAATGAAGAATCCTTATAGCATAAAAATTAAGAGAAATCCAGAAAATATATGATTTAGGAAATTTTCACATATGACAGTATGGATTATAGTTTATTTTTTAAATTTCATGTCAATAAGAGTCATCATGGAAAAAAATCTCGATCCATACTTTACATCTCCAACAGCATGGACTAATTTAACATTAAAACTATTAAAGATGTGGGAAAATAAAAAAACCTAAAATTAGAAATGCATAAATATCATAATTCAGAAAACAAATAGGTAAATCTGATGCATGAAGCCAAAACATTTCTGCATAGCAAAAATTACTGTAAGCAAAGCTAAATGCCACCTCATACAATGAAGGTTAATTTCCATAAAATAAAAAGAACTCATAGATTTCAGTAAGACAAAGAACAATGGTGCAATAGATTAATGATCAAAAGATATAAACACAATTTTAAAGAGTAAATAAAAGTGGCTTTAAATGTAAGCTCTATAGTCCCCCATAATAAGATAAAATTTATCTATTTGGCACAAATAAAGCTTGGTAATACTCTGCTGTTGTGATTATGAAAAAAAGTTAAGTCATATATCATTGGTGAGAATGAAAATCTGCACAAATTCTATAAAAGGAAGTTGGGAAATTTCTACCAAAATTTAAAATGCATGTATTCTTTGATCCAGTAATTCCAGTGCCAGGAATTTATCCTAGCTATTTACTGATGCAAAATGCTCTCTCTATAAATTCATTCATTGTGGCACATTTTTAATAGCAAAAGATTAGAAATAACCCAAAATTCCATCAGGTACATTACTTCAAAAAATTTTTAAAAATAAAATAAATTTTTTGTACACTCACATAATAGCACATCATACAGAAAAATGGAATATTTTTCATAGGATTTGGACAAAACTCAAGAATGCACTGAGAAATGAGAAGCTGGTAGAAAATGTTTTGATTTTGTAAAAATATAAGAAAAAATACATGAAGGCGTAGTCACAGACTAGATCTGGAAGAACACATGTGAAATTGGTCACTGCTGCCTCTAGAGGGGGTAGCAGTGGGTTCTAGGGACTAGGAAGAGGGAAGGAAAGGACACTTGAATTTGCACCATATTTAATGCATTATGGGCTTTAAAAGTAAATCAAATTTAAAGATCAAAAACAAGACCAACTTCCTACAGTCATCTGAAATTTTTATACATCCCGCACAAATACTAAGTGCATACACATATATATGCCACACACATGCAAACACATGATGACAAAGGCATTTGGAAAGTAAAGTATTGATTTATTGAAAGGATCTGTACCTCCTACTTTTGAATTATGCTACTGGTTCCAAACCAGAATTCCTTAAAGTGAAATTTAAATTTTAGAAATGAATTTGTTATTAAGTCCAGTCAAGCCCAAGAATATGAACACAGTATTGACTTCAATCATATTTTTTTGTTAGACACCAGTTTTGACTGAAATAATGAGACTGACTTTTCTGTGTGGTTCAAAAGGACCCTTGAAGGCAATGACAAAAAGAGGAGTCCCAAACACAATCTGTGAAACAGCCACATCACTGGAATAAATTACCTGTCAAAGTGACTACTTTGAAGACTAACACTAATTTGGATGTGTTAGATCTCATTATTAGACAGTCACACCTGCAAGGATGTTTTAGTGAGCCTAGCTGTTGCATCAGAATAAATAACCTCCACTTATCCTGTACACAATTAGAGATCAGAATGAAGGGAGAAAATAAAACCAGAAAATTGTACTATACACCAAAACTATGACAATAATAAAAACCACAGACTAAGCACACAATACTTTAAAGTAATTTTCCTGGAGAAGCACCCTCAATAGCATCTACTTAAAAAAAAAAAACAACAAAACAAAATGCAACAAATAGCTATTAGAAAGAATAATGTGGAAACACATTGAATGGCTATATAAGAAAAAGCGAAATAATATTATCTGAAGTTAGCTTCAATATAATAGTAGGGGAAAGATATAGATGTATTTAAATTAGCCTTGAGCACATATTATTGAAGTAAGCAGATAGGCATATCTGTCTACTTTTGTTTATACTTGAAATTTTTCACAATAAATGTTAGAAAAAGAAAAAAATGGTTATGGAAATATACAGTTTTGGAAAGTAGCCATATCTTAGCGCTACACAGATGCCAAAAATAAGCAGATTTTTTTCTCCAATCCCCCAAATATTGCTATTGTCTAGAGAAAGATAGATTTTTAATAGAAAGCAACATAATCTGTAAGGTTATATGCTAGCTGAGAATACTTGCCAATAACAGGAAATTATATTAACTATGGAGTAAGTGGTTGTTTGGGAAATGATTTTCTCTCTATAACACACTGGAGTTCAAACATCATCCGATTATCTTTAAAGTCAAGACAGTATGTTTGAAAGAGTTATTATAGGCTTACTTTCAAACTTGACTAAATGTAAATATGTAAAATAATCAACATAACATTTAAATGTTGAATATTGCATGTTTTTAAATTGATATTTTGTGACCAATACAGTTCAAATAGGGTAGTAAAACATACAGGCCACAGATTTTATATCAGGAACTTGATGAACATCACACTGAAAGATGAAGGTGTTGACAATCAGATTGGGATGCACTTTCAGACTTTAGATTTGTATGATCATCTACACACTCCAGTTCACCCTTGGAGACCAGCAGCATGAAGATTTGTTCAGACCCCTGATGTATTGGATTCAACCAGAATCATGGTTTTGATCCTCATTTCATTACAACATGAAACCACTTATGTGAGTTTGGGTTGATGACACATTTGTGAAGGTGCCAAGCTGTGCCTCTCCAACTACCCTGCCCCTATGCTCCAGAGTTGAATTTTACCTGCTTTTGCTACCTTAAAAAACAAGAAACAAAATGACTTTGAAATTGTTGCGTGCTAGAAAAGCATCTATTATTTAAAGTTAATGCAGGATGTAATCTAACCAGCAGCTACTATAGTGAGCTGTGTGAGTAGGTGAGTGACATCAGAGCTAACTTTCTGTGAACCCACTACATCCAGACACTACTCTATGCACTTTAAAAACCCAACTCACTTAATGTTCACAGCCTCCCTATGGTGTCCACATTTTACCAGAGGAGAACATGTGAACAGAGAGATTGGCGAGATGAGGTAACTGGTTCATGGGTATCAGTAGGATCAGGATGTGACCTTGGGTGGTCATAACCCAAATTCTGCATCCTCAACTATTATACAGAATCTAGGATATAAAAGAAACTCAAGAAATATCTCTTCTCTCATCTTTGCAGGCCTAAAGATAACTATTACAAATGGGGTATCCAAGCAAATGTTCAAAATAAAGTTCACTACAAAGGTGACAAAATCCTTCTATAATTTAAAAAAAAAAATCATTAATATCTAAGTTTTTATGTAACTGAAGAGGAGCTGTACAATTTATGAAAGAGTTGGCATTTTCTTTTATTACCCACTTTAAAACATCAAATAAGAAACTCTTCCAAAAGGGTGTCTTAGAAAAAGAACTTATTGAACTAGCTAAAATAACATTCTCTCTGTTCAACATCATAAAACTCATGAAGCATCCTCTATATTAAAAGCAAGATACTTTAAATGACCTGAATAAACAAAAAATGATTCTTAACATTTCCATCTTATCTTAAAAATAGATATGATGAAGATAATTTCTTTCTCTTATGAATAAATTATCTCATAAAAATGTCTATTACGTCTACACTAATCAAGAATTTAAAGTTAATAGAATTATGTTAAAGTTATAGAAAAGCAGCAAATGAAGAGATAGTCAAAAATTTAACTATTGTCAAATTAAATTTTGACAAATTAAATATTGTCAGAGGACTAAATGAAAGGAAATAGCCATACCATCAAACTTGAATAATCTGCCAAGAGTTAAGATGTTTTGGCAAATTAAAAAAAAAAACATTAAATATTTAATTGTGTGTTCATGGTGGTGCATGAACTCTAGGCTACTGGCTTAAATGTGATGGCTCATCAGTTGTCATGTGAACCAAAAAGCTGCATTTGCCATTGACTGAAGGTATGATAAGATTTATGGCAAATTGTTACCAAATTGCCCCTTTATTGAAATAAATTCCGACTTCAAAGCTGTTAAGTGATATTACTGGTTTCCATGCATATAGCTTGCTCATGAAACACATGAGCAAACTGAAAATAAAAACACAACCACCTAGAAAACCATAATACATGTTACCAGCATTAAAAGAATTGGTATCATTTTATAGTTGTGTAGACTGTGAACAGCAGAAGGTGGCAGTGCTGAGCTAAAAACAAAAGTAAGTGTCCGGAGCGGTAACTGAAATCCTGGTAGGCCCTGGGATTGCAAGTTGATCGCTGCAAATTTTATTGTAGATAAAGTCTACAATTCCAACTGGATGTTTACAAAACGACAAAAGTTTATTTAATAGGATATCAAGAGTTAAACAGATTTTCAAGAAATACCTATTTTACACCATTGCCACCTACATGAGCAGGAAGGCTTTTTCCCCCAAAGTAGTAAAGTGTGTTTAACAAAACAAAAATAATAAAATGCAAACCTTCCAAAGGAATCAATGAGACAGAAAGTTGCATGCAGCTTACCATTCATCAGGAGAGCAGCCATAATCCTCGGGTTCAGGGACATGGCTTCAGAAAGCAAGAGGAGGGATAGAAAGAGAGGAAAAAATAATCACAGAAAGGCTGGAAACATAAAAGAATGAGTAAGGAAGCACTGAAAGATGGGGCTTGAAGAAGTTAGGATGATGAACTTTTAGTTTATTCTGAAAGAATGGCAGTTAGTATAGTAAGTAGAACATGATGGGTTATGATAATCGAGCAGTTTTACAAGGTTCTTTAATGGGATAATCAACTTGCTTCTTTCCCATGAAACATACAAAATTCAATATTCAGTAGGAAATACTGCAGTTTAATTACATGCTTAAAGTCAAGAGAAAATTAATTCCACGTTGTACAACCAGAAGAAAGTATTTTAATGAAACTAACACACTCATAACTAGGAACAAACCTTCATGATGATAAAATTGACTTTAGAGGTAAATTTGACTACCATGAAGTGATGGCTCTTTACAGAGGTATATTAAAGTAAAAATTAATTATATTTCTATAATCAAATAGAACCACATTTAAAAAGATTAATATTCAAAAAACTTCATATAAGCCATAATTTATTTGTTAAACCATTCGTTATCTAAAACAGAAAAATATGTTCACCAATATTTTAATTTCATCTATTAGTTCATTAAAGTACTAGGAAAATCTGATTGACACATAACTTTCATTTCAACAAATTAGTCATGTATTCAGTGATTGTGGCCCATGGCCCATGACAAGACTCAAAATTTTTTCTCAGCTTTACTAGTATATAATATTGTGTTTAAGATTAACAATGTGTTTTGATACATTTATATATTGCAAAATGCTTACTGTAGCCTTAGCTAACACTTCCGTCCCATCACATAATTACCATTTTTTTGTGTGTTGAGAACATTTAAGATCTACTCTCTTTGCAACTAGAACTGATTTTCTTATATGTCATTTTTTCCCATTATTTATGAGCATTCAATATTTTTTCTTTTAAATGTAGAGTTTAAAAGTGTTATTTTTGACAAACACTCAATAAAATTCATTGAAAACTCATGGAATCCTTTCCCTAAGTTTCCACCCTACTCTATTTACCCTTCCAGAAAGTGACTTTGATATGGGCCTTATCATTCCAAGGCACGTCTTTAAACTCCAAAGCACTTAACTGATCCCAGTGCAGTATCCACTCTCTTCGTGCCAACCACAATAGTCAGTTACTTTTACACACTATTCTTTTTTTTTTTTTTTTTTTGTGGGACCCTCACTGGTGGCCGGGGAATGAACCGGTGCCACAGAGGCTGCGGGCAGCCTTGCAGCCCAGCGCTCAACTGCTGCGCCACCAGGGGAGGCCCTACACACTATTCTCTTATCTACCAAAGCACTGTGTCAAGGTTCTGCCAGGTACTCCAGTGTGGTGTATAATAATCCCTTATTCGGTCAGGGACCTGTGCTTCTCAAGTCATGCAGTTTAAAAGCAGAGAGCTCAAGGCTCAGGATCATCTCCTTCAGGTCTGCTGCAGCTCTGGCAGATTTTGAGCACTCCTTACTGTGGTGAGCACTAGTCCACCCTTCCACCTGCTACGCATCCTGAGATTGCTGTTCCAGCAGCTCTGGTGTGTATCAGTTGTCTGATTATTCATCTTTGTTGGCATGTCAGTGCTGTTTGATCTGCCTGGTAAGTACTTCACTGAAATTCATTCTCAGATCTCAGTCCAAATCCATTTCTCATGGAGCAGTCCCTGACCTCTCTGGTTAGATCAAACCCTACTGCAGAATCACACAGATCTTCGTACTGTGTTATATTTCATATTTGCCAAATTAGTAAGCCTCCATTAACCCTCAATTAGACTATAGACTATAGGAAGGTGGGAATCATGTGAAGTTTTGCCGATCTCTATATGCCTGTCATCTAATACGTATAGAAGGAGATGAACTTGTTGAGATGTGTGAATAAAGAAATGAGTGGTGCCTATCACCAGTCATGGTAAGCGGCAAAATAAATTTGTTGGTTATTATCTGGAACTTGGGGTAAAATATTATGATAATTAAGAGGTTTATCATGGTTCACATCTTCTCAGTCTTCAAAAAGTAGCTGATAATTTCAGCAAATATATTGCTAAACAAATACTGTCAAGTAAAGTTATCTATCCATATACTGTATTGACATAAATAAAGATTACTTTTATGAACTTTCATTTTTTTACTTAAAGGGAAAATATCAATGAAATGCTTAATACTAATTAAATATCTTGCCCACATAGAGAGCTCTGTTAGTTGCTTAATGCAACTTTTTTAAACTTTAGAGATTATAGCTCACCCAGCTCATCAGCTCATTCTAACAGTAATGTTGACATTAAGATGATTTTTTAAAAAAGATTTATTTATTTATTTATACAAGCACTGGGTACAGTCAGAAGCGCGGGAGGGTGACAGAATTCACCAGAGCCAGAGCGGGGAGCAGAACAGGCCGAAGGACCGAAGCACACTGCTGAGGGGAGCAGCGGGCGGCAGGAGAGGTCTGCGCACCTTGTGGGACCCTCCTCCGGTGCCGGGGAGCAGCCAGGGATCGAACTGGCGCTGCAGAGGCTGCGGGCAGCTTCGCAACCCAGCGCTCAACCGCTGTGCCACCAGGGGAGGCCCAAAGATGATATTTTGGATTGTAGTCCACAGTTAGTACTATGTTGAGAATCCTAGCCACCCATGTAAGGGAATAGTTAATTTATCTATTTCTGATATTCATGAAAATGTGATAAAATCGACTTATTCCCAATAGGAAGCAATTTGGTGAAATGGCACTTTAACAAATAACAAATGTTTAGCTGTAGAATTTTTAATTTGTAGTAAATTAAATTTGTAAATTACATCACAATTCATTTATTTTTAACTAAAAAATATAATGGAACAGTCTAATAAGTTTAAGCACAGTGGCATCTCTTACGAAGTTGATCTCTATAAAATAATCAGTGTAATTAAGTGTACAAATCTCTGTACACTAATTTTTTTGAAAACTAATCACGAATACAGTTTGAGGCACAGGTTACATGAAATGAGAGAAAACTAAGTAAGGCTAAATTCTGAAGCACTGTTTTAAATGTTGACCTACTGGTTAAGGACCACCATCCTAGAAACCTATAGGATACATAGTTGGGCCTGCATGATATTCTCAACAGACTTTGGCTTTTGTCCTTTAAACTGATAGAAGTCAACAGAACTCACCTTTGACTTGTGCAGCGCAAAACTAGGTTTTACCTCATTTCTTAAAAATGCTTAATAGGCTATGAAATTATTGCCCCCAAACATTTGCTAATATATGAAAGTTTCTTTTATTCTCCTTTGTTTTGACATTTCCTAAGAGGATAAATACCATGCTTTCTTCTGTAAGAAGTATATGCACATGAAAGTCCCCCATATAAAACAAGTCTTAAACACTGCTGTGAGGCAAATGGGACAGTAAAATCATGTTATTTTCCTGACCTTGTTCCTATAACCCAAGAGTATCCAAATTAAATCCCCACAGAAAGGTGGTTCAGCAATTCCTTTTTTTTCTGTGGAGTTGAACGAAATTAAATAACAATGTTCTGTTTTCTTCTGCAAATATCTGGGCAGTTGAAAGCTTCATTGTTTCTCCAAAGCCTGCTAAAATGCTGGCAATCCAACTGTTCTTTACGATGTTGGAGAAAGAAAACACGTTAATAAAAACTCAGTCAGGGCTAAAAATCCTAAAAGCCCATGTACCATCTATGCATGACGATTGGAAGCTGTTTAATTAACTAGCTTCACTTAACAAGACATGTGGTATTCAGGAGTACATATCATAAAAGAACTTTCTATTGAAACTTGCAAATAGGGAAAGCCTGTTTTATTTCTAAACATGTCAAAATTCTATATTGGAATAAGAACCTAGGAGATCATCTGGTTTCAACATCAACAAAAATGTTTGGAATATTTGAAACAGAGTGTCTAGGGTCTTATGGTAAATTAGTGACAACGTTACAACTACAACTCTTGCTTTTGACTACATCTTCATATAAGAAATGTTATTTTCCCAGGAGGAAATCTATTTCACTGGACATTTATTGCAAAATACTCCTTAACTCCAAATACTAATTTAATATTTACCAGTCTAGGACCCACTCTATCATCATAATGCAGTTGTTAATGACCATGTCACCCCAGATCCAGGAAGAACGCTGCTCATTAGGACTACTGCCTGTTGTGTTTAAGGACTTGCTCCACGAGTAAGAAAAAAATTCAAATCTGGTATCATTTCAGCTTGCTGTTCTGATAAGCTCAAAATCAATAATGACTAGTTTGAAGAACTTGCTATTCAGTTGGAAACTAGACAAGTACAAAAGAATGGCAACTACAAAAAAATCACATTAAAAAGAACATTTATGAATGAATGTACGATCTGTATAAAAACAGATAAATTATTGGAAATCTGCCAGCAATTATAATACAACAAATGCTAAAATCACAACTGGATACTCCTTCTCTTATCTGGGATAATTGTGGTTAAGAATAAAGAAACACAGTACATCAAAGCCTGACTGCACCATTCCTGCTCTTGCAGCTGACCAGTACCAATTGTCCGGGAGAAGGTGGGTGAGAGGGCTAAGGAGAGCCTCTTCTGTCTAATGAAATCTTCAGATAGGCCTAAGTGGCAAAATGGCATCCAGTTCCAGAAACAGTAAGTATGCTTCTTAAATTAACATCCTGTCCTTATAGTGTGAAAAGGCCATTCAAAAAAAGTCTTTTTAGTTTTTTTCTTTATACACACAATGTAAATTCATTTTTAGCCACACTCTGCTATGCCAAAGAACAAGGATATTTGCCTCCACCGATTTCTCTCTATGGGTCCTGTGTATAGGAGTAAGCACGTGCTTTTAGAATTTTTTTCTACCAAATAGATATTTATAATTTTAAATAAAGCATTTCAAAAATCCAATATGCGCTTTTTATATTTGTTTACTGCTTGGAGACAGTATGAGTGGGAAGAGTCAGTACAAGTCAGAAATCCCCCAAAGCGAGGGCCCTTGGAGAAAGGCTGGTGTTAGGAGTTGGCGCCTTAACTCCGTCCAGGGTTCCCAAAGACTTCACGGAGCCAGAGATGCAAAAGCAAAAGGCTTTATTGCTAGCTTAAGCTAGGGCCCAACTCTGCCTGGAGTACTGACACAGCAGTCTCATCAGGTTGAGAGAGGGACCCCCTCTCAGAGCAACCAACTGTTTTGTACTTTGCTGACAGGATGCGGGGACTTTCACACCAGGGACCAAGTTTGGCCTGATTGGGTATCTCTCCTTGGCACTAGTTAAGTTTTGTCTACCCTTGTCTTGTGGTTTTTACCCCAGTCTGGTGGTTTTTGCCTTGAAATGAAACTAGGGCATAGCTGTGCCCTTTAAAAAGTCTGTTTTTCTTAAAATGGCTGCTGTCTTGCTATGCCTAATTCTTTAATATCTTACACTGGGAGATGGGCTGTAGCCAAAATGATCTTACCTATAGATAAAGATAATTGGAAAATTTGATAATATGCCATTGTCAATCAAATATAAGGGTGTTTCACCTTTTGATCACATCTTTTTAAAGAAATGTAGAAATATTTTTCTCATATTATCATTTAAAGTCTTCAAAAAGAAGGTTTTTGAACAATTTAGGCAAGCATACATGGAAGTAAGAAATTATTCATGTCCAATAAGCACTAAATTCTAAAGGATATTAAGAGCCTGAAAAGCTTTTTGATAGTATTCTATATCCTCCCCAGATATAAATTTCCTGTCTCTACATTCTTCCTGCTATCAGAAATTTAGACTTCAAAGAGGAAAGATGATAAACAACAACAACAACAAAATAAATCAAAGGTATAACCATTAGAGAAATGATACTTTAACTTGAAAACTGCCCAAGCACAGACTGCGTGTTTTTGCCAGACGCAAGCTGTGCTCTAACTTTATGGCAAGGTAGTGGAAAGTGTATTTGTACCTTATACCAAACCCAGACAGAGAGCTTCAGTAACTCTAAACAGAGACATTACTTGGTAGAGACCCTACCTCACAGGTAATTTCAAATAAAAAATACCAAACTATAAATCATGTGTACAGACATGCTGAAATTAAAACAGCTGCTTTTTAGATTAAAATAAAAACTCCCTCAATAAGAATTCCCAAAATGTGCCAAACTATTAGCAATAATTCAACATGTATTTCATTTCCCAGTTAAAGGGGAAACACTCACCCATAAGCAACTCCGGCTATGGTGCACTTCTTAAACTGCATCACATTGCATGTCAGAGTACCAGTCTTGTCAGAAAATATGTATTTTACCTAAAAAAATAATCAGAGTCTCATTAAAACTCCAGAGTTGTGTTTTTTTTTTTTTGTGACAGTATCCTAGAGAGGGAAAAAAGTTCCTTAAATTATGCTTTTTGTCAGTTTTGTTACATTGTAGGGGTACGATGAATGCTACTATTTTCTGCACAAAATATTAAGAAATAAGTTTGACTGTCATTTTTAGCATTTTAGCAATGAACCATTTTATATATGAACACTAAAGGCTATCAATATATTAGAAAAACTAGTCATACAGAAATCTCCCTTATGGGGATGGGATTTCCACTAAAGTGTGTCACTAGCCATACTTAATATTTAATAACACTAAATATCAGCACTTCTGAACATGACAATTAGAGAATTATTAATAGCTTGTGCGATTAACTTCATATAACATCTGAATTGCAAAGAAAAAGGATAATTCTCACCTAAATGCAATTTGTATGGTAAGAGTTATCAAAGGTAGTAGTACAAAAAGATTTTTTTCTCAGAATGTATAAATGTATTATAGATATACACATTTATGGAAATACAGTATGAATTATAAATCTAAAATTCTTGTTTGATTACTATTATACTTAGATTTACACAACATCATTGATCAAGTTTAACTTCCTTTCTGGTCAAAAGTTATAGATAATTTTAATACTTGGGATTCACATTTAAAACACTCACTCTATGATAGTGAAGGCAAAGATAAACAGCTGGGACTACATCAAATTAAAGAGCTTCTGCACAGCAAAAGAGACAATAACAAAAACAAAGAGAAACCCCACCAACTGGGAGAACATTTTTGCACCCAACACTAATGATAAAGGACTGATCACAAAAATCTGCAAAGAGCTGATGAGACTCAGCAACAACAAAGAAAATAATCCAGTCAAAAAATGGGCAGAAGAGCTAAAAAGAAACTTCTCTGAAGAGGAAATGCAAATGGCCAACAGACATATGAAAAAATGTTCAACATCACTTGTAATCAGGGAAATGCAAATCAAAACTACCATGAGATACCATCTCACACCAGTGAGAATGGCACATATTAAAAAAACTAGCAACAACAAATGTTGGCGAGGGTGTGGAGAAAAAGGAACTCTTCTGCACTGTTGGTGGGAGTGCAAACTGGTCCAACCACTATGGAGAGCTGTGTGGAGATTTCTGGACCTACTAAACATAGAGCTTCCATATGATCCAGCAATTCCACTCCTAGGTATTTACCCAAAGGACACAGAAACATCAATTCCAAAGAGCACCTGCACCCCTATGTTTATAGCAGCACTGTTTACAATAGCTAAGCTTTGGAAACAACCCAAATGCCCAAAAATAGATGACTGGATCAAGAAGATGTGGTACATATATACCATGGAATATTACTCAGCATTCAAAAAAGATAAACACATGCAATTTGCAGCAACATGGATGGCGCTGGAAGGGATCATGCTCAGTGAAATAAGCCAAAAAGAAAAAGAAAAATACCGGATGGTCTCACTCATAGCAGGAATCTAGAAAACTTAAATAAGGGACCAGGAAAATGAATATAAGAAAGTGAAAATCAAAATCAACAAAAAACTATGAACCAGAGACACTTTTTGGGGGGTGGGGGGCGGGAAGGGAAGGATTGGGGTCAGAATGGGGATTTTGCAATTGTATGGGGGAATATAAAAATAAAATTTATTATTTAAAAAAAAAAACAAAAAACACTCACTCTAATACTTACCAGATACTATACTGAGGGACATCCCTCACTGGAGTACTTTATCTTGACAGCAAAACAAACTTTAGTTTTAAAAACTTTATTTTCTAAAAATGAAAATTAATATTTATGTACTAACAGCTTGTTAATACCAATTATTCAAACAATAGAAAATTAGGAGCTATCAATTCATCTGAAATTGCCATGAATGGCAGAAGTCACACAAAATTTGATTCTAAATCAACATAGTAAGAAGAAATTTAACTTACCTGGCCAAGTTCCTCATTCAGATTAGATGTTCGAGCCATAGCAGCAGTGTCTGTGGGTTCATAGTGCATGTCAAGATCCTTTAAAAAATATATATATAAAAGAAATCATTGGATACAATTGCTAACAAGAGAATAAGTGAAAATATATTTAACTGGTAAGCTACATATGTAACCACTATTATTTCTTGCCATCCGTATTCCATTTTTACTTGATTTCCCTGAAAAGAGTTCAATATAGAATACAATATTTCATAATAAGGGTAGAACAGTCTGCCTGTTCAGTTCTCTACTCTGTCTCTGGTGAATCTTTTCACCCCCCCCCCGCATATCTGACCTCTATCCCAACCTGCCCAAGACCACTGTGTAACTTAAAACAAGTTTGTGGAGCTAGAGACCTAAGACATCTGGTCTGTATACTTCCGTGATTCTGAGTAGAAACTTCATTATAATTATATTAGGCTCAAAATTATTTTGAAATGTCATTTCATAGTCAATGAAAGATAAGGTAAAACTAAACTGTTTTTCTGAGAGGTCAAAAGACTATCAGGAAAAAAAAAGACAAAATTTATGATTAGAGAGATTATGATAATAATGCATATTTACCCAATTTATGAAGTATGCCTGGGTAAATTTTACCACTTCTAATGTAACCAGCAAACTGATAGGAATGAGATTGTTGAAAAGGATGATGAAGGTCAAGAAATTCAGTCCAAAATTATTAGCGCCGCCATCTGTTGGGGAAGGTGGGAAGAAAGTCATTTACAGTTCTATACTTTATTTGTACCAACTGTAACACGTTAGCCTAATAAGAATTTCCATAATATATAGCATCTCTAGATGGCTGTGGAGGAACACTGTGCTATTATCTTTATTTCCAAATACCTTTTTCAAGATGAATAGCATTATTTGTGTTAACTAGGTTTTGAATTCTTTTAAGAACTGCATAATAGTTCTAGAAAGTAAAAGTACTGTTAAATATTTAAAATCCTTTTCCAAGCAGGAAGTTTAGAAATACTAGGGCTAGGACTAAGGGCTTAAAAGAGTAATATCTTAATTGAATAGGAACACACACACACACACCCACCCCCACACCCACACCCACATACACACCCACACCCCCCCCACGATATCTAATTTAAGGCATGTTTTAGAAGAAAACAAAATAATAGCAACAAAAAGCAGCAAAACAACCTAAATAGTAAAACAACACAGTAGTAAAAGCAAAATAGGACTGAACTCTAGGAAACTCAGCTCTGTAAATTATATTCCTTCCTCTTGATAATGAAAATAAAATAATAGCCATCCCAGATACATCATAATGTATCTGAACACACAATCTGTTGGTAGCAGCAATAGTTTCAATGTTGAAATAGCAAATCAATGACTATTAGCAAAAACATGAAACAGCTGGCCACCTAAATAAACAGAATGAAAACAACAGAAAAAGTCATTTTTGCTGCTGGAATTTGCATTCAGACTTGGGAATTATTTATTAGCTAAGTACTCATCAAAAGGAACAACAAATTTACTTCGTAGAAATATTCAGTAATGCTACATTAATCCCACAATAATAAAAGGATAACTGCTCCAAAAGGAAATCAAGAGCACTTCCCCTAAGATAAGATAACCATTAACACAGAATTCACTACATTAATGAGTTAAAGTACATTCAATTTAAATATTTAAAAGCTTGTAAACTAAATTTTGGTGCTTTAAATATATATTTGCTTATAAATATTTTAAAAGCTTGAATAAAAATAAATTTAATAATTATTAAATATATTTTAATATTTAAATATATATATACTTCACCCTTTATAATACTCACTCTGCTTTTTCCTAACCAGATATCTATCTCACTACCTGTGATAAAGTATTTTTAAAACAATAACATTAATTAAAATAACTAAGAAAATGCCACTTATACCAGAGTGCCCATTTTTCAACGATTTTGAAACTGTAGAGTCTAGTAAGAATTAAAAGTCCAGTTATATTGGCAACAGGTGTTCTTTTTAGAAATAATTGGAAATTTCAAGATCATCTATAAAATAAATGCATTTTTAAATGAAAGATGAAAATAAGTGCCATAGCACTTTGATTCTTACAGTTTAAATTGAGATACCAGTCCTTTCCAGAATGCCTGCTATTCCAAATGGCTGAGCCCACAGAACAAATAAGAGACATGGCAATTAAGATACAAAATAAAATCAGTATCTGTACATTTGTTATTCGTTCCACATTTGAGAGTTTAAGTGGTGGACTTGTGGAATTCTGTAAAAAAAAAAAAAAAACAAGAGGAATAATAAAACAGGTGTACAAATGATTTAGTAATGTGTTTCCAGTACTTTGATGAGGATGACAAAGTCAGTCAACACAAAATCTAGACAATGGTAGATATATGAAAATTATACAGAAAATAATCATAGATGTGATAGGCTGTCAATTGTTAACAGCTTATTTTTTAAAGGCTACTATACCACTTTAAGTCTTTCTAGGACATAAAACAATAATAGTGAGAGAAGGAAATAACATCCTTTTGCAGACATAGCTTTGGCTATCATGGCAGGTATGTTAATGCATTACTTGACTTTTGAAGTAAATAGGGTAGATGAGTAGTAGCTAGCATATCAGCTCTGGAAGAGGCAGAAGCATAGATCTAGACACATAGAGCCAGACAGCTGGAAATTCCAAACTATGAAGACAACTCTGGTTTCCACATTTCTGATGGCATTTAGTAAATATTTCACATAACAACACAACAGTAATCTAAGCAGACCTGGCTACAGAAAATAACAGAGGTAAGTTTTCTCAGTACTATTTATTAATAAAAAATGATTATGCTGTATCTTTGCTAATCAAGGCATCACAGGACAGAAAATTAAATCTGTCATATGTGATACAAAATGGTGATTTCTAGATTTCATGAAGTGGCTAGAGCTGCAGTCATTAACTGCACCACTTGCTTGTTGATATATTTTTGTGCATCTACAATGTATAAAATTATCAGTCCTATTTGAGTAGATTTTCACATAGCATTTATTTTTTTATTTTTTTTTTTAATATTAAATTTTATTTTTATATTCCCCCATACAATTGCAAACGCCCCATTCTGACCCCAATCCTTCCCCTCCCGCCCCCCACCCCCAAAAAGTGTCTCTGGTTCATAGTTTTTTGTTGATTTTGATTTTCACTTTCTTATATTCATTTTCCTGGTCCCTTATTTAAGTTTTCTAGATTCCTGCTATGAGTGAGACCATCCGGTATTTTTCTTTTTCTTTTGGCTTATTTCGCTGAGCATGATCCCTTCCAGCGCCATCCATGTTGCTGCAAATTGCATGTGTTTATCTTTTTTGAATGCTGAGTAATATTCCATGGTGTATATGTACCACATCTTCTTGATCCAGTCATCTATTTTTGGGCATTTGGGCTGTTTCCAAAGCTTAGCTATTGTAAACAGTGCTGCTATAAACATAGGGGTGCAGGTGTTCTTTGGAATTGATGTTTCTGTGTCCTTTGGGTAAATACCTAGGAGTGGAATTGCTGGATCCTATGGAAGCTCTATGTTTAGTAGGTCCAGAAATCTCCACACAGCTCTCCATAGTGGTTGGACCAGTTTGCACTCCCACCAACAGTGCAGAAGAGTTCCTTTTTCTCCACACCCTCGCCAACATTTGTTGTTGCTAGATTTTTTAATATGTGCCATTCTCACTGGTGTGAGATGGTATCTCATGGTAGTTTTGATTTGCATTTCCCTGATTACAAGTGATGTTGAACATTTTTTCATATGCCTGTTGGCCATTTGCATTTCCTCTTCAGAGAAGTTTCTTTTTAGCTCTTCTGCCCATTTTTTGACTGGATTATTTTCTTTGTTGTTGCTGAGTCTCATCAGCTCTTTGCAGATTTTCACATAGCATTTAAAATGAAGTTTTCCACACCTGATGGGAAAACTAAGTTTCCCATTGAACACTGACAATATAATAATATAGAGAGGGGGTGTTCACAGACATTTGCAAGCACTATCCCAACTACAAGCACTAATCCCAGCTACAAATGTTGGGATTAATATAATGCTGTGTTTAATATAAATATAATATAAAAATGCTGTGAAAAATGGTTAACATTTGGTTCACATGTGTTTTAATTTCATGAAAACAATTTTAAAATTTGATTACTGTATTAAAATTATAAAGCAAGTAATTTAATGCAGAACACTCACTGTGATATGGATGACGTCTATGAATCTTTGTAATAGTCAGTTAATGCTGCCCAGGAGCCAAAATACAGAATCATTGAGAGCTGAGGCTTTGGGTGATCTCTGGTGAAACTTTCCAGTGTTCTTGTGAGCAGGGAGCCATTTCATAACCTCACTGACTGAAGACTAAGATACTGGATGCACTGAGGGGGCTCCAGAATCTGTGACAGATGCTCTGTCATATTTGAGACTACTATACTGGGAGCTACAAATAGCACATTTTCAAAAGACTCAGGACCAGAAGGTTTACATAGATAAAATCCTACCTGCATCAGCTTGGTGTCATGTCCAGTGTAGACAACTATCCCATGAACCCACTGTGTATTTCTCAACTGAGCACCTCGAAGAAGAATCTGATCTGCTCCCAGCGGAACAGTGCTGTGACAGATTATGTTGACATTAGAAATGACACTTTCTAAAATGCACAGAAATGCTATCACCACTATATAGCTTCAACATAGGTTCTGTTGTTAAAATAATCCCTCTCACAGTTACTGTATTTTTAGAAAAGAAGTAATTTTCCTACCAATAGGAATAGTCTTCTGACACAAGGACAGCTGGAGGGAAGCATTTAAATTCCTTCTCCTTAACATCAAATCAGCCATTTCCTACAACTTCACTATCCAAAATAGTAGGCAAATGTTTAGAATTCAAAGGCTAATTCCAAACCTATTTAAAAGTCTTTTCCTGATTTAGTCAATCTATTTAGATTCTGAGATGTTTGAAAGTGGTGAATTTAGGGGATCTGTTCTCCATCTATGAAGTTAAAAATAGCTTTTTGTATAGAAAAGTGTATATAAGGTAAGACAATACACAGATCTCATTATCTACTTGCATTGCCATCCCTGCCTTCCAGAGACATGATCCTGATTTTAAAATCTTTAGGGCATTTATTTTATTGTATTTTAAGATCAGTTCTCTGAGAACTGTGAATACATTTCCAGTAAGTGGTAAGTACCGAGCAAGTCAAATACCCTTCTCCTTGACAGTTAATTGAGGTTATTTCGTATGTTTTAAGTCTTACCTTTTTTGAATAAGGGTCAAGCTGAGTCTTTTTTTGTGGAGGTTTAGTGAGCTACTCACTAGAAGAGGCTGATACAACCTCCCACAGAGATCAGAAGGGCACAAATAAAATCACAGATACAATTTATTCTTGGTGGAAATAGCCTATACAAAATTCATTGGCTCAGGGATTCCCATCACCACATTTTTATTTTAATAAGAAAATAGCAAAGAAAGAAATATCACATATAAGGAAAAATATATTTAAACATTCCAGAAAAAAGGAACAATTCCAAGAAAAGTCTCGGGGCAGGGAGTAACTTGTCAGAGGTGGCAAAGTGAGACTGAAACTCATTTCTGCTTGCTTCTATGCTCAGGAAAATATCTAAGGCCACTAGCTGGCTGACTCTTGGACCTTATTTCAGAAATTGCACAAATGCTAATGGCCCAGGTGAAATCAGTTCAGATGAGTGGGTAATAACAGACCCTCAGCCCTCCATTTAAATGAATAACTCTTTAATAAACTGTGTATTCTAGTTTTGAAAAAGAACACAGCAATGATAGCTCTCAATTCTTCAAGCACATCAACTGGCCTTTTAGATTCACCAGGAAAGGACTCCATCTTTTGTATGTCTCAAAATTTGGGGTATACTTCAGAGCTGGGAGGGGGCTCAGGACTAAAGTAGCCTTCCAAAAAGCTTTTAGGAAGTTGCTGAAAAATGTTCTGGGGCATATATGAGCCAACTGCTCCTTAAGTATCCAATAGGGTACAATATAGAAACTATCACCTCAGCATTTGTGAGACTGGAATAAGGTACAAACCCTACAAAAACTAAAAAAAAATATAACTTTTCAATTACAAGGACTAAAGGGCAAGTTTTTAGTTTTCATCTAGAAAGCCAAAGCTCCTGGCATTGAACAATGACCTTTATTCTTAAAGGAAAGAAAATACACTCATGTCAAGCATAAAGACTCTAAGATTTCTGGGTTAACACTATAAAAGTCAACTATGCTACAAACCCAAAGGTATTGAGAATCTTTTTTCAACCTGTCAGTTGCCAGGCTGGCAGGAACCCAGAGAAAGTCTCCATTTATACCAGGTGTACAAGGTTAAGATATAGCATTTTTACAAAATGACTCTTGGGTAGAAGCAACATGTAAATGCTTAAGAAAAATATTTTCAGGGGCCTCCCCAGTGGCACAAGTGGTTGAGTGTAGTGCTGTGAAGCTGTCCACAGCCTCTGCAATGCTGGTTCGATCCCCGCCCGCCGAAGAGCAGCCCACATGGCACGGCAGACCTCTCCTGTCTCGCCTGCTGCTCCCTTCAGCAGTGTATTTTGGTTGTTCTGCCCGTTCTGTTCCCTGCTCTGTCTCTGGTGAATCCTCTTACCCTCCCGCACATCTGGCCTGTACCCTGGTTCTTGTATAAAATTAAAAAAAAAAAATCTAAAAAAAAAGAAGAAAAAGTTTTTCAGACATAAGACCTAGGGCACAAGAAAAGATACATGGGCACAAGAAAAGACCTAGGGCACAAGAAAAGATATGTATGTGGGCTTGGAAGTCACTCAGCATTACATGTTACATACAGAATTCAGCATTTTTATGAAACTGATTTTACATACCCAAATCCATCAAGTCTTATGTTTCCAACAAAATCATAGAGATGTCTATTTGGACTTTCACACTCGATTCTGCCAGAAATTCTCATCAAATTGTCTATGTCCTTTATGTCTGATGTTGCTGGCAAGCCCTGTTTCGAAAGTGTTAAATAAGCAAAGTACATTAAATAAGGTGTGTGTGAGAAATAAGGACTCTGAGTTCATTTAGATTTTTAAGATCTAAGAAATCTACTATTTTATAAGAAATTCTCCTCTAGATACAATATCTCTGTCAAATACAATTAATATATACCTTCCTTTCCACCTAAATATGGGTTTTTAGCACAAGAACAGGGCAGCTTTGTGAAAGTTCTAAAATATATTTAGGTAACTAACAACTAGAATATGAAAATTTTTTTTTAACTGTTAATCTTTTTTTAATACTTTATTTTATATAATTCTTATGGGGAATATAACAAAAATGAAAATGCATACATTGTGCAAAAATGAAAAATGATATAAGAATTATATAAGAAAATATTTTAAATAAGTCCTTCAACAGTCATTTGCCTCCCTAAATAAAAATATTTAGTATTACCCAATCCAAGTCTGTCTGCTGAATCTCAGAAAGGAGATAACAAATCGAATCAAAGCTCAAAGAGCATAGTTATGTTTCTTTTCTTTGACTGTACTGAGAAGAAAAATTTCAAAATAGTTCTTTGCTCTGGTTTCTGTGAGGACCTTCTACAACATCACATCCTGCCCACTTGTCATTTCACTTTTCACCTGGAACCCAAGGTGATACATTTTTAAAAGTCTCTTTAAAAACTTTAAAAATAAAAATCTATACTTACTTTCTATTAGGGGTGGTATGAAAAACAAATATAGAAATCTAAATTATTCCTTGAAATTAACAAGACTTTTAGAATAGCAATAGCAGGTGTGTCTTTTCAACATGGCAAAGTCAAACAATAATACAGACTAGGTGACAGGGAAAATAAATCAAGAACACTACGAACTATCATTACTATTACCATCTGAATATTGGCTAGTGCATAAACTTGAAAATACTATTACAAATCTATCTCCATGATGGAGTATATTTAATCATGCAAGTCAACCTGAGTCTTCCATGATACTTAATGATACCGGTTTATAAACCCTTGTCATAGTGGCGAAAGGAGAAAATATTTACAATTGGACAAAATGACTTCAACTCAAGACAATACCACTAAGAAATAAAGTTCTTAATTTCATGTAATAAAACAAAAATTACATAATCTGTATTAGATCTTACCTGTCTGATTTTCAGGTTTGTTTCACCATCTAAGTTGGATGTTTCAATGTAGCACATGGCCTGGGGCTCACTGTTGTTTAAGTTGAAAAGTACAAGGATTTAGAGGTGGAAGGAAGGCATAATAATGACATTTAAGTGCTCAGATTCACTGAAGCCTTTCATTCTAAACAAAGTTTTAGTTGCCTAGTTTCTTTATATTTTTCATTCTAACAGCAAGATGCTGTAAGACAGAACCCATGCATGACGCACGGATCAATTTTTCAGCCAGAAGGACTCAAAAGCAATTTCCTGACCATAATCAGTACTGATCTTCAAGGTACTGTAAATGATTGGATTGTCGCATTATGCTTAAATTGTCCATCCATATAGACACAGCAGAGTATATCTGAAAGGTAAAGCACTTTTGTGTCCAGATTTATCTTAAGCTCAAAAACCATCAAGTGAGATTTCATGCTTGTAGCCCACATGCAAATTAGTTAAGTAGTTGATTAGAAAATTCCAGATTGCTGCTTCTACAAACTTGCTTCTACTATCCTCTTGGAAGAGGTAAACAGGATCATATGAACCATAATATTTACATCTTAAGACTGCTTTCAAAAGTGGTATAAACATATTTTATAAAGAAAGTAGATATACACTTTTTTCTCCCTATTTTTTTCTGTTCCTAGTCTATCAATTGAGGATGCTTCAGAGATTCTTATGGCAGCTAAAACTAAAATCAGTTCACTGAGCAATACTGCTGGGAAGATCCATTTGATGGGTCCTCACGAGAGTGTTCTAGGGGTCTGGTGAGTGTGGGCTGCCTAAGGGTCCATGTCTCCCATATCATCATATCTCCTGCACCCTGGATCTCCTCACATCCTCCCCTTCATAGCTAACTTCACTTGCCCAGGAACTATAAATCTGTCAGTCTGCAGTTCAACTAGATAATCTGACCCTCAACTATAAGGAAAAGCATTCTGAAGTCAACCTATTAGCACTTGGTTATACAATAAGCCTAATTTACTGATGTTCAAGTAACTAGGAAGACAGTCTATGATAAGTATGTGCAGTCAAAGTTATACATTTTCAAGTCTCAGACACCTGGAATTTTCTAATCAACTTCAAATGTGTACATGTGTAAAAGAGACTAATCCCAGTTGCAGAAATGAGCATTTAGGTTAATTTTGTGGGCTTGAGGAAACTGTGGTCTGTGAAAATTAGTGAAATGCTTGGCTATTCATCAAATATTTTAGATTCATTTTAAAGTAGCTTTGCAATTCTTCAATTTACTTTTTTTTAGAAACTGATACTTTTTCCCAACTGGGGAAGTTTTTTATTTGAAGTTTTCTATTTTGAACTACCAATTATTCAGAATTTTATTTTTTATTACTGTCACAGTAATTTGGCTCTGGAAATTGTTCCTATTTCATATTTTACTTATTTATATAATTTGAAACATAAGTGGTTTGTGAAATTATAAAGCACATCTGATAATGTAGAAGCATGATGACCAAAGCTATATGAACAAAGTTGATTCCATATTTTGGTGGCAAATACATTAAAATTTTACTGATCAATATATCTAAGGGCATTCTCATGTTAAAATGAGATTAAGATTCTTTTATTTCTATCTTTTTTTTTTTAAAGCAACTTTTCTAGGACTAAATGGCTAGGATGTCAGAAAGTGAAATGATTGGCTGCAATTTTATGTGGGGGCCAATAAATATGCATCTAATTTCAGAACACTGTTAATCCCTTAAGTCAGCTGTTAATGAAGTGGTTCTTAACAGTGCTATGAAAAGGCAACAAGAAGTTGCAGATAATCTCATGCGAGATAATAAATATTTCAGCAAATTATCATGACATCCAAAACACAAGCTACAGTCAGAGAGGCAAAGCAGGCTTTTTGATTAGTAAGAGGAAAATGAAAGGAGATGCACATCACAATACAGACACTAGTAAAACAGCTGACACTTTTCAATCACAGTTACATGCAGGTTGTCACTAGTTACAAGTGGGATAATAACTGATCCCAAAGCATGCAGTACAAAATGTACAACATCCAGCTTTGTGCAGGGGGTCCTCTGTAAACCCTAGACAAGCCCAAGTTACAGTCATAATCACTGATGGGATTCAACAGAATTTTATTAGAAAATTTCAAATACAAAATAAGACAAATCTTATAAATTTCTTAATAACTGTGCTTCATGAAAAAGCTTAACATTGTTTAAAACAATATGCTAGGAAGGTAATAAAGAAAGCCTGAGTATTTAGGCATGTAATTAAAATATGAATCTCTATTAACGATGCATAGGAAATTAAATCTACCTTTACTGCCAGGACTTAAGGACTCCTACTGATAATAGGAGCTGAATCTGTCCACCTGAAGGGTGAACATCATCTAACACTGTATTCATAAAGACCTTTAAAAAATCTGCAAATGTCCATCGCCAAGGAATATAAAAAAGTTTGTGATTTAAAGGGCGAGACACAGAACTCAAGCATCTTTGAGTGCAACTGCTTTCTGGTGTAGGGTGAGGATCCACATACACACATCCTGTACAACTCAGTGGTTCTAACCTTGAGGACAGGCTGATGAGATCTGCTGGGAGATGTTCCCCATTGGTCACTTTCACTATTTCCCCTACTGCCACCTATAGGTCCCAGTTTAAAATAATTAAATGGGAAAAAAATGAATAACAGAGAAAAAAACAAACAAATGGACAAAGGAGACAGAAAGTTTGAAATTATTATAGAAAATAATACATGTTAATAAAAATGTTTAATGCCAATTTTTTCAAAACTTATTTTGATCAGGTCGAAAGGCACAAGAAAAACAAGTTTTAAGGATTACCTCTGGCTTTTAAGCCCAAAATTTGATTTTTAATGTAAAAACTTGATTTTTGAAAGTATTCATAAGCATATCTTGCCAAATTAAATAAAAAGCTATTTTTATATAGAGCTACTTTATTTTACAAATTTTTCTTTTTCCAATTTCTGACTCTCATGCCATGTGCTATATATCTACTCCTACTCAAGGAGAGAAATAATTGTGGAAACTACTGTCTAGGTTTTTTTTTTTTAATAGAGGCATGTTTTATTTATTTGTTTGTTTGTTTGTTTTTGTTTATACAAGCACTGGGTACAGTCAGAAGCACGGGAGGGTGAGAGAATTCACCAGAGCCAGAGCGGGGAGCAGAGCAGGCAGAAGGACCGAAGTACACTGCTGAGGGGAGCAGCGGGCGGCAGGAGAGGTCTGCGTGCCATGTGGGACCTTCCTCTGGTGGCCGGGGAGCAGCCGGGATCGAGCCGGCGCCACAGAGGCCGCGGGCAGCTTTGCAACCCAGCGCTCAACCGCTGCGCCACCGGGGAGGCCCTGTCTAGGTTTTTGAAAAACAAAGATGCATACTATATGAGGTCTCCTACACACACACTTTTTTTTTAAAGTTTTCTGATTCCAAAACATTTTCAAAGTTAATAGCCTGAATATTTTATTAACTTTAATGCAAACCTGTAAGATGTGGATTCAGGAAGTTAGAAGTCACAATTGCAGCCTTTTGAATTATTTAATAATTAATAAGTTCGAGGTAACACATTGCTTTGGGAGGTAAGCTTTTGAATCCAGGAGAAATTTTTCAGAAGAGGGTATAAAATATATATTCTAAGAATTAGTAGGCTATGCTTTGTCACTCTCATACTTCATTTATATTTGTTATATTAAAAATTTCAGTTTCTTCATTTCAAAGTGAAAGAAAATGAAGCATAATGACTTTCAACCATGTTCATGTTTTAACTTCAACCTATCTCAAAGATGTGTTATTAGTAATTTAATAATTGCACATTTTTAAAAACTGAAATATATACTGTTGTTTATTCTTACTGATAAATGGTATACTCATCTACAGCTAAAAATCACTATGCACTAATTCTGAGAGTGGACAGTGGGATAATGCAGATATATTAGAAGTATTCCAACCTTAGTCTAATTGTTGCTAAAGTAGTCATAAGAAAGTCAAAATTCCTTTTCTGTTAAATGATGTCAAGAAAGTCTATCAACTTTTAAAGACTACCATAGGCTCAAAAGGGTTATGTAATTCAAAAATCCTTTGAGGAAAAAAAACAACTGAAAGGTGATATTTTGTCACTTGAAAAATCTACTAGCACCAGCCTTATAATTTACTTTGAATCCTACAAAACAAAAAGCAATGAATCTGATAATCTATTTAAAAATACTGATCTTTGGAGAAAGCTAATTATAACAGGTGCTATATAAAGATATAGAAATGATTGTGATATACCAATGTTAATAGCACTAATGAAAATACTCAATAGAAAACATTTTAGTTTTATGTTTTTAGAAAATAAATTCTGTGAAAATGTTCCGATTTTTAAGAAATACAAGCACACAGCTTACTGGCTATTTCTGAGACTTAGGGTAGCGGCAGATAAAAATATTTTGAAAACTTTCAATTTAGAATTAACAGGATCAATTATCTTCATAACTTGAGCATACAAAATATAGTAATTAATGGTTCAGCATTTATGGTATTCTCTGGTATGTCTCTGATAAGTTTAATAAAGAAGAGACTTTTTCCCCCTAAATTACTGGAATGCCTTTCTATTATTTTGAACTTTGTTATATAAATATGACATTCAGGTGGTCAATCATCCATGACACTTATCAATCTTCTACTTAGTACCACTATTTATACATCATTCAGTTAAGCAATCTTAAAATTTAGAGATTGTCAATTTAAACAAATTAGTCAATTTAAACAAACTGGGTAATATTAGAATTTGGTAATTTAATTCATCTTTCTCTCTTGCAAAGATGTAATATCAAGGTCTGAGAGATTAAATATTTTGTTCAAAAATCACCAAGCTGGGATATAAGCCCTGGCTTTCTGCCTCCTAAACAGAGCGCTCTCAAGTATCTGATGTTACCCAGTACCTGAGACAAGGACAGTTAAGTTCACAGTGAACTTATTCTTAGGAGTCCTTGTATGGCTCATTACCTTTCTTTCAGTATTGGAGACTTACCCTGGTAAAGTTATAAGCAAAGGAAAGTAATAACAGAAATATTGGTTTCAAAATCTATTAATTTTTATTTTTCTAGAAAGTAAAACTTGAGTGACACTAAAGCTTCCTAACTGTATAAAATATGGAAATATAACTGCAATAACTATAAATACAGTTATAGACTTACTTCTGCAAATATATGGGTAACTCATTTGTTCGACAAAGTTTCACTAGCTTATCATAAATTCAAACTTAATGACCTGATTAAACAGATTTTGAAAAAATGACACTGTCCATATTTATAGTGGGTTTTACAAATAAAACTGTCCAAGGAAATGATGATAAACAACCTCTAAAATATCAAAACATTTTTCTTAATTTATGTTAGGTCTAGTTTTATAGTTTTAAAAGCTAAAACCATTTGAGAGTCACATTCTTTACAGGGTAACAGTGCCATGTGTTCTGAATACTAATTCATGACTATCTTAAATATGAATAAAACAAAAGTTATTTAAATTCAGTAATGAAAACTTAAAAGAGCAATGGAATTAAATTTTTGTTGGAAAATTATGGTATTTCAAAAGATATGACAACAAAGAAATTACGCATCCATTTTCTTATACCAGTTCACCATAAAGATCAAGAAATTTGCAGGCATATACCAATGCATCATAGAGGAATTTATCATGAACAAGGTTTGCAAGATCAAATCAAAAGAACCCATTACATATATTATATAGAATAAATGATAGGCCATCTTCTAAGAGTATTCTTAGGAAGGACTCTACAAAAGGATCTGTACACATCCAGAGGCATAGCAGACTCTTAATTGTAATTATAGCATTTGAATTATAGAGTACCTATCACTTATTCTATATGGCAAACATGAAAGAGTTCTTTAGGTCCAATCAAATTTTTTAATGCTTAATTCAAAATCATTGGAGAGGTTTAAAATTCTTCGTTTATTCCTTATTTCCTTGGAGAAATCACAAGGTCAATGCAGGGTAGAGAAACCATCCTCTACACTGTTTGAGCATCAGTAGGTATCTCTACCTTGATGAGAGAAGTACAGTGTCAGCAGGTATAAACTCTTTGCCTTTTATTATAACTATATCTCCAACATTTACCTGAAAGAAAACTGGGAATTGGTTAATTATCTGCATTGAAAGATAGTTACAAATATACAACCCATTGTATTTAAGCATAGAATACAGTAAAATGGTTATTGGTGAACAAGAACCACTTATCTTCACAAAATGATGTAATTATCTAAGTATGGGACAAACTTTAAAAATGAATGTTGTATTTTTATGTTTTAATAATAGCTAATAAAATAAATCCATCTAATTAACCACTTAATTGATATCTTAACTTCTCATATTCTCTTTCTTTGACATAAAAACAAGGAGGAATTAGTCAAATAAAATAGTTACTTGTTTAAGATCTCAATAAAAGTGGAAAGGAATCAGATCATTACTTCTCATGATGACTTTATCAAATAGGTGTTAGTGATCATCATAATTTAGAGAGGAAAGAAATGAGTCAGATTCTAATTTATTTACCCAGCATCATAGTGAAAGAGTTTAGCCTTATACTCACATCTGGTTGTCCTGCAAAGCCTGATTCTACATAAGTAAATTTACTAAAAATATCACCTGTATTTTACAGAAAAAATAAACAGCTTAAATTCTTTCTCATTTTACTGCCTGTTAGCATTTTTATGAGCTGGTATGAAGACAATTGAAGACATTCTATGGCCAGAAACTGTTAGAAGAAATTTAAATGATAGGTTTATCATAGAGCTTCCAGCAACCAATACAACTCCAACTATTTAAAACCTGTTGCTAACCACACCAGGTTGACAGGCCCTCCCATTTATCCTGAAAGTTTTTCTTAACAGCCAAATGAATCTAAAAATAAGTTTCAGTATTTAAACAAGAAAAGTTTTTTTTGGTGAAAGTGTTTTTGTCAGTCTCCTCCCTACTTCTTGAACCCTAAACTAACACTTGTTGGTGAGAAAGATAATGATATCAACATGGATAAGAAATAATTGCAAAGACAGCTCATTGTATTCTATTTTGTGTACTGGGGAGAGGGACAGGTTAGGGAAGGATGGAGGGCATCTTCTCATCCATGCTACTGGTTCTCTATGTAGAGAAGATTTGAATGCCTTGATTAAAAAATAATTATTTCAGTGGGTATCTGGATGATCTGAAATTGACAAATTGCCAGGGACCTTGGAATCAAACACTTCCTCCCTCAAAAATAGAACAAACTGGGAAAATAGGAAATAGTAAGTATAGATGTAAAGTAGCTTAAAATAATGTACTCCGAAAGTACTCTGAAAACCCCACAGAAAGCAAGATAGAGAAATGTCAGTGTTCTGCAGCCACGAACTTGAGGACTACCCAGCTACCATTTAATTTTTCTTTATTTCTGTTAAAGTTTCCTTTCCAATCTATTAATGCTTTCTCCGTGAATGCTTTGTTAATCCTCTGTAATGTTTTCTCTCCAACATTCGTCATAAAATCAAGGTATCTGTTTTCTTTACAGTATTCGAATCTAATAGACTTAAGAAGATCCCCAACTAGCTACATTGCTTTCTAACATCTCTGCTCATGTAAAGACCAAAGTGAGGCTTGTGGTTATCAAACTGAAGATGACAGGAAACATTAGCATTTTCTATGGTGATAATATAGTTACTGCAGTGACTTGGGAAAACCAAGGGTTCATGAAAGCTAAAGCATTCCCATAGAAATGTGAAGCAGGGCAATCACTCCTTTCTTATAGTGCTTGTGTTTTAGATCACTCGCTCAACCACATCTAAGCACCTCTCGTTTTGGGCTCTGAGTTCCTGATGTGGCATTTGCCCTTCTAGTCTGGTGTGCATAGAAGAGGACCAAAAAGAAAGTCAAGATGGCAAAAACCTTTGACCACGTATCCTCACTGCAGGAGCACCATGACAAAGTGGTTTTAGGTCACAGTATGCTGAAATGAAGGAAATATTTCTCAGGGCTTTTGTCTACTACCTTGAGATTCTCAAGTCACTGGCATTAGCAACTACAATTGAAGATTATGCAAAAGGTAAGATTCTCAAATTATAATAGATTGATTTAAAATCAACTGTCTCAGCCCATTTGTAGGCCCTAGGATATTTATATGTAATATTTAATATTTTACTGTGATACAAAATCTTAATTCATAGAACCACATCGCATGGTAGAAACTTATGCATTAAAGCAGCTTTATGAAGTGACTCTTCTACGTGCATATAGTTCACCGCTCCATGCTTCCCTACAAAGTGAGAAGGTGTTAGTTCATCCCCTAGATTCGCCACTTGCATCTATCTCAAAAATCCATGAACAGTCTCAGCTGCCTGTCAATGCGAAGAATTTTTGCATGAGGAAAATGAAGACTTCTGGTTACATTTCAAGAATGGAAATGCTATTTCTTATAGAGAGCTTTGTAATTGCCAATACTTACTTTGAAACCCATACACTTTCAACTTAACCCTGTGCAACAGTAAAAAGGTTTTAGGAAAATAAATGAAGAGATGAACTGTTAATGTTTGATAGCAGAGGACTGCCCATCTGTGAATAACTGGGCTGTATGTTTTGTAATTTTGTATGCTCTGTGAGGACTATTAAAAGCAACCATAGTAGCCACACATTTAAAAAGGCAGACGAGAACCCTAGACTGAGGCCCATCTGCACTAAGGTTTATCACCTTGGCATATGGATCAGATACTTGGTTTTCATTTACTGATTTTATTTTTAATTGCATAAAATATTACATGAGTTAAAGGAAAGACTTGATGTACAGCTTGGCTAACCAAACAAATGAGCCTGCTTTCATTCCTGACCACTTAGTAAATAATAAACCATTTTTACATGACCTGCATCTTAGTGTACATGGTTCTGTTCTTTTCACCTATAATTGTTATATTATGATACAGAATCCTCTTAAGTCTTGCTTGTTGCTATGAATTCACCATTTGCCACTTACATTCAATAAATATTTGCTGAAGGAATGGTATGAAATTTTTTGTGTTTTCACAGAATTTGAACAACTTCTAATTGTTATAAAACATATCATAGGTATATATTTTTCCCTATTCTATGATTATTTTGAGGATATGAGTTCCCTGAATCCTTCTGGTTCTCAATACGAAGAGTCAAATTGCTAAATTAGAATAGTATGGGAATGAAATACTAAATAAAATAAAAATTTTAAACACAAGTGAGTTTTTTTTCATTTATTGAGTAGATAGCAGTCAAGACTTCAATATTTTTGAATTAGCAATTTTTATCATAAGATTGAATAGTATACTGTGTCTGCTTCCCTACTGTATCTCTTCTTGCTTATTACCAGCATTTATTTCCTAATTATATGACAACGATTTAAATTCTTTGTTTTATTTGTTGCAAATATGTTCCACATTTTACTTATTTATGGTAATTTTGTTGTGTAATATCTTTAAATTTTTTATAATCAAGTTCCATAGAACTCGTTCTTCAAATATTAGTGGTCTTTATTCTGTTTGTATGTTTTTCAGAAACAATGTTTAACATTTAACTCAGTCAGTTAAAATTTATTTTAACATGGGCTGCGAGTTAGGTATAAACTATGCTATTTCTTAAAACTGCTGATCTGTGATAACCAAGTGACTTATTAATCTTTTTACCAATGATATTTATCTGTCATCAAATATTCAATGGGCTTCACTTCAGAGTACTATCGTCTATCATTATGCATTTTTGCACAGATGCACACTGAGTTACTTCTGCTTTCCATTTTTATTTGTAGTTAATTCTTACATATTGCTTTTTATTTTTTCCAAAATATTCTATTTTCTGAAATTTTTATTTTTGAAAACAAGATGAATAATTTAGTCAACTTTTAAGGAAAAAGAGTGTAACTTCTCTGGGATTACATTGCATAAATACTTTGGAATAACTGATATTTTTAGTTTTAGCTTTTCTAGGACTATGACATAAGTGCACATTTGTCTGAATATTTACCATCTAAAATTTTTATATTTTCTTTACAAAGGTCATATCCATGCATCCCACATGTCACTGGGAAAGAAAACTCTTTACTATCAATACATTTTTCTAATTTGATATACCAGCAAAAATGTTATTAATTTTTGCATATTTATCCTGAATTTATCATTGAGCCAACTATAATTAATCCTAACTAATGACCTATTTATTTTATTATGCAACATCAGCTCATTTTGGCTGGGTGACTTTTGGTAATGCTTTAAATTCTACTTTGCTGCCCAGGGACAGTGTGGCACTGACCTCCAAGATGACTGAAAATGCTGTTATTATGGGTAATTGTGGGCTGGTAATTTAATTATTCTATATGTGAAAAATTGAAGGGAGTTACTATAATCTAGACAGAGTAGCACAATCTTGAAATAATGATTATGTAGTAGGAAAATAAAATATTTTAATAAGTTAATTTTAGAATGAAGTAGGAGATGGATAGCTCCTGACTTTATAAGTGTTTATTTTCTGGACAAGCATTGCAGTTAGGAAGGTAAGAAACCGATAAATCAATTTGTTAGACTATGCAGTTATGCTAACCACACTAACAAACTTAGTTAAGCAAATAATTTATAACAAAAGTTATTTTTTCATAATTATATCTTATATTTTCTCTAAAATGTTTATGTCTAGATATGTTAGGTAAAAGGATAAAGAAAATTCTTCTGAAACAGTGTTTTGAACTTTTCTGTTTTATCTTGTTCTTCTGAAAGAGGTGACTATCACAGAAATAAGAAATAAGTATTTTCCTCATCATTATTTTTATGTCAAAGAGCAAAGAAAGAGAGTGATGAGTTTTCATATATTTGGAAAACAGGATGTCAACCCCTATTCTAACCACTGATATAAAATCAACACAAACACAATTCGCTTAGGAAGAATCCTATTCCTGGCAGGGAGACATGGTAACCATGTGCATCAAAGGCCAGGATTGAGGGCATGGCCTCTAACCTGCCGGGGAGCACTGGGGAGTACATTATCTAACTGTGGGTTCTACCTTTACTGTCCCAGAAGTCTCGGAAAACAAATTCCTTTGGGTAGAATGGCCTTGCCACCAAGTTACCAAGCTATGAAGACTAGAGATTGAATGCTCTAGTAAGACTTGCTTACCTTTTGAAATTGAGGTCTAAAAAACATTTGGAGAACACTTGTTATGATTCAACTCTCTAACTGCTATGTTAGAGATCTTGTGAGCAAACTAATGTCAGTGGTATGAAACTAATTTCCAGCTCACTAGAAGATGGTGTTTAGTTATTTCGAAAGACAGTTTGTGTGTAAATACAATTATTCACAGTATATGAATTTGAAATAAAATTTTTAAATGTGAAATATCAGAACTATTATTTTTTACTTGCACAGTAAATTAAAGCAAAATATTACAATACAAAACAGTTCATGATTAAATGAAATCTATGAAAACAGCACTCAAAATATATTATGAAAGAAACAAAAAGTTCCAAGTATTATTTCAAGATAATAGCCTTCCTAGTATTTTCCAAAATTATTACTACATAATAACTAAATGAAAACACCATGTATGTTTACATTAATAATTACACATTAGTGGAATTCTTAACATTTGTTTATATTATATACAAAATTATATCTACTAAAGTACATCTCTATGCATTTCTCCTGGAATGAAAGAAAAACCAATGCATACCTTTTCCCAGTGTACAATTTCCCAAGCACCATTTCTCAAAACTGGAAAGAGAAAAGGCAATATTTTTACTATTTATCAAGTTTATTTCTGTTGAAATGACTACTTAAAACAGGTTCACATCAATTAGCCAGCAGCAATTTTTACAGATTTAATAACTAATTATGATAGCAAAGATATGTCAAATAATAAAAACAATAGGAAACAACCAATACACAACTCAGATGCCACAGAGTAACCTTCTTAGGGCGTCAAAGGATTTCTACAGCACAGAGAGAAATTATAGGCTCACCTGAAGGAGGAAGTCATTAAAATAGGTGAAAAAGGGCCTCCCCGGTGGCACAGAGGTTGAGCGCTGGGTTGCGAAGCTGCCCGCGGCCTCTGAGGCGCCGGTTCGATCCCCGGCTGCTCCCTGGCCACCGGAGGAGGGTCCCACATGGTGCGCAGACCTCTCCTGCCGCCCGCTGCTCCCCTCAGCGGTGTACCTCGGTCCTTCTGCCTGCTCTGCTCCCCACTCTGGCTCTAGTGAATTCTCTCACCCTCCCGCGCTTCTGACTGTACCCAGGGCTTGCATAAATAAATAAATAAATAAATCTTTAAAAAAAAAAAAAATAATAAAATAGGTGAAAAAGGGAGTGACAAAAACATTTCAGAAGCCGTAACAAGAACAATGTTCATAAAGAATCACAAAACACAGAATCGATTGCTAAATAAGTGAACCTTATACACAAAAAGAATTTGCACCTTTAGGTTTATAATAATGCAAAAGAACAAATATTTTTGTCTTTAGTTTAGTGAGAAGAAATGAAAAAAGAGGCTACAATTAAGTGATGACAGAGTTGATTTCTTAGTGTTCCATTACTATTTCCACACAACTAATTGTCTGTGGCATAATAATGAATACACCAATAGTCATGGAAAGAAAAAGCAAACACCAGGAAAGAGAATAACTAAAGAAAAGGAATGTCAAGGGTCAACAAATTATCCCACAACAAATTCCATAAGGGTAAAGTTAAATTTGCTATGACTAACACTCTATTCCCTGGAAAAAGCATAGTAGCTGACACCCAAGTTGTCACTCAGCCAATATTTGCAGAATGAATCATTTATAGGTACAACAATCTTGGATTCGGGTTTATTTTGATATTAGAAGAGGTGATGCTGCACTCTTTGAAGCAAATCACAATGATAATCCCTAATGTCAAATAGCTAACCTGACATTAATTATATACCAATGTCTTGAAATCAGTATACACTATAAAGCAATTTAATCTAAATATTTTCTTCTGTGTGTGTCCCAGAATTTCCTGAATCCAGCAGCAGTGTCTTACTCATTTTTTTTATCTCTAGCACCTCATTAGCACTCCTGGCAGTAAGACAATTGTGTGTCTCAGTAAATGAATTAATGCAACAATGAATATTTTACAGGGTACTTTGGTGAATCAACTTTGATTTAAAAACTAACTTCCAAGTTGAACTAAAACATAAATATTTCCAGTATAATATCTGCAACTAGTAACAAGTCAAAGTTTCAATTTTTACAATATTCAGACAATTAGGGAACAAGGATCTGAACCAAAAGCATATAAAATTGATCAGCACCGCATCCTAACACACAGAATGCTAATGCCTGTGGCTCTCCAGGAACAAACCTGCTCCCTTGATATTGTTCCCAGAGCTCCAAAAGGTTTACAGCACAGACTTACAGGAAAAAAGTCCTGGGTTTACAGGCCATCTTTGTCTCTAGCTAGCAGTATCGTCCTCAAAATTAGTTGCTTTGAATAATAAAGAATGAGAGCACGCTGTCCTTTAATCATTCTGCCCTTTAATTAACAA
Organism: Talpa occidentalis; assembly: GCF_014898055.3. NCBI lineage: Eukaryota > Metazoa > Chordata > Mammalia > Eulipotyphla > Talpidae > Talpa > Talpa occidentalis. The sequence goes on from NW_023604972.1 coordinate 24,109,585, forward strand.
ATATCCAATAAAGAAAGCTTGCAAAGTGCTGTTAAAAACAACCATAGCCAAGGTTTACTGATACTGAAGAAGAGACTATAAATTTGCATTAATTTAAACTTGAAAATACTGTTCAATAATATCTAGAGTTCTTAATTGCCATTTATTTTGTTTCGATCCAAGTGCATATTAACTAAACATTGTCTCAACTGGAATACTTAGATTAAAAAAAGTCCAATATTTGTTAAGATCAAGGGATTTGCCATGAAAATGAAGACTTGGGCTTATCTAGAAAGCTCAGGATTTCATTCAATTCCCTTCCAGTGACATGAGTCTGGAGTGGAGTAGTGGCTGCCTCCTTTGATGGGGCTCACCATTCTTACCAAGTTCATGGTTTCCTGCTGCTTCCCTTATTTAGGATACTTGCATGAATAATTTAAAATCGCCTCACGCTCATGAGGTTTTCTTTAATGAAGGGATAATTTACAACAGAATATATAGAACTTGAGTGTTCTGTTCAATGAGATCTGAATATTGTAAACACCTGTAAACCCAACACTTTAGAACTAAAAACCTCCTTCATGATCCTTTACAATTCATCCTCCATACCCAGAAGTAGATATAAATTAGTCACCATAGATTAGCCCTATACTTACTATAAATTAAATCAGATGGTACATACTTTTGTATTAAGCTTTCAAATAACCTGTTATTCTGTTTAAAAGATTTTTCTTTCCCCATTAAATTGATGTGACGCTGCAATGGACCACCTTCTGGACTTCATTTATTCCACTGATCCATAGATTTTATGCTCTAAGTATCTCAAATTTTGCCAATTTTTAAAAAAGATTTATTTACCTATGCATACAAGAACTGAGGGTGTTGGCCAGAGGCACCAGGATGGGTAAGAGGATTCACTAGAAACAGAGTGGGGAGCAGAACTGTCAGATCTAATGAAATACATTGCTGTGGGGCGCAGTGGGCGAGACAGGAGGTCTGCTGCACCATACGGGTTAGCTCCCTAGCTGGAAGGGGACAGAACTTGAGCTGCAGTCGCTGGTAATAACTTGATAGCACTGTGCCTTTAACCCCTGTGCCACCAGAGAGGCCCTCAACTTTTGCCAATTTTTGAAAATATTCTCCACTATCACCAATACAAGGACCCCTATTTCAAACAAAATTATCTCCAAATGGGAGATTTGCCTCACCACTTGCTTCCTGAACTCACCACTAGCTTCACCTCACCACTAGCTTCCTGAACTCACTCTTGATTGCTTTCAGTTTCATTCTAGAGTATAGCAAAAGTGACTATGTATAATGATCTTACATATAGGCCATAACCATGTATCAATTTGTATATCCTTGTACATACACATAGATACAAAAGATAAGGTCATCTTTATAAAAACATTTCATGCTTTCACTTGCCCCATAAAATAAGTAAAAAAAAAAATTGATGAAGCAGTTCCAGATTACCCCCCTCATCATTAACTCTTGCCTCCTACCAAGTCTTTTGTGGAGAAAGCAACATACTCTTTCTGGCTCAAATTCTTTACATGTGATTCCATTCTGCCCTCACCTATAAATTCTACACATTTTCCAGATCTCAGCTTTAAAATCACCAAGTTCTCCTTCAGAGCATTTACCAGTTTACTATATATCTAGCTGAGAGAGGATTTATGTAAATGATGCCTCCTCCCCCAGACTGGTAGATCGTGACAAAAGGAACCTTCCCCATTCTGCCCACTGATACATCCCCAGTGTTATAAGACAGTAACACAAAGGTGCACAGTAAATACCCACAGATAGAAAGCTGGATCTGCTGATGTTCCTAGGGTGTTTGGGACCATATGAAAGCACAGTAATAGTTGAAAGACTTAAAGATATAACCCTGCTCCTTAGTACATCTCATGTTAAAAATAACAAACATATGGAATTTGAAAAAAATCTCTATAAGGAAATACTTTCACAGTTCCTCAAAGAGTTAAGCAGAGTTACCATATGATCTAGAAAAATACCACCAAAGTATATTTTCAAAATAACTAAAAACATATGTTCACACAACATGACAACCTGTATATATACAAATGTTCACTGCAACACTATGCTTAATAGCCAAAATGTGGAAACAACCCAAATATCCATCAGTTAATAAATGGAGAAAAAAATGGGATTATCCATAAAATAGAATATTACACGGCCATAAAAAGGAATGACATGCTGATACATGCAACATGGCTGAATCCTGAAGATATGCTAAGATGAGAGAAGACATACATGAAAGGTCATACATATACGTAAATTTCTGAAATAGGCAAATTCACAAAGACAGACTATAGATTAGGGGTGGCCATAGCTCATGGAGGGAGAAATGGAAACAGATTGCTTATGTATAGGGTTTCTAGAGGGGGGAGTAGTGATGACCATATTCTGGAATTGCATAGTGATGGCTGGTATATAACTTCGTTAACAAAGGTCACCAAAAAACAGTGAACTGTATACTTACAAGTTATGACTTGTACGACATATGAATTACAACTCAATAAAAAAACAGCTATCCAAAAAGATGGCAATAAACTATTTAGAGTAAGAGAGACTAACCCTAAGATAGACTTCCTAGTTTTATAAGTTACTGAAATTGTTACAGAGCAGCCCCGATATAAAAACGGGTTGCCTGGCTGCGGGTCCTCACCTGCGCGCTTAAAAGAGACTTATGAATACTCCACTGCAGACACACACAAAAGGTTAATAAAAGGTTTATTTACAAGGGAAAGGGAAATGAGGAAATGTACAACTCAGGGAGAAAATAGGGAAATAAAGTCTTTAATGCGTCCTACCTGATCTGCTGACCTGGAAACCCAAAGGCAACTCCGAGAGCTGGCAGAGTGCTGCGAGCTGGCGGAGAGCCAAAATGGGAACACACCCCCCCCCCCAAAAGCCCACGTGTCTGGTTTTATACCAACCCTGGCTGCTTAACCCCCCCTCAGGTTCTAGTAACCTTCCCTTTGGTGGTGATGGGATTTGTAGTTCCCAGTGTCTTTTGGCTTTGGTCTGGAGTGGGGGTGGAGTCCACAAAGCCTGTATGGAATTAGCTTTAGGACATTCTTTCCCCCTAACAAAATGATTTCAGTTCAAGCAGTTGGAAATGTTATATAACCATTAGATGCACTAACATGAGCAGTGAGCACCCTCTGATGTCAGCCTGTGGGCTACATGTTCCAGCTCTGTAATCTACACTAGCCCCTTTGAAATTCTGCCACTTCGCAGATATTTGTTAGTTCACATCTAAAAATAGTGCTGAACCACCCAATGGGTTGCACTTAACAGGGTGGCAGTGTCACAGCAGGCTTCCCCAACTCAGCAGATCATGCTATGGACTCCTCACTCCACCAATGAGGGCAGAAACCAGTGGCTCTTTCATGGAACTTTTCAGTGGCACTTTTCATGGAAAATGGTCCTTCCAAATCTGCTTCACATTTACATCTTCTATAACTGTTCATTTCCTTTCAACACTGCTCCAGCTGATTCTCTCTACTGCCTTCCCCTAGCCAACATTTCTGCACTTCCCTCTCTGTCTAGTTATCCTGTTTTCCAGTCATTTCCTAGGATAATCCCTGCCTCCACTAACAGGTACATTCTCCTATTTTAATCTTCCCCACTCTGAACTCAAAAGTTTCCCTTCCATTCATAGTTAAAGGGAGACTCCGGAAAATGTGACTTGCTGTGAACATGTTCATGTCCTAAAAACTTTTAAATGGACAGTCAATTTTTAGTTCTATCAAACTGAAAATCAATGTGTGTTTGTAACAATCAAAAACATAGGTCTATAGAGAAAACACTGATAGTGTCTCCTGTCTTTCGTCACTTTCTCAAAGGAATGCTAATGGCTACAATCCTTGCACAAGTTTTTCTAGACAAGCATGCACATATACACTTGTTTTTTTAAAAAAATTTGTTTCTCTATACCTCATTTTTCAACTTAAAATATGGTACTTTCAGGATGCAGACTAAACACTCAACCCATTTTTGAAAAATTACCCATTGTATGGATGCATCTATCATAATGGGTCAGATCACTGAACAAACAAGACTCCACAGATGTATTCACAAAAATACTTTAATTGAGATAAAGGATATGGTGCAGCAGGAAAGGAAAAGAGAAACCCAGACTGGAAGCTTCTAGGTGTAGTTTCCCAGATAGAGATTTGGAACCTTCACAATAGCATGAAGTATGTACAATATTTAAGTTCAGGGAAGGCTGGGAAAGTTTCCAGGAGGTTTATTATTCCCCCTAGTCGACCAATCAAGCCAGACTATGTGACAGGTTAAACCAGGTTAAGTCATAAATCTATAGATATCCTTAAGCTAAATAAAGAAGCTAGTCTTGGATGCCTACAGCAGAGTTTCAAACCTTATATAAAACATGATAAATCACCAGCTAATCCATCTTGTCTTGTGCTGGCCAGGACTCAGCATCACACTTCCAGGTGTCCCAGAGATAAACACAAAATGTTCCATCCAGCTGTGAAACAACTGTTTTACACACAGCTATCTTGTAATATAGTCAATGTTCTTCCTCTCGATGAAAATTCTGACTTTCTTTTTTTCCCTGAAATACATTTACATGACTGTATTCTACAGAGAATCCCCAAAAGGGTATTACTGGCTCCATTACTGGTCTGAACTTTTATGAGATCCAAGCAGATTTCTTCCCTAAGACTATAGCTACCCACACACTCACTAGCAATATATGAAGTTGCACTGACTATATACCTAGACAAGCACTTACTGTTATCAATCAGTTGAATTTTGTCAATCTAACGAGTTTTGGTATTGTTCTGAAGGCTAAGAAGGTCTAGATTAATCAAAGTTTCTTTTATGTGTCTACACTGAGAATTCTAAGTGGAGTAACATTTGTTTGAGGCAGTAGAGAACCTTGCTCCTCAAAAGCTGTCCGTGAATCTGTGCCTCAGCATTAACTGTGGGCAAAACTGAAGCTGTCTCTATCCTTTCCCCTTCTTCATGTCTTTTATTCTCAAAATATAAAACAAGAACACAGAAAACAAAAACTAGATGCATGTAGCTTCTTCAAACTTGAGGCTAGACTCATCTTAGAATATAAAGAACAATACAGTATTTTGGTGATGGTAAAAGTCAGTGTACCACATATAAAAGGTTTCACTGAACCTCAAGACTGGAATACTGGTCAAGTACAAACATCAGTCATATTGGCCATTGTAATTACTTCAAAATTGATCCCTCAAAACACAACCCATAGAACAATCAAAATAAATATCATATGCATTATGCTAGTTACTAAAATAGCAACCTAGTTATATTTAATCACTGACCTCCTCTAACCCAACTCCAGGAAGGGAGAAATCATCTTTCACTGAGCTTTAAACTTCCTTGGGCCCAAAGAGCAGAGCCTTTCCAATACCCCTCTAGTGTAGAAGAGATAGAGAAAGGGAGCCCTGAAGGAGAGGTTAATGACACCTGTGAGACAGCCCATCTGGAAGAGCTTTAACAGCTCACTATTTTAAATGCAAAATTCCTCCACCTCACACAATTTCCTCCAAACACACCTGCTACAGTTTCCACACAGTGGAATTAGTCTGACAGTATGCATAGGAGAGCTCAGACTTCAAACAAATACCTCTAATGTAACCTGTTTTTACTTAGCAGGATACTACTTAACAGCTTTGTTGTAATAGGTTTCTTTTTTGAAATGAAAACATTCTGTTAAGAGTTCCTTAGGAATTCCCTCATCAAAGGCCCTGGAGAAATTGGCAGTCTCTCAGTCTCAATCACATGTAATCAAGTGTCCTACAGGTACTCATTCAGAGACTAATACTGGCTTCTTTGAGAGAAGCTGTCACCATTGCAATCAAATGCTCTAACACAGGGGCGATTACCAAGTCACAGGGTGCCTTCCTGAGCAATCAAGCCATTTGTTGAAGAAACTGGAGGTGAGTTGGTCTAAACGACAATGGGCACTATCAATGTCGCAGAGTACAGGGAAACCACAGAAAAGGTGGTGTGCCCCAATTCCTACCTGGCAGTAAGCATTTAAGAGGAACTTTAGTGCATTGAGAAGCTGAGACTGCAGGTTGAACAGGGCAAAGAAGGGAAACCAACATACCTCTATTAAGACATCAATTCATTCACTGTTTAGACCCCTACTTCCAAAGACAATTTTAAGGTAAAAACCTCAGTGAGGCACAAACAACTGATACTGCACGAGCACCTCCTGCATCAACTCACCTATAAAGATCAAATTAAAGACTGCTGGGCCACCTTGTGTCCACTGACACAAGATAAAGGGATTTTCTAAATTCTCCATTCATCAAGAGTGTGTGTATACATATTCAATGAATATGTATTTGAACAATGAATTGATGATATACTCTCAACTCATAAAAATTTTAACAATGGGCCCTTACCAGCAGCATCAGCATCACTGAGAATTTAAGAATGAAATACTAGTACTCCAAGCAAGGTTTATAGGAATTCTAGGGGTGAGTCCCAGCAAGTGGACTGAGGACCAGTGACTTATCAATAAAAATAGGAGTGAGAGGATGTGATCAGAGCACAAGAGTCAGCAACCCCCTATTCACAAATGCTGTCCCTCAATCTTGCTCCCAGGGTCTTGAATTATTTGCTTTATCCTTTACTCCATAAAAAAATTCTTGCAAGAAAATTCTCCATCCACAGCCACACCAATGAATCATCCCACTGTCCCCTGCCAATAGATTTCAGTGTTAACCCCTCCACAGTGGCCTCCAGTTAAGCACTGAGCTCCAAAGAACAGTTATTTCTTAAATGCTACATGAGCATAACCTTGGCCCACCTTTAATTCAGCAGCATTTGCTGTTTGACAGGGATCTCCCTTTAACTGAGCCCAGCTGGATCTATCTGCTGTGTATTTTCCTTTGCCTTTTTTCCATCCCCATAGATCTCCTTGCTAGTTAATTCAAAGTGACTTTATCTTTTTGCCTTACTTTCCTTCCCTCCCATACAGCTATCAAATTCTTCTAAAAGTACTACTGGCAACCCAGCCACACCTTTCAGGAATCCTCTCCAAGTTCTTCATCCTGGTTTTTCAAAGCCCACAGAAGATGACCCGAACCTGCCTCCCTGTCCCTACCCTCTCTGCTCCCTGGCAGGACTATCTGCTCCTCCCAGAATAGATCTCCTGCCTTCCCACTTCCTCCTGGATCACCCCTGCTTCCATCCCAACAACTCTGCTCACTCAGACCCCTTGAAAATGACATATCTGAATCCCCAATTCTCTCATTTGGTCCTTAAAAGTTCTTTCTCTCTTGTATTATGAAATCAGTGAGCATCTTATCACCCCTTTCAGACTAGAATGCCCTATGGGACAATAAAGACTGGCTTCTTTCTGCATTACTGCAATGGGTCTCGCAGAAGGTGGATGTTCAGGACTCATCAAAGCGACACAGCTGATGTTTAACTTTGAATCACAATGCTTTTCCCTCTCTCACTTTAGCCATGTTTAAACCAGTGGGTTTTGTTCCTCCATATAACAACTTACATTCACAGAACAAACAAAGGCAATCGATGGTGGTATTTTCCCAGAAATAAATACTCCCCCTTCCCTTCATCTAGAGCCATTGTTGAAAACAACTGATCAGGTCAATAAATACAATCCTAAGATCAGTGATAATACGAAAATAATAATGCTTTTAAAGGCATTTGAAAGTATTTAAGCCATGCATGTGCTCAATTCTTTAAGATTTACTTACTTATGCATACAAGAGCTGGGGTGCAGGCCAGAGGTGCAAGGGGTGAAAGGATTCACCAGAGACAGAGAGGGAAAAGAACAGGGTGGATTGTCTGAAATACACTGCTGAGAGGAGCAGCGGGCGAAACAGGAGAGGTCTGCTGTGCCAGGTGGGTCACCTCCCTGGCCAGGGATCAAACTCGTGCCTTAGTAGTTGTGGATTGCTTCATAGTGCTGATGCTTAACCCCTTGTGCCACAAGGGAGGCCCAAGCGTGTGCTCAATTCTTAAGCCTGATTATTAAGATCATGGTAACAGTACTTTCCAGGAACTATTTATAGGTGAGCAAAGAATATGGTCAGGTCTACTGGATGGGTAAGATGTGCAGACACCTCCTGGGAGTCAAAACAGCAGCAGGCAGCTGTTTGGGGGAAGTGGTGGATATCATCCCTTAGCATAATCCTGTGATTTCTTTGAATAGCACTGCAATGCACTGAGACTTTCAATTGGTCATTTTCAGCTTAATCTAAAACATATTCAACCCACATCAACTCCATACACAAAGAACTTGAGAGATGACATGGTTTCCAATGGGGAACAAGTCACTTCTGCCCTGCAGGCAAGCAGCCTAGATAGAGGCTATAGCCACCACCAACTCAATCCCACTTCAGAAAGGCTGCTATCGCTCCAGGAAAGGAAGATGTAGGTGGAGATGAGATCTATTATTTTTAGCTTGGTGTCGAGTTTAAAGGAATTTCATGCTGTTCTTTTCTAAATTCAATTAAAACAGCAAAGCTGCTTTATTAAGCAGAGACTTATTCTAATTGAATGTCTCAGCTCATACTAAAACAAGGTATTCAACAGTCTGTAGTTATGGTGACCCTCATTCAACTGCAGCGTTAAAGTAGGCAAATAGCTGCCTGCTTGAGGTCAGTGGTTGTCTCCCAAGCTTCTGCACCTGCAGAATGTGCAGGCATCACCACGCTGCAGGGAACACAAACCTGGGGTTAAAAAAAAAAGCAAACCTATTCCATTAGGGGGCACCTTAAGTTTTCCTAAATCTTTCTGTTAGTCTGCACCAGAGCCCTTCCTTCCCCAGACCTCCATATCCTGATTTTATGTGAGATTATCATTCCACTTGAAACATGGGCATGCTTGACAAAACAGCATTTCATTAAAAAAAAAAAGGATATTTTTGGAATTTAGGAGAATAGCTCAAGCACCATACATGTGCTCATTTTTTAAGCCAGATGGGGACCGACTTTATGTTACAATAACAATTATAAATTCATAATTTACAAATTCCTGCAGAATTAAAATTGGCAAAACCACCCAATTTTGGCAAAATAATGATATGGCCTCTAGTGTGTGTGTAGACACAGGGAAGAGGGTATGTCAAAAACTGAGTTTGAAAATGGAGGGTAGAACTCACAGAAAATGCAGGTGCTTGGATGCAAGAAAAACTGGGGCATTCTGAACACAGCAAGGCTTTGGGAAGGGAAGTGGTAGGTGGACACAGTGCTGTGTTTATAGGAGGCAGCAGGGTAAAGTGATAGTACCATGATTTGACAGAGAAAGTAAAGAGATAGCAAAAACTTCTGCTGTATTCATATCTGAGTAGTTCTTCCAAAACAGCCTGAGATAGAGTGATATGAAAATACTGCTTTTCTTCTTGCTCATAGCTCCAAGAGTTAATTTTCAAGAAGGTTCCTTTCATTTCTGTCTCTTCTTCCTTTCTTGTTTGTACTCAAGTATCATTTCCATGCACACATAGAGATCCTCTTAAGAGTAGGCCCCTGGGGTAGGAGCTTTGTGAAACACAAAGATGAGTAACAGGGTGGACTTGCCTTCTGCAACGTTCTATCCAGTACACACAAACAATCAAACCACAATATGGAGCAAAGAGAAACAGGCACATTCCCTAGTAGGAATGGACCACAAAACTCATTAACACTCACTTCTACTCCTAGGACTTCTGAGCATCACTTTATTCTTCCTGCTCTCTGGGTTACAAGATTCTCAGAGAAAAATACACAATTTTACACTTGCCAACTTTCTGAACCATCTACCTAACCAATCTAACCATTTTATATATCTCTAGCACAAGAAATGTGTTTTCTTCCCAAAAATGCTGGCGAGATGCTCAAAATGCAGTTAATCAAGTCCTGACTGAGGTCCAAAGTCGGTAATTTGAGCTCATTAATTGGTGAAAATGAGGCATCAGACAGGTAACATTTTTCAGTTAAATGTTGAATTTTCGTAAATGAAATGAAGAAGTTATATTTCTGAAATTGCTAGAGAAAAAGTTATTCTCTATTACCTCAGTGCAAAATAAGGAGAGAAAAATATTTATTTCTCTATGACTATAGAAGGATTTATATTTGAATGTGAAAGAAAGGTGCCCTCATGTATTACATGGTCTTGGAAACATTTAGAAAATGAAAATTAAAGTTTAATACTTCAAATATCTGTCAAAAACGAATTATATGACAAAAAATACTCTCCTTCTTACAACTAAGCCTACGCCTTCAAATCATGAAAGCAAGCTGGATTTCATTCTGGTCTAATAACAACAGATGGCTTTTATATTAAGCAATTTGAATTATCTCACAGCAAACAGTATCCTATGAAACATTCTTGTTATGCCACCAACTGTAGGACTAAAAGACAACCAACACTTAACCTAGGCAAAAAAAATGAAAAAAAAAAAAAAAAAGATATTACTATATCCTCATAAAATAATTTTATGTATCAAACTAAGAGTTATAATATCATGAAAATTCCAAGTCTTTTCTGACTAAAATGATTTTATAATCTAATCTTTTCATTTTTGACTTGGCTTTTATATATCATAGAAGCCTCCATCTCACTGCCTAGACATTTTAGCCACCAGCTAATCCATGACGAGCTTAGAAACTAAGAAAGAATATTTTCTGAATGGTAGAAAAAAAGGGAGTATTTTTTAAATACTGGTAAATACCAGGGAAATTGGAGAATGCTTTAGTATCTGTTCTGGTAGCCTAAAATCATCACCTCAATAAGGGATACTCTTCAACTTGATGAAGAAGACATTGTGGGCCAAGACTTGAAAATCAACTGCCAGCCCCTGAAGATAGAAGCTATGCTACAAGATCTATTATGTGTTGGAAAAATAACTACAGATCTTTTATTCAAAAGCTGTTATTGAATATTTTGAGTAATATGACAACAAATGCAAAACTTTCAAAATGCTCAAAATACCATTCCCTAAAATATCAGGGCTTTATTTTCCCTTTTAATTCCTATGGTTTTTCCTTCCCACCTAAACCCCTGGAATAGCTTTGTCCTTGGCTTCTACCAGCCCCAACTCCTTCTGCTCTCCACATTTAACACGCATGTTGATTTTTTTTTTTTTTTGGCTTGTAAACCTGCAATAGCTACTCAATACGCACAAGAAAAGCTGGAATCCTCCTGGCTTGGCATTCAAGGTTCTGTGAAATTTGACCTCAGGCCACCTTTTCAAAATTTAATTTTTAAAATTGCATTATTTTTTATCAAAGTAATATTAGTTTCTAACACTGTGTATAGTTTAGGGGTATTGGTTATACCTTTCTGGGTATAAATTACAACCCTAAGCCCACCAAAAAAGCACCCATAATCCTCCATTATAGTCCATTGGACCCCTTCCCTTATTTGTTCCCTACCCTCTAGTAGCCTCGGTTCTAGTCAGATTTCTAGGCTTTGTTTTGCTTTAATTTTGTCTGTTTCTTTGTTATCCACACATGAATGGAATCATCTAGTATCTGTCTTTCTCCTAACTTATTTTGCTTAGCATAGTATATTCCAATTCTATCGGTTGTTGAAAATGGTAAGATTTCACCTTTTTTAATATCTGAGTAGTATTCCATTATATATATATATACACACACAAACACATATACATCCATATACATTTATCTCACACATTCTTTATCTACTCCTTGGGCCCTTGGATTGTTTCCATAGGTTGGTTATTGTAAATAGTGCTGCAATGAACACAGGAGTCTATTATCTCTTCAAATTAGTGTTTTGACATTATTAAGGATGTATATACCAAGGAGAGGGACTGGTATTTTTAATGTTTTGAGAAACCTCCACACCATTTTCCATAAATGGTAGTCTACATTTGCATAAATTGTGGACAAGGGTTCCTTTTTCACCACAACACCACCAACACTTGTTTCCAGTCTTTTTATCATGGGTGATTCTCACAGGAGTGAGATGGTATCTCATTGTGGTTTTGATTTACATTTTTTTCATGTGCTTGTTGGCCATCTACATGCCTTCTTGGGAGAGGTAGCTATTTAGATAATCTGCTCATTTTTCAATAGGGTTGTTCTCTTATTAAATTGTATGAGTTCTTTATAGATTTTGAATATCAGCCCCTTGTTGGAAATAATGATGTGCAAATATTTTCTCCCATTCAGTAGGGTGTATTTTCATTTCAAAGATCATTTCTTTTGCCTTACCAAGCTTGGTTTTTTAGTTTGGTGTAGTCCCATTCAATATGGAAGGCATTATTTGCCAAAATAAATCTAGATCAAGTATGCAAACTGTTTTCCACAGATGATCATCTCTTACTTGAGCTTTTATACAGCTCCCATCTTATACTTTTTTAAATATTTCATAATATATCTCGGTACATATGTATCTAATTTATTAAGTGATGTTTTAATAAGCATTACCTTCTTCAAATATCTAAAAAAAATCAGCCAATAATCACTTTGGTGGAAGGTAATGAGAAAAGAAGCAGAGAATTTTGACAGGGTCACCTGAAAAAAATCACCCCATATGAAAAAATACCAAGTTTTAGTCTCAGCAAATGTTGGCAGATATGACTAATCATCATCACATTAGGGAACTTCAGAAAGATGAGACTTTCCAATGGAGCAAGCTCAGGGATGGGATGAAATGTCTGTTTTGCATGTTCCTGGGTATTTTTTAGAACTCTGAAGGTTTATTTGTTTATGTTGAAGCTCAGTTTGCTTTTGGCTGTGTCAAAATGAGGCCCACAACAAAAGAGTTATGTCAAAGTGCCATGTAATTCTGGGAAGCTGGCCTGGTTTTAGTCACCTTATTTATTTGTAAAATATCTATCATCTGCATGTACAGAATAATCCAAAACATTTCCAATATGCCCTTTACCCAAGTAACATTTATTCTGACTGTCTCCTATAAATCTTTCCTAGAGTCACATCTATAGATCACAAAATAAAGACATTTAGCACCATTTAGCATTGTCAAACCAACTGCAGATTTTATCAACAGTACTTGAGAACACATTGCTACAAGGCACTTACATGCTAAAAATGATACCACTGTAAATCATTCAAATGTGCATTTAAATGTCATGTTAATAAATGCTACAAAGTCAGAATCTACCCTGAAACAAAACCTATGAGATAAATGGTATTTTTAATTAAATTATGTTTAAGTGATTTGTTTATATTACTGTGAGTATATTTGACAAATACAATAAAATTTAAAATTCCTACCTTGTGTCTGTTTCTTGTTCACAGCATTATCAGCTTTATGTCGTTTCTAAGGTTTAAAAGGAAAAACAAAAACTGTGAAAAGGTGAAATGTGATTAATTAAACAAAAAGGGCAACTAAAATGATACTTTTCTTTTAACAATGTTTCTCAAGGCTTTTATCCTTCCACACATACAGCAATGTCCTAAGTATGAGGGGTGTAGTGATCAAAAGACAGAGGTTATACAGGAATCTTAACATTGAAAGCGCTAGCCATGACATGTTTATATGGTATTCCTTTGCTGGGAGTGCTGGTGTGTGGTTGTAGGGCAGGATGGGCACAGACCAGGATATCTATGATCTGAGCAGACCAGGTAAAGGAGAGTCCTGGAGCCCTCCGTAGCTTTCTCAGGCTTTTATTGAGCTTTTACATGTAGTGCAGCAACCAGGTACATGGCAGGCAGGGATGCCAGGGGGCCAGGAGGCCGGCAGGCAAGCCCTCGGCAAGTCTTCACATTGGGCTTCTTTCTGGAGTTCTTTCTCCCCTTCTCTCTCCTGTCTCTTCTCTTGGTGAATATCTCCCAATACTGAGCCATGGCCCACAGAAGTAAACAACACAGCTTACAACAATGTAACAACTGCAGGTATCCCATCAGGCAGGGCAATCCTAATGGCAGAGGGCAGAAAAGCCTGAAAACCATTTATCCTACAGTGGTCCATGGAGGTGCTTACATTTTCGTGTAGGTAAGATTCAATTTTTAACATACTAGAAAAAGTTTGAGCTGAAAGGCTGATTTAGTCTTTTACTTAAATAACTCAGTTTAAAAAAGAAGACTGCCTAAGAGTATTACCTATAATAGCTACCATTAATAATATACTGAAATATTTTCAGCTCAAGAAATTCATTATCTAATTAAGGTGAATATATCCACTATGATTTAATGATGTGCTTTGTCAGTGACTAGAACCAAATACATCTACCATTTGCATAAAGCCAATTCTACCCACTGCTCTCCAACAGCCTCTCCTGTCCTCCACCAAGCCACTCAAGTTCATGATCCTATTTTCCTTCCTCAGAAAAAAAAAAAGTGCTGAAAAAAGTAAAGGGTAAACAGGTGAGTTAGTTTAAGTCTAGGTGCATGAGTTTGGAGAATCACATAAGCCAAGGTTTTAGAGCAATAAGAAAAAGAAATGGCAGCTTAGAGGAAAGGTGAGAATTTGAGTGGTCAGGGAAAGTGATCTACCTGAAGTTCAGTGAAAGGTTTTCCATGAACTCTGTCTAAACTTACAGCATCAGGTCTAACACATCAGCCTCTGCTAATGTCACAGAAAGTGTTGAGTGTAACTAACTCTGAGCTCAAAGAATCTAATCATATAAAGCCCGAAGTGAGATTGAAATATTCGTAGCTGAATGCAAGATGGGCTGGATCAAATGTAAAACAAATAAGTCCCTAGGTTTTCTAGTTGAGAAGAAACCTGGTTTTAGAATCACAGTGAACATATGAAAACACTCTTCAAGAGAAGAGCCTAGATTAGCACTCAAAGCCTTCGCGACTCTCCGGAGAAAAGGCTACAAGTGGCAGCGTGAACTCAGCTCAGCCACAAGATGCAAACAGCACATTCAAAATGCCTATGGAAGGTTTGTCGAAAATGATTCTTGCCACATCCATATGCAGGAATATACTAACTTCTTTCTTAGATATTCACTAATAAAAGTATAATAATGCTGACATTTTAATAGGCAGATTATGGCTTCTAAACGTGAGCACATGATTTGCCAGCAAATATTCATACATGAATTTTGAAAGTTCTGTTAAATGTGTAGGATCAGTAGAGAATATTTCATAATTGATAAAACTCCAAAATACTTTCTTTGTTTATTAATAAGGATCTTAAAAAAATTATAAAGTAACCCCAAATACATTTTAGTCTAACATAACAATGCAGGACAAATTTAGATTCTCAAAGGTACAAATATTTCCAAAACAAAGCGCATCTATGACAGACAATAGTTAGACTTCAACTACTGAAGGAGACCAATAAAGGCTAATTAATGATACATTCCACTTAAACAGGAAATTTAATCTTAGTGAAACCTAAGAAGATCCTGAACATTACTTTCCATCAACAGAGAATTCTTGCTCAGGTACATGCTCTCTTCCCTCAACCTTCCTACCACTGAATAAATTAGGTTACTTGTCAAGAAACATATACATAAAGATCCAGCCCCATAGGCCAATTCTAATTTCTGGACTACAAAAAAGCAAGCATCTTGGTGTCTTAAAGAGATCATTCTTTCTTCTAAAATTAAGAATACAGAAAAATTAATAGTTCTGAGTTCAAATAGCTCCACTGTCCTCTAATCATTTAATATCACTGAGAGCTAGTGAATTATTTAGTGTAATCTATATTTGATTGACAATACACCAATAACTACTGTATAAATAGTGTCATGAACTTTAGGAGACTTAAGTTAGCAATGCTGGCCACACAGCCCTGGGAACATTTCCCTCTCTGAGCATTTCTCATTACATCATTGCCCAGATTTTCCAGGTGCACCATGGCATCTTCTTTATTACTTCAGTTGTTATTACTCAGTGATGAAATTTCTTAAGTCTTAGTATCTGCTCCCTTTTGCTTCTCATTCCAGTCTCTTCCTGGTTCAGCTTCTTCATACCTTCAGTTTGATTTAACTAACACAAATATATACCAGATAAGACTCATCTGAACTTGTTATATCCAGTTGCTCCCTTGACATCTCCCTCTGGCACACCCTCCCAAAAGGCAACCTATGACATGAACACCTGAGACTTGTATCAGATATAGAACCATATACTGTTTATATAAACCAGGAAGTTGAGGTTGAGTCTTGCTTGTACCTTTCCCATCTCACTCCCATCCAATTCACATTATCACTCAATAAATGTTTGCTTAATTCTTAATAATGTGCCACACTCTGTTACTATTGCTGAGGATATAGCAATGAGCCAGAGACAAGAGCCAGCTCTTGTTATCGTGGAGCTTAAAATCTAGGGGCTGGAGATAGAATCTGAACAAAGTAAGTAGGGATGGTGATGTCTTATCAATTTGATTCCTGAATATATACTAGATTCACTTTTCCTTATTTCTTCATCTCTACCATGCCACTTAGCTGGAGATGTTTTCACTTTCTCATATCCATTATTAGAATATTCTAATTAGTCTACTCAAATCCTCTATGGTTTCCTTCCAACCCATTTTCTGTATTTTAGGATCTTTTGGATGATGATAATACAGTTAACATTTATTCAGCACTTAGTAGACACATGGCACCATTCTGAGGGCATCATGTATATCATTTAATTCTTATGGAAGTGGACTTGATTAATGTCCACTTCTACTGAACTGCAAAGCTCCATCACTCACTAGCATATTCCCAGAATTTGGTTTCTGAACATTGCAGACTTAAAATAAGTATCTGATTTATAATAGTTTACTAGTGTTTAAGTTATCAAGTTTATAGCAAAGAAAGCATGCATTTAGTAGTGAATATTAACAACCAACCTTGACCCTAACCATATAGTCAAAATTTGACAAGATGAGGCTTAACACTAAGTTCTCCATCAATTTCAGAGTACTTTCCAGTAAATATGTCATTTGTTACTTACATATAAATATAAGAAGGCTCATTATGTATGTTCTCCTGAGTAAATAGTGTTAAAATGCACTGGAGTGGGTATGTCAGATATCTCATCTGGCAACAATTCTAAGCTGTATTCTAAAACATTAAAAAGCTTATGAGAATATAGGAGGAGGTTTATGAGAATGCAAATTTTGTTTTTAGTCATTGATGTAAGAGTGCTGAACGTTACTATTCTTCACCAATACCCAGTTCTCTACTTTCACGGACAGGAAGGGTAGGTTTAGGGTTCAGAAGATTACACTTCCCTTTTGTCATGTCATTAGTTCTGATATTGGGCTGAAGGCAGATGTGAGGTGCACTATTTTTGGGTCAAAACATAGAAGTGAGATCACCATTCACTATTTTCTTTTTTTTTTTTTTTTTCTGATAACATGTTGTTTTATTTGTTTTTTTTTTTTTATAAATTTTATTGTTATATTGTATGGGGAATATAACCATTCACTATTTTCATCTACTCTTGTGGACCAGCATTCCACACCGCAGGGTCTTGATTCAGCCGCATTTCTAAGTGACTCAGGAATAACAGTGCCTTCTGCACCCAACCCCCACCAGATAACCTGCAGTGTTTTTGAAGACATACAAAAAACACATTTAAGCCACTGACATTTGGGACATGATTATTACAGCAACAAGTTTGTAACACATTGTAATAATGAATGCTTGGCACCTCCATACGCTTTATATATTTTTATTGATGAATATATCTGTTCATCATAACAACTGATACAAATGGTTTTGTCCACTTAGCTAAACTACTTGATTTTTTTCCTTTCTAGGGAGTAATATTTAAAACTTTCTCTCTTATGTTGATGTAAATTTCTTGTTAAGCCATTTTACAGACTACTTTTAGTCACTTTCTAAACACTGGTTTTACTGAAAAACAATTTCACATGGTATTATTATTACCTCGTAATATCATTATTACATGCTTCAGAAACTGCCAGATTACCTGCATTCTAATAGTACTCAATTATTAACTTATGCAAGTAAGAGTTTTGTTAAAAAAAAAAAAAACCCACTTCTTAGATACCATGTTATTTACCATATGTTTTCAAAGAGAGGGTACTAGAAGCTATAGCTAGAGAGTTTGCAGATTTCCTAGGAAAAGGAAAGAAAAGGAGAGGCAATTTAGAGCAGTGATTATAAGTAAGGGCTCTGGTGCAAACTTGCCCTGTTGGCCAGTTATTATTGTATGGTGTTGGGCAAGAGACCTTATCCCCTCTCCTTGCCTCTTCTCTCTCATCTGTAAAGAGGAAAACATCAACCCTTTAAAGGGCTGTTATAAAACTGAATGAAAAGGATATATAGCAAGTACATGGGACCCATAAACTCAGTAAATGTCATTATTTTTGGTGACCTGCTATCATAATCATAAGGAAGAGCACTGAATGGGATAGATTTCTGATTCCACTGGTTTCTTGGACAAGTTGCAAGACCCTTCCAAGTCTCAGCTTTCTTACCTTTAACATGAGGCAAATATCCAACTTTCAAAGTTATAAAAGGAATTAAATGAGAAAAACACTTGTAAAAACAATAGCACAATGCCACTAAATATCAAATGCTCAATGAAAATTGGGTGAAACAAAGGGAAAAAAGGTAGTACATGAAGCAAAGAGAGACAAAACTATAGTATAGACCAAACTTCACAGACTGCCAAGTCCAGCCATAATTAAAAGGGTGGTTGAGTCTGTGTGCAGCAGGATAAGTGAGATGAGAATCTTTCTAAATCCCCGCTGGAGGCCAAAACATGTCACTTCCAATCAAGGTAGTGATATTTCACAGATACACCCTCCTGTGTCTACTCTAAGACACTTGGGTGTTTTTGAGATTACTGATCTAAATGGTCAGTTGACCCATTTCTAATGGGTCTAGTGATGCTATGGCTCACGTGTTTCTAACAAGATCCCAATGTGAATCTTCACAGAAATAATATTGACGTTTGTGCAACTTTACACTGGACCTTTCTAAATGTCTCAGCCTTTCCTTGCATTGCCATATGACTTGCCTAAGGCTTGATAGAAGGTCACTTCAGACAATGAAAGTATTTGAAGGGAATAGGAAAAAAAACAACAGCATTTACTCTCTCAACTAAGGTAGTTAAAATAGTGGTAAAATTGAGGAGGGGGAGAAAGCCTGAAATTTGGGGGGCATTTACGAAGGGGGAACTGACTTTGTCTTTTCTCTACTACTATAGAATAATAAAAGTAGCAAATTTCACTGGAATTTTCTTTTAATAAAATAAAACTTAGAACTACTAAAATAAGATGAAAAGCAATCAAAGGTATTTAATAAGGTAAAAACTATAGTATATAAGTTAGAAAATAAAAACTACAACCCCCTCTTTATAGGCAGATAATTTGAGAGTTACTGAGTTTAATTAGACATAATTTTTAAATAAAAAAAACATTAATGTAATATATACACAAGCTAATTCTCAGTGATGAACACCTGAAACTTATATAATGTTATAATTCAATGTTACTTCAATAAAAAATAAAATAATTTAAAAATTAGGCATAATTGGAAATAATGTTCAAATAGTTTTCAATTACTACATTCAAATTAATTTCATTAAGCTACAAAAATAAAGAACATTATAAAAAGCATTTTAATTTAAAATTTTATTCCTATAGAAATTAATAGGAATTAGTTCCAGGGTTGGAGGCAAATTCTGTACACTTTTCAGCTGAATGGATAAATTAAATAATCTGCACCAAGAATTAAATAAGAGGAAACTCATTTTAAAATATACATAGAAAAATAACAGTAACATTTATGAAAAAAAGGAAACACTTACAATATCTTCTATTATCTCTTTGATGGCTGCCACAGCTAAAATAAATAACAGAGGAACCAGTGTTGTGTAGCGGCCTGTTGGTGATACATCAGGTATTTGCTATTGGGGGGGTTGGGTGGGAGGAAGAAGAGACATCCTGTGAGACAAGCAAGTTTATAATAGATTTAAAAACAACAAAGTTTTAGTGCCTCCTAAAATCAGCCTCATTTATCTTACTATCTTGGCAGACTAACACTGGGTGAGGCATTTTGTGTCTGATAAGTAGCTGGACAAGCATGTTAATTAGCTTCATAGCAAGTAGTTGTGTGTAGGCTGAACACCTACAAAAGGGGATTGGGTCGATCAATTACAGTACATTCATATACCAAAATATCATACCACCATTAAAAAATGAAGTTTTAGAAACACAGCAAATCACACAGGATAATATCCAGCCATTATCATATAAAGAATACAGGTTGTAAAACAATATATATCTTATGATCCCCTTTTTGTAAACTAAATTGATACATAGTGCTTAGGAGGGGAAAAAAAGAAATAAAGACCAGAGGGATGTACACCCAAATTTTAAGAGTAGTTGCCTTTGGAGGGGTGGAATAATGAAAGTTATTTTTTCCCTCTTACTGTGTTTTGTCTTTTTACAATGAATGTATTACATTTTAATAAAATGAAATCATTTTCTTCTGACTACAACAAACTCAAATACAAAGAGAAACAAGATTTAAAATGGCAATTCTTGTACTCTAAGGTTCAGAACTAACAGTAAGGTTCAGAACAGTAATTTAATTTACTGTTACTAAAATAAATTAATATTCTATGAAAAGTCCCATCCCCCCACCATCCAAAATTTATAGAACCTTTAAAATAAATGGATAAAAATGAATCCAAATGCTTTTAGAAGTAGAATTCTGATTACTACTTGCAGCAAGGCTGGAAATGCCACCAAAATCAGCTTATCTCTCTATATTTAGGTAAGCTGTAGAATATTGTTCATGAGTTTAACAAAAACATTTATTAATATCTGAACTCTGACTTTGAACCAAGATTTTATGACAAGACTTTACCTGAAGCAGTGCAATAAAGAGGAAAAATGAATTAGCAGCTCTTCTGAACTGAGAGTAGAGAAATCTTGGGAGGAATGTAATTATGTTGTATTTTGCAGTGCTAGAAGACAAAAATGAAAAGTAGCATAAAACTTAATTACTCCATGTTTATGAAATTCTATTATCACCATATTAAAAAATTAGATGATGAATATTTGCTCACTCTTTCCAATTGGGAGACTATTGCAAATGGTCATTAACCGAAATGAAAAGAAATGAAAGGAACAGCCCAAATAAATAGTAAGAGTTTAATTTTCTGTGCACTATCTTTTCTTTTCTTTTGCCAAACATCCTGCTTAAGATATCTAGGAGCCAAATTACATCCATTGTAGTAAAGTAAGATATGTTAATAGGCAATAAAATCTTGCAAAAGAAAAAAATAAACTTCAGCAAACTGAACAGGACCAGACACTAGAGTATCCTTCATTGGACAAATTTAGAGACAGAGGGATTTTTCAGGGATTTTTTTCTTTCTAAATTTCTTTTGTGGTCCCTCTAACAGTCTACACTAAGCACATTAGTTATATCTTCAATCAGTAAGATACTGCCATTTTGGAAACAACTAATCTTGTTTATTATGTAAAAAGGCAATTAGGGAGACACATGATATACCTTGATGCCACCCCTACTTTTAAAATTTGAAGTTGCAAAATCTTAGTTTTAAAAAGACATTTCTCAAATCTAGGAATTTTACCACTGCAGAAACATTGGGCTGGCATGGGATGGGTGTTCACTTGATTCCAGAGACCACTTAGTGAAAAACACTTACACCAACACTTTACTGTTACTGCTCGAATGAAAAATTAACAGTGAAGTAATTTTCACCACTCTCCATTCCCAAGATCATACTAAATTTTATAGCTATCAAAAACTAACACTTCAAGACTGTTTAACCAAAATGAGTTCTTGGTGGGAAGTGCTGCAAAGACTTCTAAAATATTAAAACTTGATATCCAAAAATAACAATTCATCATTCTATTAGCAGGGTTAAGACAAAGGCGTTTACCAAAGAACAGCTTTCATTATTCAGACACTATATATAGAACAGGTAGTGCACGGCTGCTTATCCTTCCTGCTTCCACATTCTTATTAAAACTCCTTACTGGATAGAAGATGGAGAAACACTGAATTCAAACAACCTCCAGTAAGCTCTCCAATATTAATGGGTTTAACTGCAAGCTCTTTGCAAGCATTTGTGGGGAGATGGCCTGTGGGGTGCAGCAGTTATAGCAGGTCCCCTGGCTTTCTTTGATATTTCCTACCTGACATGGTTATTGCAGAATTTTGTCAGCTGTGGCTGGTTGATAAATATAGTCCGCACTTCCTCTTGATCAGCCAGTGAAGTCTTCTCTGAAACATCATCTGTTTTCTCATAACCTTAAAGACAACGATAAGAAATGTCTCATTATCCAGACCAAAAATACATTTCATAAGAATTCTAGAACGTAAAATTTGTTAAAAGTTACATGTTTCCCTCTTATTGGTCTTCTTACTTTCTTTGTAATGATAAGAAAAATACCCACATCGAATATGCCTACTAAATTTAAAAGGTAGCATTTTATAGTCATATAAAACCTACGTACTACAAAAACAGTAACATTTTTTAAGTTTTTAAACTCATATTTAAATGAGTTTTAAAAATTAATTTTTTAAATTCATTTTTCCCCATAAACGTTCAACTTAATTGCTTTCATTACATATGTCCAAAAGTAACAAGGCATTTAAATTGGTTTATATTAGTTTTATAAAAGATTAATGGGACAGAATTTTAAATATATTTTTATAATGTAAGCATACACATTTAATGCTTTTCTGCTTTTGTTTCATTTTGTTTTCCTTTTAGGATAAAGACAGAATAAAAAGAAACATTAAACTTTAAATAGGCAATCACAATTATCTAATTCACTATCATTATCTTAATCTTTCTGCTAAATAGAATTTATGTTCACAGAGAAATTTTAAATTTCTCAGGATCATTTCATGTTATCTTACAATTGTTGTAACAAGGCAACCAGCTGAAGCAGTTCAACTGGATAACACCTTGTTGAAATGTTAACAAAACTTTTAAAAAATACACACAGGTTCTAGAAGAACAGAAAAATAATTAACTGCTTATTTTACCTTCTTGTGAGAATTAAATGAGACTGGATTAAATCAGACCCTTATTCCTTTCTTGGAAAGGATCACCATATTCATTTTCTCCTCTTTTCTGCCTAGTCAGTGCCAGCTTCTCCCCAAAGATCAGTAGACATGGGGTTTCTTCTGAAGTATTCTATGTTATTAAAGTCAGAGCACCTTCTCTGTGTGCCCACAGCCCTCTACATCTCCCCTGTTCCCGGAAAAACACTTACCAGTTTTCCTTACTGCCTGCTTCTGAGTCAGCCTACCCCCAAGGGAATGTAGACTCCCTGAGGCTGTGGATGGTGCGTTACTCATCTTCCTAACACTAGTACCAACACACAACAGGCACTCAATAAATGTTTGTGAGTAAAGAAAAAGAAAATGACAAAGGCGTGGTTATCTGGCAGTTTTTTTTTTCCCCTGAGGGCAAGGAACAGCTACTCCATCCACTGATAAAGGCACTAAGGCAGGCAAGGGCTGGTAACACGTGTATAAGAAAAGGTGCCTGTGGGGGTTCTGTTGCTTGATGAAACCAGAGAGTTCTTCAGGTTTTCTTTTTCTTTTCTTTTTTTACAACCATTATGAATTTATGGGGGTGAATTTACTTTATAAAATATAAGCCTACAGTTCAACTGGAAGCAAGTGGTAGCGGGTCAGGAACCTCTTGGTAAGGCTCTGGAGACATGCAGGACCATGTCCAGAAACATGGGGAGGGACCATGGGGATGCAGCAAGTGCAGGGAGTGCAGATGGGGACACTGCTGAACCACAGACAAAGGGCAGCGGGCAAGCAGGAGAGAGAGGATGCTGAAAACCTACACAAGCCGGATCTTGGGAAGAAGTCTGAATGACAACCTTTGGTGGCAGAGCCACTGCAAGCTTTCCAGGGTCAGGAGCACATTTTATACATTTACACATCACTCTGGAGGTCGCATGCTGTGAATGAAACATTGTCATACT
Source organism: Talpa occidentalis (assembly GCF_014898055.3). NCBI lineage: Eukaryota > Metazoa > Chordata > Mammalia > Eulipotyphla > Talpidae > Talpa > Talpa occidentalis. The sequence goes on from NW_023604972.1 coordinate 24,133,459, forward strand.
GCACAGGTTTAGATTGATAGCAGCTTTGCCTGTGCTCCCATGGTTTATAATGATCATTCACTACACTATATTTTAGATACAAGTTTTCCCCCTGGTGTCACATAATCAAAACCTTACTTACGGATTGCTAGAGATGGAATGTTTTTGTTCCCTCCAAAATTCACAAATTGAAACCCTAGCCCTGAGGGGATGGCATTAAAGAGGTGAAGTTCTGGGAGGTGATGAGGTCATGAAGGTAGCTCCCTCGGGGGAAAAAAACCAGTGGTTTTGTCAGACCCAAGACGTCCTCTCCCCTTTCATACAGGGAGAAGATGTTAGGGGCAAAGGATGTCCCGTGCTAACTCCATACAGGCTTTGTGGACTCCATCCCCACGACACTGGAAACTACAAATCCCATGATCACCAAAGAGAAGGCTGCGAGGACCTGAGGGTGGAGTTAAGCAACAAGGCTCTCAGTTTGAGTATTTAACTGGCCGAGTGGCCGGGGGTCGTCCTCTTGGCCACGATGCATGGTTTTTCACCAGCTCGGCAGGTCATTGGGATTCCAGGTCAGCGGAATGGGTAGGACGCATTTACGAACTTATGTCCCTCTTTTCTCCCTGAGTTATTCATTTCCCTATTCCCTTTCCCCTTGTAAATAAACCTTTTATCAACTTTTTGTGTATGTCTGCAGTTTAGCCTAAGTCCCCTTTAAGAATTCAGGTGAGGACCCACAGTCAGGCAACCCCATTTTATATTGGGGTTTGCCCTGTAGCAAAGACAGTCATCTACAATCCAGGAAGCCAACTCTTACCAGACACTGAATCCACTGGCACTTTGATCTTGGATTCCCAGGCTCCAGAATTGTGAGAAACACGTTTCTGTTGTTCATCTAGTATTTTATTATGGAAGTCCAAATAGACTAAGATATGAATTATCAAAAAGAGATATCAACCTTATAAGTTCTTAAAAATATTAAGTTTTCCTTAATGACAGCACAAAGGCCATAATGCACTGTACAAAGAGCTTCTGTACAAAGAGCTGTACCAGCTTCCCCTCTGCTCTGAATTCCTATCTCAAATTGAACTAACCTTATTTCACTGGACTTTTGGAAGCCTGATCCTTGTATGTTCTTAGCTGAGGACTTAGTGTCACACTACACTGGACAAATCTATTTAAGGTGAAATCTCAAATGCTTCCAGGTGTCACTGTACATCCTCAAACATTAATTTGTTTTCAAGAATCCCATAGGGCAAAAGACCCGCCTGCAATGAAAGGATTGGAATCAACTCCTTCTCGTAAATGGGAATCAGAGTAATAAAAAACAATCCTAATGGACTAGTAGGATGCCAAATCATGGTCTGATAATAAAGGGCCTCTAAAGAAAAACAACTCACCAAAATGAGACAGAAATTTGAAGAATGATCACTTTTTTAGGGCAGCCATTAAAGGGGCTGAATGGTTTTAGGCAGAGAATTCTGCTAATGCCTCATTCCTCCATCACACAGATGGCATGGATGAGCCTTGGTAAGATGGTGGTAAAGCTGAATTTACAGAGCAGCACCCTGTGGGCTCAGGCAATGAGGTGTCTTGAGCAAGTAGATGCTGAAGGATGGACAGAGCTTTGTGCCAAAAGCAGGGAGTGAGGTACTCAGTCAATATGAGCTGGTGGTCCTCATGTGTTCTCAGGGTTCCAGAGAGCTCAGCCACACAGGCCCACCTGCAGCAATGATGCAGAGACCCCATAGACACCTGAGGCCCACTCCTGGGAGTTATGAAGGCTGAAGGCTGCAGATAATGTCTGTGTGATGCACCGGGTGTCTGGTTTACTCTCAGTAGGTGACCCTAGCCACCTCAGAGGTACTCAGTAACATCTGAGTGAATGCACCCAACCTCAAAGTCCTCAGGGATATTCTGTGAAGACATCTGGGAAAAGACTGGCAATTCTTACTAATTTGGAATGTCAGAGTTTGTACCTATTGTCATGAGGATCTTCAACAAGCTCTTTTACTATAGAAACAGGTTGGGTTCTGACATATGGGTAACAGTCTACACTCCCTCTGGTAAAAAAACAAGAATCTGCTGTTGGAATTAATGAACCAGCACTCCAAGGGAGGTGGGGGGCACCTTTGACCTCAAATTCTGTGCTACAGATGAAAACTTGTAACATGCATTCAACAACTACCAAAATGCACTGGATAAGTTTATTTTTATTCTTAATTTTTTTTTTCTTTTGTAAAATGCCATCTAAAATGCCAACAGCTGTGGTGATTATATAAAGAGCTCTGGCTCATCCCTGGGCAATGTCTTCTGTGAGATAGTGAGGCCCAGCGGTGGCAAAGGTTATCAGTGGGAGAATTTCCCACCAATCTGATCCAAAGAAGATCAAATGAGAATGGCACAGAGGCCATGCCTTCCCAGAATGTCCCTAGTTTTAAGAAGCAACGTCTCTTGGCATTTGTTTAATATTTAGAGGGTTTGCTCATATGAGTCATAAAAATCCACTAGTAGCTTTTAATCTACCTGTCTTGACTACCAAGAACTAAGCCTGCCAGTGTGCCGTCCCCTCATAGAATGCATAGGGGAGGACAGGAAGGCCACAAATCTGTTAATAGTTTTCATGGTTTTTCCCCAAAAGGCAGGCCTTTCAGAGCCTTCTTTGTCCTTAAAGTCCTGCAAAAGGGGAAGTTTCCCAAGAGAAAGAACACATCTTTATCACACTCTTCAGTAACTCCTTCAGTTTTTCCTAGCTCAATCTTGCACAAAGAAGGCATGCCAAGCTCACACATTTAATGGAAGTAGACCCCAGGTAGTTCAACTGACTGTTTTGCTGATTCCTTCAGTGATCCATTCTCTCTGGATCATTATTGAGGTGGTCCAGAGTGAATTCTGAAGTCCACCAGGGAATAATACTTTCAAACCCCACATCAAGTAAACTCATGTGGATGGTGTACAGTCAGTGGCAAAGCCAAGAACAAAATGTGATCTTAGGCAGTCTCATCAGGTTTTAGAAATAGTGTATGGACTAGCTGGTATTAAATGAAAGAAATCACGCAAAGTACTAAACAAATACCTAATATGTAAGTACAGGATAAATACAATTTATTATGCTTAAAAAGATAGTAGGAGTGAAAAATGGTAAATTCATAAGCTGAGCTGCATAAAATTGACAGACTGTCATACCGCCTTCTAGGTAATATTCAGAGTGGTAATTCTTCACCCTGTAATTGCCAGTTTACCTGTTTCCCCTATTATACCAACTGTCACCTGACTATCAGACCTCTGCTTCACAGCAAGCACTCACCCTCTGATGAGTTCACAAATGAGCAAAATCCTATTTAGTAATATAACAAGGAGAGATCTCTCTCACAGCAGACAAAGGTTTCCAATTCTATAAGATTAGGATAGGAATTTTTATATTTTTTTTCTCAAATCCAAATGACAATGAGGAGAAATAATTGCTACAGGAATGAAAGTAAAGTCCCAAAATCAATTTAATTCTCTCGTGTTGGCTTATGTAGAAAGTCAAAGTGAAAATGTGGGTGAGCCCTGAAGAGGGTAGATAAGAGTCTAAGAGCACACAGCTCCACAAAAGGGGTAGATGTGTCCATGGTCCAAAAGCTTCAAAGTCAGTTGGCATGCATTTGCAAGAGAGCCAGGATGCTTCAAATCTGTTGGCCTATACGTCCCTTCCCCTCCAGAGAGCTGACAAAATTACTGCCAATGCTTAATTTTACAACTCACTCCTTTCCTGACCATCCTCGTCTCCAAATTCATACTGACATTTAATCTTCCCATGCGGGGGGCGAGGGGGGGGTGTTACCATCAAACCTTACTAGCCCAGGAACAAATCTGATCATCTTGCAGGTGAATCTGGTCCTATTATGTATTGATCTTATAAAGGAATAAGAAGATGAATTCATTTCCCTCATTTTCAAGTTCTTGGCGGGGGGCATCTCAATTCAATTATCAACTATAAACTCACAAGCAAATGATGATAATGACACCAGATTCACCAGATTCACCAGAACCCCTTCATGCACTATGGATTCTCCAGGAGAATCACTTAAGCATTCACCTCAGTAACCTCAGTGTTCATTTCTGGGCATCTGACATCCATTCATAGCAGCATTACTCTTCTTAAATGGCAAGCTCCACAGAGCAAACCTTGGCAGGCACCCACATAGACCCATCACTGTAAGGAACGGAAATGAGCGAGGCTCAACATTGTCTTCTGTAACAGCTCTATCAGGGTTGTGCGCTCCAAGGTGTGTGATGTCTTCAAAACAGCCAGAATCAAACCAGTCTCCCCAAATAAATGATTCTGGTTGTACTTTTCTTGAAACGAATAAGGAAAAGCCTTTTCCTTATTTAGGCCAAATAGAATGAATAGACCATGATTCAGTAATTCAGAATTCCAGCTACGTAAAAAATTCCATGCTTAGCGTATGTAATATTCCACTTCATTGTTATCTTGCCTTCCCTTTCCCCCCAGCAGGAAAGCAGTTTTGTTTCCCAAATTATACTTTATTTCAATTAATGAAAAAATTACTGAGTATTTCCTCAGCACATACCAAGCCTGCAATTTTACCAGACCAAATTCTGCCTTCTTAGTTACAAAATGACCAAATTTTATTTCTAGACCTTTGAAGGATGAAGAATTTTAATATAGGGAAAGAGTTCATATGCCTTTTAGCTACTGAATGTGCTTCAAGTAATCATTACTTTGTATTCCTAAAGAAGAATATAGAAGCAATTTCCTCCTGGGGACCAGTTCAGCTTCCCGCAATAATTTTCATTATCAGGAAGGCCTGGATTGTTGAAGGGTCAGCATTAATCACAGGCCTGCAATGAGCAACTGTTCATCTTCTCTAATGGCGTTTGATCATTAATCCCTCTAAGTGGTTGTGAGGCTGGCTTTGGTTCTTTAACTAATTACTTATGTGATCCTGCAGAAACCATTTCATCTCTGGAGGTTATTCTCTTCCTTTATAAAATGAGGAACATAAATTAATAATCTGATATTATCTTTCAGTTCCAAGTCCTGTGAAATTAAAATGTCAATACCCCACTGGATCCAAAGAACAGGGAATTTTAAGAAACACAATCTTTCCCTACTTGAGCTTTTATCAAGATGTTTCACAGTGACAGATGCCTAGATAATCTGGAGAAGTTAATCAGTGGTGCTTGGTGATCGTGGCTCAGTATCCACAACTGGAAAGATAATCAGGGACTATGATCTGTTGCTAGCAACTCACTGGTACCCATTTACCATTGATCAGTGACTACAGTATTACCAAGCATTTTATCACAGTCTTTCTTTCTCTGCCCAGATTCATGATGCCATGCTTATCTACACACAGTATATATAATGGAACAGAAAAGGGAAACTACTCAAAAATTATTTAGGTGCAAACTTTTGATCTTCTCATATAATCCTGCAGAAGTGTCATCCCTGAAATTTTCCATTACCCATCACGATTACAATCAGTAAGACCCACAGCTCATTAGTTCACTCATTCACTCACTCAACATATTTAGGTGCCTACTATGTGCAGGCATTATTTTAAAAAATACAGAAAGTTCCCACCTCTAAAGGACTTATTTTCTAGAGGAGAGTTAGATAATTGCAGATTATGCTAAGTGTGATGAAGGAAATGTGTGTTTGAGAAATGGCTGATAGAACTTCCTGTGCTTTGGTTTTATTAATTACATAATGGAGATCACAATAGTGCCTCCCTCCAAGGGGGTTTATGAGGACCTGGTGAGTTAACAAATGTAGAGAATGTAGAGAACAATGCTTGGCAGAGAGTAAGCTCTCATTCTACATTGTATGATGCCACATCACAGCCCTAATGCCTACTCCAAGCAAAATGCCCAAGGTGTGAAAGGAACTGAAGATTTTAGATACAATAAGTGATTGACCAAAGCACAGAATTCTCATAACAGCAAAACCACCCTATGCTTAGGTATCATGCATCTTTGTCCTATTATAACATCGTATTGCAATCACAGGGTACACTGAAGGATGAGTTTATAGAACCATAACTGGGAGCACAGACCATGGAATGAGACAATTTAGGTCCAGCAATTATGAGCTATGGTCACTTTAGACAAATTACCTAACTCTAGCCACTTACCTTCTTTCATAGGGTTCTGTGAGGATTAAAGGAGATAGTATATGCGTGAAGTACCCATTCTCAGTGTCCAGCTCCCTACATGCATACAAATATTCTAGCTACTATTTCTATTGCTGAAATTGTAAAGGTAGACTATGACACTTCTACTTACACTGGGCAGATTATTTTATGTACTTAGCCTCAGCCCCTTATGCATAATCCAAGGTTAATAAGAAGATTAAATGACAATGTGTAGCAATGTAACACAACACTTGTCCAATAGCTCTTGTCACCCTATCCTATATCCACAGATTATAAAATTAGTCTTTCCCTCATATACTTGATATGAGAAAATCCAAAGCCTCAAGGACACTAAACTAGGTATTAACATTTGAAAAAAAATCAGATAATATTTAATTAAAATTGTTCCTGGTGAATAAATCTAGATAGTAAAATAATGGATTTTTACCCTATAATTTTATAAATCAATATTAAATAAGTACATGCTTTCCCCCAATTTGTCATCTGTATAAGAGTTATGCAACAGAAATGTAGGGGTGGGTAGGTAGGAAGGAGGAAAGAACAAAATGCAAAATCATTCTGTTGCGTGGTAATATGGTTATAGAGCCATTCAGTCGCTTGCAAACTTTGTTGTTTTTTTTTATTTTATTTTTGCAACTTTACTGAAATAAGTAAGCTTGTAATAGGAGTCAGAATATCTATTATGTTATCTCCCAAATATATTCAGGAGGGTCCAATGATCTATCCTTTTACTCAATGGCTTCCAATAGTAATCACTGAAAAAAATCATATTAAATGTTCATGTTCCTTGATCTAGAATGACATCATAAGACAGTAAAACTAGCAATAGTCTTGGAATCTAATAAAAGAATATTTAACTGGAAAACTAACCAGCGATAACAGGCACCACCACAAAAATCAGGTGTGGCTCAAGTTAGGTGCTACTTAGTGAGAAATTACAAGCACTACCTATGGCTCTTTTCAAAGGTATCATGTGTTTTTATTTTATTGTCTGGGAAAAATAATAAGTTAAGAATTCTCATCTAATAATTTTTTTGGCTCAACTTTCTGGAACAAAACAAACTTTAGTTGAATAATTTAGTCATTTGCATTTTATTTGTTTTACTTTTAGTTTCACTTCACTATATTCATAGTGTTTATTTGAAGTCCCATGTTCTCCATTGTAGGAGCAGAATGGTCATTTCAAATGTTTGACTATGAACCTGACAGCAGCTGTACAAATAAAGGAGCTACCACTCTGGAAACAATGAACTGGGAACTTTAAAGGTTAAGATTCACATACTACACTTTCAAATATGGCACTGAAAAACTCAAACAACTTTTAAAGCATTTTTAAAGGAAATTAAATAGAAACTATTCAGCAATATGGCTCAAATTTCTAGACCATGGCTACAAGAGCCAGAGGGGAAATGAAATTTTCAATTGTATCCATATAACTTCCCCATATGAGTGTGGATTCTCTGCAGTGGACACCTGCTGCTCATTCCTGCTCAGCATCTGCTTCTCTTAAAAACAATCCATTGATTTTCTTTGGAGAATTCCCTTCCCCCAGCTCTAGGCAGTACTGATGAAATGATTCCTCAAAATACCATTCCCTTTTCTTTTTTTTTTAAAGATTTATTTATTTATGCATACAAGAACTGGGGTACAGGCCAGAGGCATGGGGTGGGGGTGGGGTGTGTGTGTGTGTGTGAGAGGATTCACCAGAGACAGAGTGGGAAACAGAACTGGCGGATTGACTGAAGTACCCTGCTGAGGGGAGCAGCAGGCGAGTCAGGAGAGGTCTGCTGTGCCATGTGGGTAGCTCTCTGGTTGGGCTCGAACTGCTGCAGTGGCTGCAGATAGCTTCATAGGTTGCATTTTAACCCCTTGTGCCACCAGAGAGGCCTCCATTCCCTTTTCTGTGTTAAATGTGGTCATGTGATCCATGAGCTAACCACTGTCAATTTGCAGTCCACACCTAGGAAAGGCTGAGCCCAGGTAAGATGGTACTTGCTCATTAATCAAGCTATCTTGGATCCTCAAGTACTTGCTCATTAACCAAGCTATCTTGGATCATCCTTGACCTTCTGTAAAACCTTTCATTTGATTCTGAGAACTACTCCACCTACTTAAAGAATACGTTAGCTTCCACATTATGGAACTGAAACTGAGGTTAGTCAGCCCTTTGCTGGAAGTCAAGTATTGAGCCAATGTTCATCTAACATGTGAGCACTGACACTGTACCTGGACCAGGCCACCAATCACTACTGGCTTCTCTCTTTTGTGTGGAATTATGACCTGGACCACAGCCTGATGCAGAACCACCCTGCTTCAAGTCACCTGGCTGCCTGGAACCTTCTCCAACAGGCCCTGCTTGCTGGAACAGATCTCTTCTGATATTAAAATCTGCCTGAGAAACTATGGCATGCTACCCTAAGGAACTTATGCAACAGCTAAAATCTTTCCACATCCATAACTTCCTCTCCTTACTTTCTTGTTCACGCAACTATGATGCTAACTCATTAGCCTCAAAGCCATTTAGGTTATAACAAAATATTGTAGCAAAGAATATCCATCAATCTGGATGATGTAAAACAAGGTTATTTGCTTCAAAATTTTGGATTTTTTTTAAAATTTATTTATTTATACAAGCACTGGGTACAGTCAGAAGCGCGGGAGGGTGAGAGAATTCACTAGAGCCAGAGCAGGAGCAGAGCAGGCAGAAGGACTGAAATACACTGCTGAGGGGAGCAGCGGGCGGCAGGAGAGGTCTGCGCGCCATGTGGGACCCTCCTCTGGTGGCCGGGGAGCAGCCAGGGATCAAACCGGTGCTACAGAAGCTGCAGGCAGCTTCGCAACCCAGCGCGCAACTGCTGCGCCACTGGGGAGGCCCTGGATTCATTTTTTAAAAGAATTTTCAAAATGATGAAGATGAAACTTTGCTTTTCATATGGAGAAGGTCTGAGAGTGAGTCCTCCAGAGCTAGGACAACACTTGGGAATCAATTAAATACAACCTCACTCTACAATCTTCTTCACCCAATCTGAATCTCTAACTCTTGTCTTCCCAACTAGCCTTAATCCACCTCAACACAGGTGTACCAGCCACAAACCTCTCTCTTAAAAGCCCCCTCCTCTGACCATTCTTCTTTGAAGTGTTCACCACAAAATTTTTGAATATAGTATCTTTGGTAAAAGACTGCTATAGCATAAATATTAATCTTTTTACTCACTTACATAGAAAGTGAGTAACAGATGTTACAGATTCATCTAACTTATGCACCGACCACAAGAAAGGCATAAATAAGAGTATATGGAAGTACCAGAGAGACAGACATAGGGAAGTTAACTCCAGTATGGGGAAGTGACTTAAACAACACTTCAAAGAAGTCTCTTACTTGCAATAAATGTTTATTAAATTTTTTATTTTAATATCAGGCATCCCAAAAAATTCCCAGAAATTTATTGACTTGTTTCTATCCTGATACCACTAATATATTTCCTATAATTGCCATACAGGGAAAATTATTTTCCATTACCTACATGGAAAATTATTTTTTTAAGTATCTTTGTGGGAACTGATCTAAAAATAAGCAAGTGTGAAAACACATCAACAGCATTTCTTATCTAAAGCAGGAAAAAAAAAATAGCTTAACACTTCCTGCACTCATGATGAGTTTCAGCAAGTACCAAAAGTAGTACTATAAGTATCGGATACTGGAATGTATTTCTGACACTCAGAAGGAAGGTTCTCTATCAGCAGTATTGCATGCAAAGTCCATGGCATGCCCAGTACTGGGTCACACACATAGTAAGTCATCAGCTTTCTTGGCAGTGAGCCTTTGCCAGTCACTTAGAAAAACAATCATCTTGATTGTTCCTGGAAATAATAAGGGAAACATCTATTAACATCAAATCATGCTAAACATGCAAAAGAAGAACAATGAAAGATGAAAGAAATTCAATGACATCACCTTGAAAATGCCCCACAGATCAACTTGGTTGAAGATATAAGCAGTATGCTGCTCTCAATGCAGATTTAAAAATTGGCACTGAAGCAGATGCTCCAACTACCAGATAGCTAGCCAGAATCTCCTAGAAGTCTCAATTAGCTAAAAGCATCATTGATTTGCCTTGGTATTAAATTTATCTCTGAAAAAGTACAGAAAACAAGATGAGGAATTGCTTCTATAGACTGGATTCTAATCAATGCAAAAATGATATTTGTAGCAGACATAACTGTGGCAATGAGCTTTTGACAGGCAGAGGACACACCAGCTGAAATCAGACACATATTCTGGACTTTAGAAGGACACATTTCAATTTATCATGAGGACCCCCCAAAAAGGGCAGAAGGCCATCTAAAGCTGACTAATTGTGAAAGGTCCAGACAAGGAGGAAAAAGGGGTGCTACAAGGAAGTCCTTGAGCAGGTTAAATAAGATTTTAATAAAGATGATGGGAAAGATTGGAAATTAGCTCACACGCTTAATAGCAAATAATTACAGATGTGCACGCATCTGAGAAAGAAAGAAAGGTGTTTTAAAAAATGAAGCTACCAAATTTACCCCCCCTTCCATGTGGAATATAAGGACTTGATGGAATAGGTCTGATTGCTGGGGGGAAAAGATGTCTTGAAAGAACTCCACAAACTTGGGTTTTATGTACTACCCCCACCCAGACCAAAGAGATCCAGGGCACCAAGGACTGCAAATCCCATAATGTCATCACCACCAAAGGGAAGATGGCTGGGAACTGAGGGTGGAGTTAATCAGGCAGGCTTGGTATATAACCAGACATGTGGGCCTTGCCTTGGGGGCTCCTTGGTTTTTTGTTGACCTTCAGTGTGCTATTGGGGTCCCAGCTCAGTGTAACTGGTCGGATGCATTCACCAATTTATCTCTCTCTTTCTCCCTGGGTTATTCCTTTTTTCATTTCCCCTTTTTGTAAATAAACCCTTTATTAACCTTTTTTGTACGTGCCTGCAGTTGAGTCTCATTATAAGTCCCTTTCAAGCACGTGGGTGAGGACACACAGTCAGGCCAACCCATTTCACATTGGGGTTGCCCTGTAACATGATGCCTACAATAGATGGTGTGACGTTATTAGATAATAAAAAAAAGTAAAATTTCTCCACTCTTACTTCTCCTCTCTCATTTCCTTCTTTATCAGGGATAATCATATTAAGACTAGAAAGGTTATATGAGTTAGAGGAACTAAAGTACGAAAGAACATAGAAAATTATTAGAAAAAAAAAAAAGCCAGTTCTTACTTGCTCTATAGGAATTCATAACTTGAGCATACAGGAATGCTCTTACAGAACTGTAAGAACCTATAAAACACCCAAGTGAACTTTCACTCATGACAGAATGATGGTGAATGAGGGAGATTCCAAATGAGAGGTCCCAAAAGATGAAGTCACTTCTCTCAATGTTCTAAAAAGGCAAGATGGATCCTGTAAACTAATGCTTATGAAATTGCAGGTGTGCAGATGTGCTTTTAGAGTTCACAGATTTATATAACAGTATTTAAATTTTTAAAGGATTTATGGTGAACATTTAAAAATTGGTAATTCATACATAGAATGCATAAGATGTCAAGCTAGAAATTAAAAACTATTTTTCCCTTGGAAAAAAGTCCTTTGCATTACCTAAGTTTTAACAATAATGTCATTATCAATGAATATGAGGTCAATCAAAATTCAAGTATAAATGATTAAAAAGGAATCAGATGGCCTCCATAGATGAACTGTCTTTCCACTCTTTTTTGAAAATCGGAGCCCTTAGTGGTAACATACATCTGAAGAGGCGTGACCTTAACCAATGAATCATATACAATATTGTAAACCAATGTTATCTCAATAAAAATAAATGAATAAAAGACTTACAATAGAAAAAAATGAAATAGAGCCCTTAGCACGTGTGTTTTAACAAGGCTTCAGCTAGGCTATGTTCTTATAAAACTGAGACAAAGGATTTTATGAGTCTGTAATGATGCAGACTCACAACTCTTTGACAAACATCCACCAAAGGGGCTCACACTGGAGCTCTCTCGTACTACATGCCCCTGACTGCAAGCCCTTCTAAAGGAGCCTACTTGGGGTCCCTCTGGATCTTGATTTATATCCCCTCTCTTGGCCTGTCAACCCTCCTGGGATTGTGGACTTGTGATCCAGAAATGCAGGCAGCAGACACTGCACTGAGCAGGTAGTAATTATCATGGAGAGAAGGGTCTGGGGGCGGGCCACAGCAGCTGAAGCCACAAAACTATGAAATGAATGGGCTACATATATAGAGAAAAAACAATTCCTATGTGACTAGGTCTGTTGTGATCCCAGAGGATTCACTGGATGAAACAAATACATAATTCACAAGGGCTCTGGAGACAGGGTGCCTGGGTGACAATGGCAGGATGAGTGTGCAGAAGACATGCAAGAATCAGAATTCAAGGTTTGGGAAGGTTGAGTATAGAAGTTCTATACCTAAAGGCCTAAAAAATGTTCAAATATAATACGGGGGACATTTGGCCTAGCAATGTAGAGATGTGTGAAAAATGAAAGGTGCTTTTATTTCTTTCTGAACAAGAAAGAACTTCTTAAGAATTAGAATTATCTGAGAAAGGAATGATCTGTCCCCAAAGCTGGAACAGGAGCTGGATAACCAGTTGCTAGCAGGTTTATCAGGGTCTGTGCTGCAGAACAGGTTTTCCCTACTATCTGAAAGTATAACATTTCTAATTGGAATGATTTCATAGGCTATTTTTGGGTCTGGCAATAATAAAAGATTCCATATAAATTAGTGGTAACAACATTCCTGAATTTCCAAATAACCTACCAAATCATACCAAAGTGGAACATTCTATGTTCAGGTATTAGGGGATACTTGTCTATGAATGCTAAGTTTCCTCCAACTCTGGAATTTTATGATCCTTTTAAATAAGTTTTTATAAAACAATTGCAAGGTCATCAAAGAGCCACTATTATAATACCAATGCATGTTTTCATCAACTTATCAATAATCATCATTGAATTAGTTTAAAATGCAGCATAATTAACCCCATTGACTTCAATTATAGTTCTGAATGAGTCTGACCTTAAAAATGTGCTGGAAAAAATACTAATAATCAACTATAAAATCTACATGAATTACTGCAAGGTTTATTTTTTAGAGCTATTTATACATTTTATAACATTAAAACAGGCAGATACATGACTACTACCATTTTGACTAGTGCTCATTTTATTAAAAAAAGCAGAAACACCAAAATAACAGCATTTTGCTGCTGACTTATTCTCAGTATGAGTCAGTGGTGTGTGATGGGCACCTGTTTTCTTACCCTCGTTGTAACTTGGCATGAGAGAAAAAACAATTCACCTTTTTTTTTAAACAAAGTCTGAAGCATCAAAGCACCCAGTGACAAAACTAAAGCCTACTGCTAATTATGACTTTGGCAGAGAAGTCAGGGCAGTAGACACAACAACTGTGCACCAGCAAGAATGACATTTCACTCCATAGAACCAGATGCCACCCAGAATAAGGAAATGTGTGACACTGTCATCTGCCTATGAATGACCAGCAGTGTCACGATATGGTGTGTAAAATAACCAGTGAGTCCACTGGACTAGACTAGAAGAAAGAGGAATCCATAAAGGAGAGCTGGAGAATTCCATCATGTCCCAACATGGCCTGAGAATGGGTGTGGCTCCGGGATGCCTCATCTGTCATAAGCACTGTGGGCAATATTAAAGAACCCGCCAGGACTGGTTAAGCAAGACAGGCACAAAGACTTAGGAGTCACTTTACAAAAGCAAGGAAGGCATGGCTGGCATCCTTCAGGTTGGCAGGATGTGGCTACTCTAAGCAAATTAAGCCAGGATGTGTGTATGGCATCTGGTGGACTGCAAGGATTATAAAGACCCAGCACAGTACTCAGTGACATTAAATCAATGTCACCTACACATGTGAGGTTGCCCTCAGCCCTACCCAATGCGCAAGTAGAACAGAAACAATGAGAGGAGAGATTGAACAGATGTTTCATGAACCGTCTATCTTTCTAGGAGAAATACTGAATGATTTCACTCATGTGTAGCATATAAAGAAACCAAACAAAGAATGAGACAAAAACGTAAACAGATCTAGAAATCTAACTATAGAACTGAGGTTCCCAGGGGGGTGGGGGAGGGAAACAGGTGAGGGAGGGGGGTCCAATAGTTTATGGTGAAGTATGATGGGTGCCTTTGGTGGTGGGTGTGGTAACATATATCTGAGGCGGTTTGAACTTATACCCCTAAATCATATACAGTGTTGTACACGAATATTACCTCAATTAAATCTTTTTTAAAAAGAAACTTCTAATCTTCTAATAAATAAAAATCACCCAGTGTAGGGAAAAAACCTCTTAATATTGCATTGTGCCTTTAGATGTACCACGAATTAGAATCACGAAGTCAGTGCCTTTGATCTGCTGGATACTCATGGCCATGGCTGAGCAGAGTGCAATGGGCCTATGTATGATAATAAGAAAACTCCCTGTGATTTCAAAACCACTCAGTATTTCAAAAGCTCAATTTCCAAAATCAGAGAAGCCTGATTTTATCTTAACACTCACTAGACACAGATTCAAGTAACATTTGCTTTGCACCTACTTTAGAGCAAGCGCTTTCATTTAATTTCTCCACTCCAAAGAACGTCCCTGAAGCATGGAACACCTCGAGAGCCAAAAGAACACGATGATGACGTGAAAATTTGTTCTCATCCTCTCTGATTATGGAGCAAAAAGTACTGGCAATAGAATTAACAATATCAAACAGATTAAACCCAGGGAATTTCTAGATGGACAAAATCCACAGTGATGGGGCACAGGGAAGACACCGGAAGTTATGCCTAGGTTCTAAAAAATTCAAAGAAAAAGAGATGGAAAAAGTAGAGGCTAGAAATCCTACTTTTAGGATAAACACTCTTTCAGAAATCCTACTTTTAGGATAAAATTCTCTTTCTAAAAGAACAAAAGAAATGTATACACACATAAATATTTTGGCACATGTGGACCTTGTCACTCTTTTCTAAGATGCAAGGAAGTTTTTAATCCCTTATCCTTGTGTTTTCTTTTTTTAAAAAAAGATTTATTCATTTATGTATACAAGAACTGGGGTACAGGCCAGAGGTTTGAGGGGTGAAAAGACTCACCAGAGACAGAGCAGGGAACAGAACAGGCAAACTGACTGAAATATACTGCTGAGGGGAGCAGCAGGTGAGACAGGAGAGGTGTGCTGCGCCATGTGGGCCGCAACCTGGCCGGGGATCGAACTGGTGCTGCAGTGGCTGAGGATAGCTTCAGAGTGCTGTGCTTAACCCCTTGCGCCACCAGGGAGGTCCCATTGTGTTTTCTATTTTAGTAAATGGCACCCTCATTTTGAGCTCAGGGTCCCAAACTTGAGTAATTCTTGATTACTTTTTCCTTCTATCCACATTCTATCCATTAACAAGTGTGTAGACCCACCTTTAAACTATGTTCTGAGACTGGCCATGTCTCATTACCTCCACTGTTAGAAGCTCAAGATACTATCATCTCTTCTCTCAACTCTGTCCCCAAGATGATATGAGAATCTCTGGGGTTGGACCCAGACATCAGCAAGTTTACAGCTCCTCAGGAGGTTCCATTGTGCAGCCAGGCTTGGCCTACTCTCTACCCAAAAGGCAGATGATTGCTTATACTATTACCCTTTTGCCAAAGCACAATAGGAATTTCAGAGAGATTAAGGGACTTGCCCAACACCACCCAATTTAGAAGAACCACAATTAACATTCCAGGCCTACTGGGAGCTGCAAGCAGCTTATCTGACTTCCTTTCAAGTCAATTATTTTATAGGATGTTAGCATAACATTCTATGTTATGGAAGGTGGGGTAGCGCGAAATGAGTTAGAACCTCAAGTTTTGTTGTGTGACCAAAAAAAAAAAAAAAAATTGCATGCTACTTAAAATGACTACTATGTCAATAGTCTGATACCAAGTAGGCTGAGAACAAATGAAGTATAAATAGTAAGGATGATAATTCCATTAGTTTGTTACAACAGAATTTTCTTTAAAAAAAAGGACAATTCTAATTGAATGTATGGAATATGTCTGACATAAAGAAAACTATTAATTCAGACTGAACACCTTGGTGTTCTTACTTAAAACTAAAATATGTAGGAGAACAGTAGTGGTGAACCAGTCATAAGGACAAATTCCACAGGGACATTTACTTAGTAAGATCAAGGGAGATGCACTCTTGCACCTGGGGAAATTAAGGGGACATTTTTACTTCCTTTGCTAATTACATTCACATGGAAATCAACAAAAGACAAGCCCATGTAATGATTCTTTCATTGAATTTTAAACAAAAAGACAAGAATAAATAGTCCTCTGGGATTAAATTGAGCCAATGATTTCGAGCTTTCCTCTCCCCATCCTTAGTGAAGTTCTAGCTTTTCAAAAAAATTTCCACCTAAAATGTAGAAGGCACAATATCATCTGAAAATGTGATGTATAAATGCAGAAATAATAAAGACAGAAGAGAACTATAAAATAATAACCAATCACACAAAGTTGGACACCATGCACTAGATCTAAGTTACTGCAGAATCTGTTTTTTGAGAACTTGAAATAATAATCATTACAGGCTGAAGTCAGCACCCAACACCCATCCATGTGGCCACAGAGAAACCTCAAAGGCTAGACCAAGGTCTCCAAAAAGGGGAATGCAGACAAAATTGGGACATGGGTATCATATCAGTTTTCTTCATACACTACCTTGGAAAAGACTTTCATAGTGAGATAAATAAATTCCCTCAGAATTTTTGGATACTTTTATCAATTCAGGAAGGTATTTCTTCCAGGTACAAATAACTGCAAATGCAAGAGGAACAAAGAGATTAACTACTACAGCTAAATGTAAGTAGGTTAGTAAAAAACTGGTAATGACACTGCAGAAAGGCTCATGTTCATCAGGCTCCCAGAGCAGATATAGCACTAGCTAAAAATAAACTAAATGTGTTTACTCTTCACTTGGTTGTACTGAAATGAATGTTGAACTCAGAATTTTAAGGAAAGTCTTCAAAACCTAATATTTGAGAGTTATCATATAAATTTTAGTGTTTCTGAGAAGGTAAATTAAGAGCAGTATAATTAGACATATTAGGTAACTAGGAAGTAGAGAGAAAAATTAACAAAAAGATCCCTATGCTCTTGGTTTCTAGGCTGACAACACATGTGGCATTAAACAATCTATTCTTCCTTCTCTCTGCAAGCAAGTAAATTCAAGGATTTACACCAGTATTTTTTTAGCACTGCTGCACATTAGGATTACCTGGGAACTAAAATACCATGGCTAAGTCCATAAGCCCAGTGGACCAGGCTACTGACTTATTTTACTTCTCTGGGGTTGGGTACTGGCATCTGAGTATTTGAAGGTGTCCATTTGATTTACTGTGCAGCTGGGATCAAGCACCACTGAGTACACAGTGTGGCTATAAAACATCCATTTTATACAAGCCTCCACTTTCTTGTCCACATTAGACACACTTTGCATTAAAGATGGCATAGTCTCATTCTTCTTCATGTCATTTTTCTAACCTTTAATCACAACTGTGAAAATCAACCGATGGCGATGTAGAGTAGACCTGTCTTAGAATATTTATCACAACAATTCTGGCATTGATAGTAGACTGGAAACCCAACTTAAGCTTATGATATAGAACAGCACATCAAGTTTGGATAAAATCTCCAAGAGAGACATTTCATTTCTTTGGTTAGAAACAGTACAGGACCTGGGTTGTTTTGGCTTTATGTAAGTACATGAAACAGACTAGAAGGGACTGTCAATTAGTCACAGTCTTTAGGATGACAATACAAGAGCAGGGTAAAGGATCTAGGAGAAAAGGTTATGGACATTGGGTGCATGCAGAACTAAACATGGCTCCAACATGAGCCAACAAGTTTATCCTGATGAGCTGGCCAAGAGCAGCAGTGGGGAAAAGTGCAAGCAAATGATATTCAGAAGCCTTGGCAACCCTGGTTTGGCATCAGAACTGCTCACAAGTGCAGAGCCCTTGAGTTTAGGTTAGGGACAGAGACCCAGGGGCTTTGCTCCTAGAGAAAGGCATGCCCTCCATCCCCCATCCTGGAGCCCTATGAGTTGCTGTGATAGGCACTCAGGGTCAAGGAAATAGTGATTCATACACACCCTTAGAGGGCTAAATCAGAGATCCTCAAAAGTCTTCTACATCAGGATTGGGACAGGGCTTAATTCCCACAGGGGCGAGGGGCAAAGAAAGGCTACAGATCTAAAAGGATATATCTTTCAACATGGTTATAATTTAGGATCAGAGTTACCCATAGATACAGATTACAGATAACAGCTGCTGGAATATCAGAATATCAGAATAAGCTGTCTCTCTGATTCAGCTTTGCATATCACTTTTTGCATGCTTCTTTCATGAGAGCCAAACTTGTATTTTAAATAAGTCTGACCCACTAGAGTAGCTTCCTGACAAAACTGTCACCTGACTAAGCAGATTCCAATCACCACTGCCCCAGATAGATCAGATTAGTCATCTTCAAAGATAGCTCACACAAAATAATGAATAGAGGCCCAATCTTGGACATTTCCTGTTACCCTGTCAATAAGCTAAGTAAATGACCTATAAAGTCTAATTCTATAGTCACCTTAGATCAACAAAATAATGGCAGCATTGTATGTAAAGCATACTACTACAAATTACTTTCTTAGCACACATATTTCATGTTAACATTTCAATGAAAACTAATTGGAAGGTAGGACAGGATAGCTTTTGTTTATCAAATCTATTTGAAAAATAATGTAAAAAATGGGAACAAAATAAGAGGCTTCAAAATATGCCATGATGTACTTACATAAATCCTCTAAATTACTGCAAAGGCCATGTCCAAAGCAGTATTATTCAAACACTAATACAATGTGTGAGGTTTTATAAGGATATTTGTGACTGCCTTCTGTTGTAAAAAAAAGCTGAAGGCTGAAATCTTAAGAAGGAAATATATCCCACACATGTATTTTTAATAAGCTACTTTGAGTCATTATTTCCATTATAGAATTTTTTATTCTGAAAAACTAGTAAATGCTGGGGTGTGTGCTCTAATATAGCAGTCATGAGCAACTGAGCACACGAAACAGGTCTAGTCCAAATTGAGATGCTCTGTAAATAAGACATAACAAATTTGGAAAACACAGCATTAAAGTCATTGCAAATTATCTCTATTAAGTTCTGTATCAATAGGAAATATTTTGGATATACTGGGCTAAACAAAAACTTATTATTACATTTATCTCACCTGTTTCTTTTTATTTTAAGTATGCGGCTACCAGATTACATAAAACTACACTTCTAAACTTTGTGGCTCACATCTTATTGCTTGTAACGCTGATCTGAGTATAAATGCCAATTTGATATGTGCAGAGTCATGGAATCATTGTCACATCCCAACTGGTCTAAATCCTGACCTCTACTTTGAGCAGAAAGGATTGAAAGAGTAGTGTCCCAGCTATTATATAAGGGCTACTACATGAAATTTTAAAGGATGTAAGTTGGAACTAGAGTCCACAATACCTCAGCTGATAAAAAAAAAATAATTTTGCTGAAAAAAAAAAAAGTATAATCAAGATATATCTGGTCAAGTCTAGCTAATTAAAAACTTCAAAATACTTGTTTCATGATTTTAATATAACTGAAAAAACCTGCATAGATGAAATTAACTACAGACTACTTAAAAGGAAAGAATTCAATCTGGTAGTTTCAAAATTAACAGTTTTCAACTGAAGTGCTAAAGTCATAAACCAGAACACAGAATTTTAGAAAAGACCCCATTTACAATATCACAAAATGTAAATCATGTAGGAACAAATCACTAAAATGGAGGATTTATTTTAAGAAAACTCTCCTCAACACTAGGTTGAGAGAAAAACTAAGTTTAAATGACTCAATGTATAAAAGTTGTCAAGTCCCTCAGTATAAATTTACAAACTTAGGGCCTCCCCGGTGGCACAGTGGTTGAGCGCTGGGCTGTGAAGCTGCCCGCAGCCTCTGCAGCGCTGGTTCAATCCCCGGCAGCCGGGGCGAGGGTCCCACATGGCGCGCAGACCTCTCCTGCCGTCCGCTGCTCCTCTCAGCAGTGTGCTATGTCCGTCTGCTTGTTCTGCTCCCTGCTCTGGCTCTGGTGAATTCTCTCGCCCTCCCGCGCTTCTGACTGTACCCAGTGCTTGTATGAATAAATAAATAAATCTTTAAAAAAAATAAATTTATGAACTTAGTGCCATCTCAGTAAATGTCACAACATATTTTTAAACTTGATTCAATGATGCATCCACTGGTTCAAGTGGAAAAATAAACAGCAAAATAGCATAATATAGAAAAAAGTGTAGTAAGTGTAGGGCAGCTGTGAGGATTTTTTTTTATTAATTGCAATAAAGGAATTTGATAGTAGGACCTTAAGATACAGATCAAAAGAGGCAAAGAGGGGAGGAGGGCGAGATGAACTCAACCATATATGTAAATTTAGAATATAAAAGCAACATATCAAACCACTATGGGGTGAATGAATAAATACATGGTTATGCCAGATGGATGTTGCTTTGAGAAAAAATTAAAATTAGATCTCTACCTCACAGATAACAAAATTAATCTCCCAGGAGTTATACATGCAATTGTCTAAAATGAAACCTAAAAGTTCTAGAAGAAAAATTTAAGTGAAAAAATTATTTTGAAATGAGAAATGTGACATTAAAGCAGAAATTTGAATGAAAAAATAACTGAAAGATGATACTTCATAAAAATTAACTTACTAGAAAACACTATACAGTTAAAAGATACATTATAACCAGAGAAAAGAGTTAATATCTTAGGAAATGAAAAGCTCTTAACACTCAATATAAAACAAACTTTGTAAAGGAATATGAATAATTCAGAAAGAGATCACTAAAGGTACCAAAACGTATTCAACCTAATAAGCAAAGCAAGGCAAACCAACACATTCAGCTAATGTAATGCATATTCCTAAGGATAAAAGAGGCAACTAGCTAGTTCTGGAGAAGGGGTGGAGATAGAGACAGTCTTGTACATTTTTGGCAGGAGTATAAATATTTCTAGCAAGTGTGAAATATGCATTATCAGTTATAAAAATATATCCTTTTGACCCAGAAATCCCTTTTCTGGGGGCTTTTTACAAGAAAATAATCAGAAAAGTATATAAAGATGTATTAAAAAAAAAAAACTGAAATGACCCAACTTCCCACCGAGAATTCCTTTGCAAATTATTACACAGTAACATAAAAAGGCTAAGCGGCTATAACATCAATCATCTATGCATTCAACAAGTAATTACTGAGCCACAATTAAGTGGCAGGCACTGAGGATGTAAATGGTGATAGTGAAGAAAATTTCCTTGGGTACAAACTCCCAGTTACAAGATAAGTAAGTTCTGGGGATATAATGTATCTCATGGTGACCAAAACTAATATACAGTGTTGTATATCTGAAATCTGTGTGAAGAGTCTCTTTTCTCATCAGAAGGGGAAATTAAAACTATGTGAGGTATAGGATGTTAACTAAATTTCGTGATCATTTCCTATATATACATATATCAAATATTTATGTTGTACACCCTAAATGAATACAATGGTATGTGTCAAATATATCTCAATAAAACTAGAAAAATAAATTTAAAAATCACATTCTTCAAGAAGTTTGCCTAAATCTATTATTTGATGGGAAGAATGTCCATGAAAAACTAAAGATTTAAAATAACAAAGAATATGATCTCATTTTCTTAGCATATATACTTCTTTTCTGGAAAACAATTGGAAAAGCTATATTATATGTGAGAATGTCAACAGTGGCATAGTTTTGATGCATATTTTAGGGATGATTTTTACTATCTTCTTGACACCTTTTTGCAGTGTGATTTTGTCTATGAGCTGGTGTTACCTCTACTATCCAAATGACAAAGTTAAGCTCTTGCATTACAAAGTTCAGAGTTACCCATTCATCAAACATGGAAGGTGACTATGTAGTAGGCAAAATTGTAAGTACAGGAATATAGCAGAGAATAGATCAGGCAAAAATTGCTCCCTTTGTGGTACTTGGGATCCAGTAGGTTGTTAAAAAATAGGTCTGATAATAAAGTATGCTTAGATCATAAGATTCCTTTATTCTTTCAACTATACCTGTGCTCCTACTATGTGCTCCTACTATGGTTGCAATGTTTAAATGGGTGCAGTATATTAGTAAATGAAAGACAAAAATTTCTGGCTTCAGGGAGCTCACTATCCAGAAGATATGAGCATAAAAAGAGATGGCTTAGTGAGGAGTAAGGAAGGAAACTGTTGCCTTTACAAGTACATGAAATGAAACTATGTAACAAGAGATGCAGGCAGCAAATAGTTCACTAACTTCAAAAGTCTACTCTAACCTATGCAAACGTTCCTATGGTTGCAAGGTAGGCACAAAATTCAATCCTGCTTTTGAAATGATGAAGTGCTGTAGATTAAAGAGTCTAAACCAATCTAGCTGTGTCACATTTAATAAGTCCAGAATTAAACAGATAAAATGACATGGATTGGGGGATTCTCAGATATTGATTACATGAAGTAGCATTTTGTTAAGTCCTCTCTCTCACAGTACAATGTCAGTTATAAACCTTTAATTTAGCTTCATATTTCTTTTGGGATTGTCATTCACCAACCTTTTTTTGGTTACAGCACACAATTAGCTGGCACACAAGTGTATAATCTGTGTTTATTAAAGAAAGATTTAGTTACCTTTTAACCTGAGTGACTGAACTGACCTTCTAGAAGTTACCTGTTAGCAATCCTTGTAGAAATTGTCTAATGTTCTTTTTGTTATTTTTTAAGTAAATGAAATGTAGCATTGTATACAGTTACAAATATTTTAAAGTTGCCATTTATACAGATCAGTTTAAGAAAATGTTTTACACCATCAGGTATCTTATATTTTAGCATTATAATATATAGCAGAAGAAAATGTAAACCTTGGATAGGTATGTTTTTCTGTGCTGTTTCTTAGTTTTAAACAATTTAATATTTATCATTTTGTAAATTGTGAGCTCTAGATTTTTTTATTCAAGCAAAAGCCTTAGGCAATTTGAATACCAAAGGTGGCTATACCTGTACCAATAACCATTTCCTTTTAACTTTTAGTGATAAAACACTGAGTAATGTGCCCTGTGGAAAAAAACCTCTGTTCCCCAGTTTCTTCTGCAAATGGAAGCCAATGCAAAATAAGTATGCCTCTTTGTGTGGCAAAGTCAGGAAAGCCCTTTGGTTTCTCACCAGCCATCTTTTTCCTCCTCCCTGGAATGCCTACATTAGTGGCTGGATCCTCAACCATTTTATGAGTTTATGGAAGTTTTGTGTTGGGTTGTGGGCCTGCTGACTTGGACTGCCTGCCTCCATTCTAGTTTTACAGGAGTGAGAAAATTTATATTTTGTCCAAAATGCTATTATTTTAGTTTCTATTTCTAGCTGCATTCGGAGACCCATTTAAGTGGTGAGAAGTACAGAGGCCTAGAACACTTGGCCTTCCCTTTCATTTGCTTTCTGGCAAATTTATCTATTATTAGGGTATCATCTATTATCTCTGAACTCAAAAATCCAGTTTGATTTTTCTCATATCTAACCTCCAAATATCTAAGTATCTTCCAACATGTTCACTTGGATATTCCACAATCACTTCACTGATACAACTTCCTTATCTTTTAATAAAGATCCCCCAATCAGTCAGCTTCAAATTACTCCATTTCCCCCTTCCCTTCTGGTAACCACTAATTTGGTCTGAGAGTCTAAAAGTTTATCTGGGTTTTCTTGAGTTTCTTTCTTTATGTAGCACTTGTCTGTGAAATCATATGACATTTGTTGCTTTTTTCAGACTTATCTTTCTAGGACACTTCTTGGGGAATGTCACTTCCTTATGATGACTTGGCTCCTAACTGGCCCTGTTCAAGATATTCTACATTGGTGTCATGCCTGAAAATGAGAAATTGGATTAAATGGACTCTGAGAACTTTTCCAAACATTTGATTCTATAACCAAATGACTCATCTTGGTATTCTGAATGCTCTGTAATTTAGCAGTACTTTACCTCTCCAAACTTACATGCTACTCCTTCCAAATTTTCTTTTGTTCCTGGCCAATTTCCTTAAGAACTACAAATAAACCATGTTCACTATTTTCAATTGGTTATTCTCTACCTTCAGTGCCTTCCCAGCTATTGAAATAGATGGCAATTTCCTTGCTACTCAGACTGTTATCTGCAGGCCAGCATCATCCAGCATCACTGTGTTGTCAGAAATGAAATTCCAGCTTCACCTCAGACCTACTGATATAGAATCTACATCTAACAAGATCCAGGGGTATTTCAAGTACACCTTAAAGTCTGAGAAGCACTGCAAGAGTGTTCATCTCAAATTATTCCTCAGTGAAGAATTCACTCAGCAGACCTCATGCTCTTATTTTTTTTAAGATTTATTTATTTATGCATACAAGAACTGGGGTACAGCCCATACGTATGGGAGGGTGAGAGGATTCACCAGAGTGGGGAGCAGAACAGGCAGACTGACTGAAAACATTGTTGAGGGGAGCAGCGGGCAAGACAGGAGAGGTCTGCTGTACCATCTGTGGCTCCCTGGCTGGGGGGTCGAACTGGTGCTGCAGAGGCTGAGGACAGCTTCATAGTGCTGTGCTTAACCCCTTGCGCCACCAGGGAGGCCCTCATACTCTTATATCCTGACTTTTCAAGAGACCAAAGTCACCCAAAGCAAGCATGGTGTTCAATTAATAACCCTTCTTAGAGTATTTATTCCTTATTTCGTGAAGTTTTTTTTTTTTTTTGCCCCAATTTGGTTGTAAATAACTTGTACCTGGTCAACCTGAATACCAGCAACAGAAACCCATTCAAGCCACTACAAGGGAAAAAAAAAAACCTCTTGTAAACATTACTTGGGAACTGGGACTAGAAAACTCAGGGAGGGAGATTCTCCATGGACAGACCCTCTCTCAGGATCTGTCTCTCTGCCCCATTCTCTTTCTCCCTGTCTTCCATTCTTCCCTTCACTCATAATTTCTGCTTCTTATCAACAACATTTGAATGGTCTGTTCCAGACAGCCATTCTCTCCTATGCCAGTTTGCTCACCTTTGTCCCATTCTGTTTCACTCTGCTTCATTTTTAGTCTCTAAGCTTAACCTTCCCATAAGAGATATTAGCACCATAGAGAATCTTTTTTGAGCCACACTACAAGGTAACAGGTGTCTGAGCCATTCAGATTATGCTGTCAGTTTGGGAGCTTACCCTACTTCAGTGAATTAAACTCTTCCAGTTAAGAGCCAATGCAGGACAAGGCCCTCTAGGAAGCAGGAGCTGTCAAACGAGACTATTCCTTAGGAAAATGTGGGAAGAGCAGGCAATGAGACACATTGCCAGCCCACAGAGTCATTATTCATGTTGTCCTCACCATAGTCCTGAGAAAATGCTGGGCACATAACAAACTGAAACCAACCAATATGGGAGGAGAAGGTCATTCAGCTAGAACTGGATGCAGAGAAAATGCAAAGATCAAGTAAGAAACAGTCCTTGTTTTTCCAGAGCTCTTAATCCAAAGGTGTCACTGAGCTAGTTACTCGATCTAGAACAAGTACAGCAACTGCCTGAGTAACAATTTCTTTCAGTATCAGGTGGAATCACCTTAATTACCTGCAGGAGAGTTATCAAGTCCCATAAAGCAACCTCTATGAAAATGCTTCAAAATTTACATATGTGAATCAAAAACAATACCACGTTCTCTAACATGCCACAAGTTTTGCATTGTTTTTGGTTTCTCTCTTTCTGCCTCTCCCTCCCCTCCCCCCACACTTCCCTTAATATACAACCCATACATTGCTGTTGTTTGAGGGAACAACCCCAATCTTTACTACTATATTTTCATTACCTGTATGGCTTACTCAAGTGCTAATCAGAAAAATTCATGCATTTCAATGAGAAGTGTGAAAAAGAAGCTTTTTTACAATATAGATTTTAAATAATATCTATTTAAATGTGCATCTAAAACGGCAATGTCCTACACACTTTTTTGGGTTATATTACAAATGATAATTATGTGTCATAAATTCCTATGTAGGACACATGCTAGTTTTGACTTGTGTGGCCACTACCTCAGAGCAGTTTCATTTTATATTTTCTAAAGGTGGAATCAGGCTATCATACATTATTAGAGTCTGGGTCCCCACTTTATTTTTATTTTTTTAAGGTCCCCATTTTTAACATGGGAACTGTGTGTGTGAAAATAAGAAAATGGCTTATCTCAAATCCCTGGAGCCCTAGTCTCCTAACGTCTCGCTTTCATTTTTTTTTTTTCTCTTAAAACCACTTTACCACCTGTCTCACATTCAAGTGTGGGTTGTAGGGAAGGGTGGGGTGGTAAGATAGACTAGTTTTCAAAAACATGTTATTCCACCCTTTGCAGGATTCCAGTACTGACTTATAGGAGATAAAGGAGAACGAAACAAAACTGCAGATATGTAATACAGATCTTGCTTTTGCCAGGAGCAAAATCAAGGCATATTTACCAAGAGATCGCCACATGCCAGGCAGTCTGCTGAGGGCTCCTTAGATTGGCTGAAGAAAGTCTCACTAATAGCTTACCCCAAGCTCACCTGCAGATCCCCTCGGGCATCTGTTGCTCAGAGCTGACAAGTGTAGCCATTCAACAGCTGGCTCTGGGTGGAGCACAGACAACAACTTCCACCTTGCTAAAAAGTCAAGTCAGCTGGCCAAAGTGCCTTTATCAGGCAAAAGGAAAAAAACGCAATCAACCAAGCAAAACCCCTGAAACCTCAGCTGGGAGCTGAGTGAGACCCCGCTGCAGGAGGCAGAATGGCACAGAATGTAATGCACTGTGCCCGCTGAGCACCCAACCCCAATGAAGGCTTCTCACGCTGAGAGACAAAGCGCTGTGGATCAAAGAATCCTGCAGCCTGGGAAGGGCAAACCCGCTTCTCTAGGAACCTCCAGGAACCGCGGGGGCTGCAAAAAGGCAGGCGGGGGCGGCAGGTTGGGGATCTGTTCACTAGAGTGGGAGGAATCTGCTCACTAGGGTGGGGGAGGTGAGTAGCGACAAGGAGATTTTTGCGCTGGGGGCGAGAGGTGAGCCGGGCAAGACAGCTTGTTGATAGAGACCGAAGGGTGGGTCACGCTGCGGTGCAAATCAAGCCTTGGGGCTCCCGCCGAGGACACCAATTTGGCGACTGTAGAACCGGGAGGCTGCGCAGGGAAAAAGCTCTGCCAGGGAAAGGGCGAGACAGCCAGACTGCTTTGGGGGAAGAGGTGGAACGAGATGTCCCTTCCTGCACACGCACACACACACACGCACAACACCCGACCCCAGGATGCCCCAGAATCGCCCCCGCGTGCGCCCCGCGCATAGCCCCGCGCTGCGGCCACCACTCACCCTCCGCGCGGGAGCGGATCTCGGACACCGTCCTCCGCATCGTGGGCATGTCGGCGGCCGCCGCAGGTGGGTCTCCACCCGCAACCGTGCACCTGTCACGGAGCTGCGCCGGCGGGAGCCCGGGCTGCGCTGCGCGGAGCGCTCAGCGGCTGCAGCTCCGGCCCAGCTGCCCCCCCGGGCGGTGCAGCCCCCCGGCGCGGCCCCGCGCGCCGGCTGCAGCAGGGAAGCCGCGACCAGGGCGGCCGCAGAGCTCTCCACAGCCGAGATGGGGGCGGCTCGGCGGAGGGCGGAGCTCGACCCCGGCGCCGGGGGAGGGCTCGCCGGGAGCGCGCTCACTCGCTGCCGAGGCCGCGCGGCCGGGGAGGCGGGAGAGGGGCGGGGAGAGCCCCCGAGGCCTCCTCCGCCCCGCCTTACTTCGGGCCGTACCATCCCGGCCCGGGGAGGTGGGTCGGATCCCGCGCTCCGGCGCGCGGCGCCCTCGCAGCACCTTTGGGACTTTGGCGCCTCCTGCACCCTCCAGGTTTGCCTCCTCTGGCGAGTCTTGAGCAAAGAGGAGGAGGTTCTCTGGATCCCGCAGAGTCCCCGCGCATCCCCTCCTGCCACTCTTGTAATAACAATGGGGCTGCCCTGTGGCTTGTGAAGTGGGGTTGGGTCTAAGTGGGCCGGGTGGTGTGTGGTGAAAGGGGCTGGGTTCCCGCAGTAGAAAGGCGCCGGGTAATCACCGTGTGATTAGATTTCTAGGCTCCCTGCAAAGCCGGCTGTCCTCGCCCTCTGAGTTTTACGTGCTCCTTGGTTTCCTCCACCAGCAACAGGCTCCGAGGCGTGGCTTCTCTGGCCCCTGGGGCTCCTGCCCCTGGCGCTTGGGTGCATCTGGGGCCGATTTGCTAGTGGGCCAGGTGAATCTCACTAGCAGTTTGAGAAGCTCTGGAATTACAATAAAGTAATTATTAGGCCAAGTAGTTCAAAAAGGGCTTTATTTTTTTTGGGGGGGGGGGCTTGATCTTGTTTTTTAGTCAAAGCTGCAGAGGTTGGTTGCAGTAATTTTCCCTCAAATGGAAAGAATAAGCTTAGTATAAAATCCATAAACATTAATATATGATTTGCCCCATGTCTTAGAGATGACAATAACCTCATTATCTTTCATTTTGTACACTGCGATGTATGCTAAAAAGTTATCAAAGCAAGTCGTTTTTTCTTTTGTTTGTTTGGTTTTCTTGCTCTTTCATCTTCTTTAGGATGTAAGATTTCATGTGCATTGCAACTGCTGAACTACCAAGAAAAGAATAAATTAGCAGCAATTTGCTTCTTCCCTCATCTTGTCTTCCTCCAGGACCCAGTGGAAGAGAGCCTGACATGTGGACTGCTTGCAGATCCTGAAGAGAGCGATTTGGCCAGAGAGGTAGCTGTTATTCTCAAGTCTCAAGAAAAAAGTAAAATAAAATCTGCAATAGCGTTTTATCTCCATTTGTGGCTTTTCCTCTGCCTCCTGCTGGTAGCATTTGCTAATCAGAGCCCTGCCCTACATTAATACTCAGGCAGGCGGTCAATGCATATTTATGAAGAGTCCACTCTACTTGGCTCTGGTTCAGAGGCTGGAATGAGAACAAAGGATTTATTTCCAGTGTTCCTGAAACATGGCAGGGTAGAACAGGACTCAAGATGAATGTTTCATGTGATGGTTATGATTTAAAAGTATGATCTTCTGAAAGCAAGAAATGAACAACTTTTCAGGGCTGTCATTACTGGACATTTTTATTCCGTCCAGTTCCAGGACTTCCCTGTAAAGCAGACTTTCCTCTGAGTTGATAAACATGAATCTGAATTAAAATTAAAGAAGTACAAGGAAATAGTAAAAGATGGGCTTTAAAAGTTAGCGAACCGAAACCAGAGAAAATGTAGTGCTTTTATGGTTAACATTTTAGGCATTTTATGTAAAGCTAGAGCCACTAATTCAGTCTATAGCAGCATGAAAGTATTTGATTGTGAGCAGTCACCTTTATAATGAGCCCTCAAAGAAAGTTCAGTTCTGCTTATCTACAAATAATTAACTGAAAGGAGTTCCTGAGATTACCTCTGTTTTGTATATAGCACTCCATTTAGGTGTGTGTGTCCCATTAACAACTAATCAGCACATTTGGCAACACATGTCATTCACACAGAAAACGATGACAGTGATTCATAAGAGAATCTGCATGATATAGTTGACAGTGTACTGTGTCTTTTCTCAGATTATATTATCACCTTTCTCCATTGTGACAAAAGTATCCCAATTAACTCATTTCTGAAAAGCCACTAATTCCTGTTGGCTAGAAATCACATAATTTTATAGGTTCAGAAACCTAATTGAAATTGAGTATTGCACTAATCTGCATCCACTTGATTTCAAAATCCTCTCAAATCTTCTCATCTTCCATTGTTGTGAGAAGCACAGTGTGCCAGCCTCTGGCAGAGAATGCTGATTCCAGCAACATGAACTTGTCACAGAATCTCTAGTACAATTCAGGTGTCAGCAAGATCATTTAAAAACTTTTAGGTCCGGGCCTCCCTGGTGGCGCAAGGGGTTAAGTACCGTACTATGAAGCAATACACAGCCTCTGCAGCATGAGTTTGATCCCCAGCCAGCCAGGGAGCAACCCACATGGCGCAGCAGACCTCTCCTGTCTTGCCCACTGCTCCCCTCAGCAGTGTATTTCAGTCAGTCTGCCTGTTCTGGTCCCCTCTCTGTCTCTGGTGAATCCTCTCATTGCCCCCCCCATTTCTGGCCTGTACCCCAGCTCTTGCATGCATAAATAAATAAATCTTAAAAAAAATTTATAAAAAACATGTTTTTAAAAAATTTTCAGGTCCTATGACTATACTACTGATGTGCTTAGATGGAAGAGGATTATTTAAGGACAGTTTCTCTAAGCACCAGATTTCATCACCTTCCACAAAATATACATTGACTCTATAATAGGTCTGAGGATCTAGGCCAGAATGCTAGGTTACAAAGACACTTAATGCACATGTGAAAGTTAACCAGCAATAGAAGATGGCTGATACTTAATGCCAGAGACAAGCAACAACTCCAGAGCCTGAGAGAGGAGAAACAGTTGGAGTGAGCAATACAATTAAGTTAGGTCTTGAAGTAGGCATTTAGTCTGTAGGAATGCTCCGCATATAGTAAGCACTCAATGATAAAGAATTTTTAAAGTAAATGGAATAATAGAAGAGCACATATGTTGGGGGTAGAACAAAGACTGATTTGACAACAGCAAAGGCCTCATTGGAAATCTGTATGCTTTAAGTGGGTGAATTGTGTGTTATGTGAATTATAGCTTTTTAAAACTATTTAGCAAATTGTCCTCAGAGGAGTTAATCAAAAGTGATCAAAAAAGAAATTTAAAAAATTCAGAAATTCAAAAAAGAGGTATCACAAGTTATTCTTGGTGGGTTTTCAATTACAAATTACCTGCTATTGCCTGAGCTTGTCAATATTTGAAGCCAACAAAGTGTAACAATTGAGCCTCTTTTTTTTTTTTTTTTAAGATTTATTTATTTAGGGGCCTCCCTGGTGGTGCAAGGGTTAAAACAGCCTATGAAGCTATCCTCTGCCTGCCAGCCAGGGAGCAACCCACATGGCATGGCGCAGCAGAACTCTCCTGACTTACCCATTGCTCCCCTCAGCAGTGTACTTCAGTCAATCTTTCTGGTCTGTTCTCCATTCTGTCCCTGGTAAATCCTTTCACCCCCCCACACACCTCTGGCCTGTACCCCAGTTCTTGTATGCATAAATAAATAAAAGAGCAGCCTCGTAGGCTGTGTCTTAACCCCTTGCGCCACCAGGGAGGCCCTGTAGTTTTTCATTTATCTGTTTATCATAAATAGATCTTGCTATGTTTATCTTGCATATTACAATATGTCTCATTCTAAGAATAATATCTGTCATATAATTCAGGATTAATAAATATTTGTGGAATGAATTAATGAACTGACCAAAGTGCGTTTCAAATGATCTAGTTCTCTTAGATTGGTGACTAGAAACAAGAAAAATAGTAACTTTCTCCTTGAAGAGAAAATGTTATAGCCTGTATCAACTGGGGTATATTGCTTTGTTAGAACTACTTGCCAGAAATAATTTAGAGTATATTTGCCGTGAAGTATTTGATATCAGAAAAATTTTATGTATTCCATATTGACTTTCATTGAAACTTGGAGACCAAAATTTGAAAATAAATATTTCAAATGTCAAATAAAGGCTTCAAATAAAGGGTTTAATCCACTGATTTCAAATAAAGTCTTTAATCCATTGTCATTGGACTATCTAGCCCTTTATTCTTACTCATTACGATAAAATCAATACTTTCCTCTCATGTCTTATTTATATCTTATTATTGTATTAATATTCTAAGAAAATCTCACTTTTTTTCTTGCCATGTCACATTAGGTGCTGTTTCTGGGAGGAAATGTGACAATAATGAGGATAAATGTATTGGAAAGCAGAAGGGGGCAATCCAAGAATTTTTATTAAAAATTGAGTATATCAGTAAGTAAAGTAAATAAATATAATTATCAAATATAATATTGTAATTCCATGACTTTTTAATTTAGAAAGAATGCTAGGTTTAAATACAATGGGCTCCTAGTTCATTGAAACAAGTCATAACTTTCAAATGTGAAATATCTGCCAATTGTGTTTGATTCTTCAGATGACACAGCCTCAGCTTAGGTTCATAATTCACTGCAGAGTTTCACAGATTTATTGGAAAATCATAATGCTGTTTTTCCCTCTGACCCCCCAAATCATAGAATAAACATTTGCTGGGAAGAGGAATCATTTATCACTACAGATTCTTACCAACTTCAAACTCAGAGGAGACCCACCAAAAGGAGAAAGAAAATCAATACTTAATTCTTAAGATTACATTTCAGTATTTACCCCAAAGAAAAGAAGCCAGAGGGGAAACACTGTGAAGGAGAAAAATGAAGGAAATAAAACAACTGTAGATTCAAGGTTTATGGAAGCAGGAGGCACTGGCATTAAGAACCAAGAGAGCTAGTGCCAAGTTGTGAGAACAGAGGGCTTGGACCTTGGCATCGTGTGCTTGGCTAACCCAGATTTTCAATGTCTACTCTTCATTGCTGCCTGTATTATATGGCTTATTTTTTATTTTTTCTGTACTATTGAAAACTAACCTCAGCCTTTAAATTGGAACTTCTTTCCTTCTGTTCCTGAATTCCTATTATTCTGACACCAGCTTGTTTTCCCTGCTTTCAGAAACCACCAATGCCCCTACTGAAGCAGTTGCCACCTGTCTGATTTAACCCGGTGCTTATCCATTCCTGACCTCTGTTACCTTTTGACTTGTTCTTGATTCAAAATGACAATTCAGGAAGCAAGGGAGACCTGTAGATTGGGAAATACTGAGAGATCAATTTGAGTAAATATATGGGAATAAAATAATGGAGGGCCATGTAAATCAACCAAAGCACTGGAACAGATGTCCAAAGTGAAAGGGAGTCATTGTGGGCTCTGGGCTACATGCAGGATTATGTTGTAGAATTATTCTTGTGGTGGTAACAGAATATTGAGCATAGATTTAGAAATAAAAAGGCCAAGTTGAAGGTGATAAGGACCTATTCAATAAACAGAGGAAATGGTTATTTGAAAAATAAGCTTGAATGTAAAGTGATACATTTTTAGCAATACTTCTGGGACTGTGGAGAATAAAGGACAATCATCTATTTATCTTACGAAAAAAAGCAACATAATTACCTCTATGTCATAATAATATAAGAATTGATGGAATCTGTGAGTGATAAAAAGTTAAATGATTTTAGATACTAGAGGCATTTTCCTCAATAATACTTTTTTTTTATAGTCTCATAACACAAGTTTACTTATTCTAACCTTTGTATAAACACTGGATATGTACTGTTAATGCAGGATTCTATTTATTGATTTCAAGAAACTTGTTGCAACAACACTAACAAGGTTTATTAAAATGCTAAAATCAATGAGTCTTTCTATGTTATTTTAGAAGGTTCAAATGTGTATCATTGAAAAAAATCTCAAAATAATAGTGATTTAAACAAGATAGAAATTTTATTTCTCTGTCATATAAGATAGGCCCCATACTGTCATCAACAATCTATGGTCTTCTATTTTTGCTCTGCCATGCTGATGTATGTCCTCTGTCCACAAGGTCGCCTCACAGTGCTACTGGGTTCTGGTGTACCTGTCATGATATTCACACTGGAAAACAGGAAAAGAAATAGCAATATAAAGACAAAGGGGTACTAGCACATCCAGTCAGCTCCCTTTAAGCATCTGTTCCTGCAGTCTCACATAAAACTTATACTCCTAAGCTGTTGCCTAGAACTTAGCCCCTAGGGGACACCTAGCTGAAAGGGAGAATGTTGCATATTTTTTTTTTATTTGGCAGGGAAATGTACCTAAATAAATTTGAAGTTTGCTACCAGTGAAGGGTAAAATGCTTTAAGGGGTATCAGGCCAGGATTCTCTGCCACACTTTCCAATAAATCTCAGAAATAATTTTCAGGATTAGGTTATTAAAATCCTGGAGTTCTTTATGGACATAGTAATGTAGTTACATTTTGTTGAAATCATGTTTTAAAATATTTTTAAGAAAAAATAAAGAGTTTTGCTTTATCTTAGAATTCAATAAAACAGGTTCTAGAAGTGCTTGGGCTTAGAAAAACCTTAGATGAATATTAACAATATTACTGAATGTAATATTGACTTGAATACAGTAAAAAAAATAAGAGGGGGAAATTAATTTAATGGGGTAGTAACTTAGTTTTTTTTGGTGACTCTCCAGTTAAAAACAAATAGAATCTTAGAGGTGAATAAGAAACTCATGAAGTAATGGATGGAGTAAAAACAGAAAAAACTTTCGCTTTTGGTTTTTGCTAACATCTCACTATCAGTCTTTTCTAAAGCTGTTTTTAGGAGAAAGCTTGAATCTGGCATCTTATTTCCACTATGTATAATGCCATTCTCTTTCAGTTTTTTCTCTGTTTTAATTAGAAAAGGGAAAAAATAAAAGAATTAGTGATTTTTGAAGGGGCACGGCATAATGACATTTTGGGAGCATTACTGTCTCAGCACAGGCTGTACTAAGAGGGTAAGGAAACCACACTGGGGAACTATGGTGGCCATCTTGTAGGTTAGAGTTTTTTGTGTTCACGAGGATGACTTTTGGGTCCTGAAAAGATTATTGAAAGCAAAATCTATTATTAAAAATCAATATGTGGTTTATCAAGTTTGCTTGTTAATACATGGTTCTTACTTAAGCCTTGAAGTTCTACTTAATTTTATTTTTCCGAAAGACCTAGAAAATGTTACGAATTACTTTCAAGGTGGTGTTTGATCAATGTTTGAGTTTATTCATAAGTTTAAATTCCCTTAAAAATTTTAAACTAAATTTATGAAGTTGATTAATTTTATTCTTTTTAAGTCCATATGACATTTGAAAAGCTTTCCAAGTAACCATTGTAATAGGATAAATTTAATTTATAAAAAATAAGTTTTAATCTGTCTGAAAATTCTCAGTACTGATGGGTTTCAACATAAAATCTTTGTTATAAATCAATTATCCAATCCTGTCAATCATATTTGGAATTGCAAGGAAATACTTTTGGAAATACTTTTGTAATAGGTCAAATTCTCTTAAATAGATTGATTATAAATCTTATTTAAAATATTAGTACTATAAATCTGATTTACCTAATATTATATATACTTAAATTGTCCAGGTATAATGCTACTAATCCTCTTCAAAATAATTATGTCATGCCAGAAATTTTATTTATTTATTTTTTTTAAATAATAAATTTTATTTTTATATTCCCCCATACAATTGCAAACGCCCCATTCTGACCCCAATCCTTCCCCTCCCGCCCCCCACCCCCCAAAAAGTGTCTCTGGTTCATAGTTTTTTGTTGATTTTGATTTTCACTTTCTTATATTCATTTTCCTGGTCCCTTATTTAAGTTTTCTAGATTCCTGCTATGAGTGAGACCATCCGGTATTTTTCTTTTTCTTTTTGGCTTATTTCGCTGAGCATGATCCCTTCCAGTGCCATCCATGTTGCTGCAAATTGCATGTGTTTATCTTTTTTGAATGCTGAGTAATATTCCATGGTATATATGTACCACATCTTCTTGATCCAGTCATCTATTTTTGGGCATTTGGGTTGTTTCCAAAGCTTAGCTATTGTAAACAGTGCTGCTATAAACATAGGGATGCAGGTGCTTTTTGGAATTGATGTTTCTGTGTCCTTTGGGTAAATACCTAGGAGTGGAATTGCTGGATCACATGGAAACTCTATGTGTAGTAGGTCCAGAAATCTCCACACAGCTCTCCATAGTGGTTGGACCAGTTTGCACTCCCACCAACAGTGCAGAAGAGTTCCTTTTTCTCCACACCCTCGCCAACATTTGTTGTTGCTAGTTTTTTTAATATGTGCCATTCTCACTGGTGTGAGATGGTATCTCATGGTAGTTTTGATTTGCATTTCCCTGATTACAAGTGATGTTGAACATTTTTTCATGTCTGTTGCATGCCAGAAATTTTAGGACTAGCATTTTAAGCATTCATTTGGAGGTTTCTCTTTCACTTAGCTGA
This sequence comes from Talpa occidentalis, assembly GCF_014898055.3. Lineage (NCBI taxonomy): Eukaryota > Metazoa > Chordata > Mammalia > Eulipotyphla > Talpidae > Talpa > Talpa occidentalis. The sequence continues at coordinate 24,169,740 of NW_023604972.1, forward strand.
GGTTCAGTATTAATTAGAAATGTCATCTATGACATCTGACCTCTAGTACTACAAATTCTTTTGAAAAATTCCCTACATCTCTGCCTGCCAATGGGCCTCAGTTCTCTTGATTCAAGTCACTTATCTATTGATAATCAGTCGCACATTACGATTCTACTCTGTATATTTGGAAAAGAAGTTGCATTGTTTATTTTATCTTCCTTCTCTGCCCCCTGACCCCCCAACTCTACTCCTGACTTGCCCATGGGACTATTTTTACCTCTGTCCCTGTACTTACCCTATATCACTCTGGTCCAGGCATTCAGTCTTGTATGCTAGTTAAGCAATGTTTTGAAGGGCAGAAGGGAGAACCCACAATTCCCATTACTCCCAGTTTTTCCAATTCCCAGATCATGACTTAAAAATAAGAAATGTACTTCATTGAGGATTTCTGGGGTTACTGAAAAGGATTATGTAACATAGAAAATAAGAGGATGTCACTTTTTATATTTATGAAAGCCCTTTCACTGAATTACCTAATGCTTTTGTTACAAAAGACATTGAGGCAATTTGTTCTTCAGGCCTTGCATACTCCTCTTCTGTGATGTGGGAAGCCTAGTTCCTGCACAAGATCAAAGTCTCTATAAAATTAACAAACAAAAAACACCATAACCACAACTAAAAATGAATATTAACTTCTTAATGTTGTTACAAATTTGGTAAGGTCTCAAGGTTCTTTCACTTTTAGCTAGTCTTGGTAAATTAGGAAAAATTTTCTCATTTTTTTAAAAACCCTTCATATTAGCATAAGTGAACAGTCACAGTAAAAAGATACATTTTACTCAGACCTAAGGAAATCTTTGCTTTTAATTTTTTCTGAGGATTAGATAGTGGAAAAATTTATAGTGTGAAATACAGGTATGTCCTTTTCAATGTCTTTTTCTAGAATGCATTAGATAAGACGTTCAGAGAATGAGAGTGTGTGAGAAATGAGATGCCATTTTCAGTGGGAGAGAATGAGAACAGTAACATTTATTGAAATTTCTATCCTGCCAAAAATCTGGCCCAATGAATATTTCATCCTGGGTAATAAAGCCAAAACTAATCTCCCATTTTCTCAATTTCATTTTGGATTATTTTCTGGAATTGAGAAGTAATTACAGAGATGTTTTGTTTCTGGGTTTTTTTTTTTTTTTAAATATCACAATGCAGTATGTCTTGACAATTTAGAGTGTTGGAAAAGTGAATGAATTATTTGGATTAGTCACCTTGAAGAAATCTAAAGAATTTGGCAGGCATTTAAAAACCAGAGAATGAACAAGAATAAAATTGATCTGTCTTGCAGCTTTTTTTGTCCGAGGACTCCCTCTTTTTATTGCAGCTTTGGAATTTGAACTCTCATTCAGAACAGAGATGCTTTGAAAGCCCTAACAAATTGGCAATAATTTCTGTCAAGCAAGGTCCAGGGCCTGCTTCCTCCTGAGCAGACATGGGCAACCACGCAGTTTACTTAAGCCTGTAGAGTGCAATTGGGAGCAATGCAGACTGTGCTCCTTGAGTTCTATTTCCTCATAGAATATTCAATCTTCTGAGCTTCTGACTCAGACTCAGCAGAGATACTGTTCCTGCCTGAGGGTAATCGTTTGTTCTGTTATCCTGGAATGCCCTTGCATTGAGAAAAATTAGAAGACTGGGAACTCAATATTCCCACCGTGTGCTTTTCTTACTAAGTCTTCTGGCTTCTATTTCTTCTTACCATTTTAGAGAGAACAACCTTCCTACTTTTTAGGCTACCAGTTTATCTATGGAATCATTTAATGCATGCAGAAGAGATATTTGCAGGGCAGGTAACAGATAAAAGGATAACATTTTACATTTCTCATCCTTGGAGAATGAGGAATTCTCTGTAAGTGCTTCCTCTCACCCCCCTACCCCCCCACCCCCCCAGGTAGCTGAAACTAATACTTTTTTTTTTAAGACTTAATTTTTTAAATGTAGATTTCTGGGAAGTTTTTTTTTTTTTTTTTAAAGATTTATTTATTTATGCAAGAACTGGGGTACAGGCCAGATGCGCGGGAGGGTGAGAGGATTCACAGAGACAGAGTGGGGAACAGAACTGGCAGACTGACGAAATATACTACTGAGAGGAGCAGCGGGCGAGACAGGAGAGGTCTGCTTTGCCATGTGGGAGTCTCGCTGGCCGTCTGGCCTGGGATCGAATCTGTGCTGCAGAGGCTGCGGACAGCTTCACAGTGGTGCTCAACCACCTGTGCCACCAGGGAGGCCCTGAAACTTCTACTTTAAACATCAAATTTTGTTTTTAACTTAGAGAAGTAGTATAGCATAGTGAGTGGTTAAGCACACAGATCCCAAGGCAGATTATCTGTATTTAAATCCTGACTCTACTATTTTTCTAGTTATCTAATTTGGGGAGCTTAACTTGTCTTGCTTCAGTTTCCTCCTTTAAAAAGTGGGAGTAATAATAGACACTACCTTTTAAGTTCATTGTGAGTAAACAGGATTATAGGTTAATGCAGGTAAAATAATTAGAACAATGCCAAGAACACTGAGTCATAGAAGAGTTATTATTATATTAATTCAAACACTCATTTATAATCCTTTGTTTTATTTTATAGACTGTATTGGACATTGAGTGCTCAGTGCCTTTATGCACAGAAAAATAATACAGTTATGCCTTTAGACAGAATTATGATGATGAAAAAGTAATATTATTATGTATTGATTAGATTACATACATATTATTGGTAAGTCATATAATAAATCTCTTAGAAAAGTGTACTTATAAATAGACATAGTGGATTCAGTACTTGCCTCCTCAGCTAGATGTAGACTTGGGGCTGTGTGATGAGAGCTGGTGTTGTAGCACCACACTGCCTGGCAGCTATGACTCCTGGCCCCCACAATGGTGGTTCTCAGCCTTAAGTGGGCATTAAGATCACCTGAAAGGCTTGTTTGACCACTTGTTAGATTGTGGCACTCTACCTTAGAACTTCAGGTGCAGTGATCTAGAGGGGAGGCTGCGCATTTACTTTCTAAATAGCTAGGCGATGTTGATGCTGCTGCTCTAGAAATCACATTTTGAGGGCAGCTATCCTACATGAAATGAATCCAGACTATTTTTAATAATAGTTGTTCTGTTTATTTATTTTGTCCCTTTAACAGTCAGCTGACAATTCAAGTTATCGATGTGTTCTTTGGCTTTCAAATACTACTAGACACACATTAGCTGTTTTAAAACTATCTACAGCTCACCTCCAACACTACCAATTTCTGGATTTTATGGTGGCCATAAAATAAAAAGTACCTTCAGAGGTACTTTTCGCATCTGCTCATTTTCCTGGTGCATTTGATTCACTAATTCTGCTAGGAGCTTGACTTATTTCCTTGCCTATTGCTTCTTTTTATTTTAATGTCAGAAACATGTTGAGTAACTAAGCTTAATTGGATTTAAATCTCTATCACATGGTACTTTTCTCTCCTTGGAGTTGAAGTCTTCACACCGATCAGAGGTTATTCTATCCCAGAGCACAGCAAAATCTAGCACACTGATGACTAGGCATTTCAGCCTCATCAATTCAGGAATTTTGTTCCAAGCGCCTGTTGTTGTTTTTTTTAAAATAATTATTACATTCTTGTTTTACATTATTTTGACTGCAGCCTTGTCTTTTATCAGAATAGTTTTAAAATCCTATGTAAGCCATGGGATTGTCACAGAATGAGGACTAGCAAAATGTATTTTCTTGGTGAAACTTATTTACTTTTCTCCCATTCCCTGCCCGCCTCCCAAACCCCTCACCCCCTTATACCCCCTTCCCCCCACCCCACCTTGGTAGAACTTTTTGAAAAGTCTTTTCCTATCATGGTGCATCCTTGGTCCCTGAGCTGCTCTTCTTAGCTAAACTGTGTAAGTGATTGGAAGCTCCTAATTCTGTCTTTCTCTGATGTGATAGACCCCTACTCCTTCAAACATAGATAACTTTGTTTACACTTCTGTGAGAAACTGCATCATAACGGGGAGTTATGCTGACTCATTTTTCCCCTGATCCCATGTTTATCTTTTCCACTTTTTCTGGTTGTTCATTAGCAAACTGACATAAACACAACTTTAAACATAGCTCAAATCATCATTCTAGACTAAACTTTGTGGCTTGGCTAATTTACATTCCCTCACATTGGGTTTCCTATTATAAACCCCTATTTTTATTTCCATATTGCGAAATAGTTTTAACACAGGCCCCTTCAACATTGCTTCCTAGCAGTCATCTTTTTTCAAGCCCACTCTACCTGCTTCTGAACTTCATGTTGAAAGAGAAAAATCAAAACCTACTTGTGTAAGCCTTTGTAAATTGGAGTTTCTATTACTTTTATTTTTTAAATTTTTTAAAAAGATTTATTTATGCATATAAGAGTTGGGGAACAGGCCAGAGATGTGGGGGGTGAGAGGATTCACCAGAGACAGAGTGGGAAACAGAATAGGCAGACTGACTGAAAACAATGCTGAGGGGAGCAGTGGGCGAGACAGGAAAGGTCTGCTGCACCATATGGGTAGCTCCATGGCCAGCTGGGGATTGAACTTATGCTACAGAGGCTGCAGATTGCTTCATAGTGTGGTGCTTAACCCTTTGCACCACCAGGGAGGCCTCTCTATTACTTTTAATGCAAGACATTCCTCACATAAGGTAGAGTTATGTAATTATATAGTTGCTTAATTTAGTAGTTTAACAAAGTAATCAGAAACTAGGGTTCTTGCATCTTTCCGCTTTTTAATTCCCTGTGTGACAGCAGATGACCTCATATTTGCTTGATGGCTGTAGCAGTGACAGGTGTCATATACTCTCACATCAATGTCAAGAGCAAGAGTAAAAAAGATATCTGCCTAGCTTGGGTTTATTTTTAAAAGAAGGAAAACATTCCCCAGAAATGCCTCAGTGGACTTCTCATGTCTCATTGGATAGAATCAGTTCACATGTCCGTGTCAAATCAGGTGTTTGCTAAGAGGGATAAAAAGAACTTCACTGGCTCTGATCAATCAAGGCTCAACTTCTGGGGATGCAGATCAGTTCTCTCTTCCCCAAAGAAAATTGTTACTTGGAGGACAACTAGTAAAATAAGAATTCTGTTAGAAGGAAAAGTGGCATGCTGGGATAACAATTGACCATGTCTATCACTGCTATACAACTGGCCTCTTTGGTGTGAGTCACTCCACAGATCACTTAGGACACAGTGGTCCTTAGAGAGATGTTGCATATTCTGGCAATCTGGCATGTGATAACTAAAATTAGTTTTAATTTGGACATGTTAACTTAGTTGGGAAAGGAATGTTATATAATCTTACAGAATAGCGTAGGATGGTGAACTCTGGCTTGAGAGATAAAGCTAGTTAGAAAAGGTATTTTGTTTTAAAAATAATCATTAAAGATATGCTGCAAAATAGCCCATACTTTCATTTTACCTTTTGAATAACCTTAGCTTTTTGGAGAACAGTTTCATTCTAAGGCAGGTACAGTAATACAAATATCTAAAAAATGACAATCTGTATGGAAAGAAGAGAAAGTGCAATGGCGTGACTTTCTAGCAATTGTTTATTTTTGAGGTGAAAATTTGAGGTGACTTTTTTATTAAGTTTGCAGAGCCTTGCTAGAAAATTTGATTTCAGCTCTCAGATTTGCTCACAGGCAGAGCTCATGAGCTTCAGTTGTCTATAATGATGACTAAAGAGTTTGGCAATCTCAGAATTATGAAGACTGGGTTCAAAATAACTAAGGAGAATTGTAGAATTTTATAATGAGCACATAATTTTTTATATCCATAAATTAATTGGACAAGGTAAATATAACATGAATAACCCCTTGAAGATGCCTCAAAGGAAATTAAAAAATGCACTGAAATAAATGAAAATGGAAAGATGACATATACTTTTTTTGGGAATGTAGCTAAAACACTTTGAGGAAATTTAGAGCATTTTTAAATACATAACTTTGGAAAATCTCAAGTCAATAATCTAAGCTCCCACACAAGAACCTAGAAAATGGAAGAGTTAATTAAATTCAAACCAAACAGATGAAAAGAAATAATAGAGTATAAGTCAATAAGATTGAAAATAGAAAGTAAAGAAAATCAATGAAACAAAAAGTTGGATCTTTGAAAAGATCAGTAAAATGGATCACCCTCTATGATGACTGTCAAAGAGAAAAAGAGAGGAAACAAATATAGAAAAGAAATCTGATGTCACTGCAAGTGATTCAAATATCAAAAGGATAAGGGGATACTGGAAACAATTTACACATAAAAATTTAGCAACTTAAATGAAATGTATAGCTCCTCAAAAAAACACAAACTACCTTAATTTACCCATATGAAATGAAAAATTTATAAGAGAAATCAAATGACATTATTTCCAAAATTAATACCTAAAGTCATTTACTGCTTTATTAATGACATATGCATTTTAAAATATCACTTCTTGGTAAATTATTCAACTTACAAATATTTTTGTTGTTTTATTGACTTTTTTGGAACACCAAGTGATCAAGAATTGTCAAATTCCAATGGTCCTTAAAGCAGTCTTTTTTTCCCTATTCTTTTTCTAAAGCATGCAATATATGAAAATGAAAAGACATGCAATGTATTTTTATTTAATATTAAATTAATAATAATCTAGAAAATTATTTTTGATATTTTATAGGGAGTTTTATCAAGATTATGATCAAAGAAGCTTCATGGCTACTGTAAGGAGCAGGAAGGACCACTGAGCTGGTTTTCTTTGATCCCATGCAGACCGGGTAAAGGAGGAGTTCTGGAGCCCTCAGGGGTTGTGCAGGTCTTTTATTGGGGTTTACCAGGCATATAGCAGGCAGGGGTGCTGGGGGGCTGGGAGGCTGGCAGGCCTCCCAGCCCCCAGCAGGTCTTCACTCTGTGGGCTCTCCGGCCTTCTCTCCGCTTCTGCTTCTCTTGCTTCTCGCTCGGCTTCTGCTTGGCTTCTGCTGGCGTCCCCATGATGCCGCCCTTAAAAGCCCAGTCTTAGCCCAGGTGAATCCCACCTACCTATGCCCACACCCTACTCCAGGTGCCCGCCATCAGGCATGCATTCAGGACTGCAAGGATCTATCATCTATCCTGATGGCGGGAGGGCAGGAAAGCCTGACATTTTTCCTTACTCTACAGCTACCTTATGTAATGTGTCAGTACCAGGCATTAACTCAACTTTTTATGTACCTGTGTAAATATTATTTCCATATTCTTTGTGGCAAGGTTATTAAAAATGCATCCCAATGATTAGATCAGATAAAGACACAATAAATGTAATAATATCATTTTTTAATGATAGAAAGTAGAAATATATTAATAAAACCAAACCAAAATGATAGACGCAACAACAAAACAAAAACATTAAATCTCAAAAATAAACTTTAATTTATGAAGGCAAGAGATGAAGAATATCTGGAGATGAGTGCAATATTGGTAGGCAAGGGGTTGTGACAGTTTATTATTGCATTTAATATGCCTTTGTATAAAACAATATTGGTATTCTTATTTACAGGACCTCTGTGGTTTTTATTTTTATGAAGACCCAGTAGCACATTTATAGCTAGAAAGATATGGATTCAATTCTTTTTACACAAAGCAACTTAGTCCACGGAGCTCATTAATTTGTCCCTACTGTGTATAAATTATTGAGCGAATCTTGATGCTATCTAAATAGAATATGAGATCTCAACCAGCAATACTTAGTAATTTCTATGATTGCTTATATATTTCTACTCTGCTTCTGAAAGATAAAAAGAGAAAATCAGAGCTGTGGTTTATGAAGGAATAATTCAGCTTACCCTAAATTTCAGAGAGTTGAAATTTTAAATTTCTTTTGTATGGGTTTTGTCTGTCTACCTCATAAGAATGTGATTTTTGACCCATATTTTAATTAAAGATGTTGATTTATCCCTTAATTCCTTGATTTGTTTTTATTTTTTAAATAAATCATCCTTCATGAATTATTGAATGTTAGAGTCATGCACTCATTTTTTTCTCTTCTGATGTTGCAAAGACTATTCCTGGAAAATGAAATCATGACATTTCTGACAACTGATTGGATTGGCTAATAATTCAGGCAGAAGTGGAAAAGCATATCAATAACAAATTGTAAAAATTCAATATATATAACATCAAGCATAAATGAGGATGTGGGAGATGAAATCACATGCACATTGTTAGAATCTCAATTTGTTTGATAACTTTGGAGAGCAATTTGCATTTCTTGCAAAGTTAAAGATGCACCTATCTCACATCTCACTATTTTTCTTCTCTGTCCTAGAAAAACCCAGGTACTTCCGCACTGGGTGATTTTTTCAAAAAGTAAGATTACAACAAGGAAGGAATCCACTTAACAGTGATTAAATATATAAACAATGCTTTATTCAACCAGTTACCATGCAAGATTTATACTAAATAATCCAGATACATGTGAGTAAACTTGTTTAATTTAAAAAATGCAATGCTGAGAAGAAAAATAAGTTGCAAAGAATACCTAAAGCCTAATACACTTAAATTTGAAAAAAAAGACTATTTATGGATGTCACGTAACTAGCAAAAGCACAAAGACATCAGGAACACAACACACATGAGAGATAGAACAGTGGTAACTGTCCACTGAGGAGGAAGATGGAAGTTTGGGGGTATAGTATTATGTGTAATATTTAATTTTTTAGAAAACAAGGGGAGGGAATTAAAGTAAAAAAAAAGTAAAGTATTAACACATGCTTTCATGCAATCTTAGTAGGCTCACATTTTTTTTAAGATTTATTTATTTATGTATACAAGAACTGGGGTACAGGCCAGAGGTGTGGGGGCTGAGAGGATTCACCAGAGACAGGGTGGGGAACAGAACAGGTTGATTGACTGAAATACACTGCTGAGGGGAGCAGCGGGTGTGCTGGGGGAGGTCTGCTGCACCATGGGGGTAGCTCCCTGGGTGGCCGGGGGATCAAACTTTTGTTGCAGTGGCTGCATATAGCTTCATAGGTTGTGTTTCTACCCTTTGCACCACCAATGAGGCCCCAGTAGGCTCACATTTACAGATGTCTTTCACATTGTCTTTTTTACTTTTACGTTTAAATGGCTTCAAAGTTAAAAAAATTTGTAAGCAGCCACTATGAAGGACAGAGTTTAACCAGGTGATTGTAAATCCTGTAGGGGTATAATTGAAAAGGTAGGAAATTGAAGAGGTTTTCTCCTAAGCTGCTCAGTGGAGTAGGCAAGAGAAATTAATATGTCAAGAAATGAAATTTAACAATAGACTAGGATAAATTGCTATTCTTATGGGAACTTTATTTAGCCTGATACAGTTTTTCTTTAAAAATCTTGAGAAGTTAATTTCATTCAGTGTTCATATATCCTCAATAACAAAAAAATGTGTATTATTTAATATACATTAATGTATTAAGCTAATGTATTAAATACATATGATGTGTTTAATCAACAATTATTACATTCAGATTCTATAATATTTTATGCATTTGCTCATCTAATTCTCACAGTGCTTCTATGAAGTAGGTGTTATTATAAATCACATTTACTGATGGGCTAAGTACATTTTCTTCCACATAACTCAGCCAGTGCATTGCTAGATGGTTAACCATTAGAATCCTATATTCCTCAGAATAACAAATTAAATACTAATTGATGTTATGTAAAATGTAATGGGATGGCCCTTTCAACATCTACCCACTCTTATTTCACAGGGCACTACTGCCCTGAATTGCTGCTGAAATAATTTGGTATTTAAGTTAAGAAAGATTGAATTTATATACTAATAGATTTTGCATCATCTCCTTTGTATACATTTAATAATGTTTCCTTTTTGTTTCAGTGTTAGTAACAATATAAGCTCAACAAACAGGTAATATCAACAGACTGTATGTATAGAAAAGACACCATTACTTCCAGATTTCCTTCCTACTCAAAAAATTGGTTTGTGTATTTAGATTGATTTGATAGTAATTCTACTTATGAGAAATAATAATCATTTCATTAAGCAATAGAAATTGCTCATTTGAGCATTTAAAAGATCTTCAAATTAAGAAATTGTGTAGGTAGAGTTTTGATATAATAAAGTCAAATAAGAAAAATTGCTTAGACTATTCTTCAAGTTTATTTTACTTAGAAGCAGAGAGAGCTGATGAGGATAGGTAGAGATTTGTACTAGCGTCACAAAGCTAAGTTTCTAACGTTATTTGAGAAAAGGTTTAATTTTTATTTCAGAATTGTAGTTAAATTAATGGAGTCATCATTGCTCCAATAAATGATTATTATTTTCCAGGCACCAAATTGTGTCTCTTTATAAAAATCTCATTTAGTCCCTAACAACTTTGTATACTATTTTGTAGATGACAAAACTAAAGTATGGTTGTGTTAAGGTCATAAGTTCACAGAACATGAGAGCAGCAGAGCCAATGATTCAAACTAGAGTAGGATCCCAGTCCATACAGTTGGCTCTATGCTTCTCTGCATTTCTCAGGTTAAGGTGACTCAGTGTAAAAACTGAGTGTAAAAACCTCATGCATAACTGGTTTTATGAAATATGGGTAAATCTGAACTGTGAATCCTATGGTTCATTTTTATGACATTCAAGCTGAGTGCACATTACTTCTTCATGAGAAACATTCACATTTAAGGATAGTAACCGAAGGGCACTCCAATAAGGGAGATTTTGAAGACTGACATAGAGTTTAATGGGCAAAAATTGTTCTCTTGGAAGACATGCTAGGAACTATGAATGTTTTTTTTCCCTTTCTATCTATGAAAAGATCAGAAGTGTAGTATTCTGTATTATTTTGCAGGAAGCTGTAAAAAAAATCTCTCTTTGGATGGAAGCATGACAAAACAACAGTTAACTGATCTATTCATCAGACTTCAATATTTTAACCATCTTAAGAATTTTTGAGGTAAATTTGTATTGCCTTTACTGTTCTGATGTGTTTAGTAATCTCTAATATTGTATTCTAAGTTACATGTCTTTATATCTGTGAAGGAGAAATCTGGGATATGATGGTGATTCATTTAAAATATTCATTCCAGCTATTTTTGGGACATGCCTGTTGAATTTTTTCCATCCATATGTGAGTGACAATATTTTTAGGTCCAGGTGATTCATAACTAACCAAGTTCCCTCCCTCTCCTGAAACCTTTTTACTCTCCAATCACTGTGCCTGTTTTACTTTCATTCTTTTTCTCACCAAATGCCTCATTACTATCCCACATGGGCCAGATGACTTGTTTATCTTTGACTCTGACTTGCTACCCTGGATGAGCCTTTATTTTGTCATTATTTTTGGTTTTCAGTGGCTCATACACTTGAGACACATGTTGGAGTAACTAGCAGTGCCCTTTTTGAAATTAGTTTTTCATCTAGAACTCAAGCTTAGAGAGCCTAGGAAGCGTATACTACAGCTCCTTTCTTCTCAAATTGTCCAGCTGGGACATGTTTTCCTGGTTACAGTGAAATATTCAATACATTTCAATCTGGGCCAATTGCCAGATTTGTTATGGAGCTATAAAGATTTACAATTGATTTCTGAAAGTGGCTATATTTAAAAGTTATAACATAAGAGGTTAAATTAATACTCAGAAGTATACTAAAATATATAAAATATAACTAAAATATAGCAAAGCAGCAATTTCATTGCTTTTGTAATGAGTTAGCAGAGGGGCTAGGACTGAGGAACTTTCATGGGTCACAGAAGTTACAATGAAGGGAACTAAAAGAGGTGAGAAAGAAACAATGGACTGGCATAAACTGAAATATTGTGAATGTTGCTGATCTGGGATATAGACTCCTATGTTAAAATCTTTTAATTATTGATTTATTTTTCCACAGTAGTTGTTTTTATATAGCCTACATTCCTTTCTGATGCTTTTGGGAACATAAAATAATTGTATGTTTTGATTTTTGAAAAATTTAGGATTGACAAGAAGTGGAAGTTAAGAGTGGCTTAAAGAAGGTAAAGATTTTTCCTTCTCATAAAGAGTAAGAAGAAGTAGGCAATCCACAGGAGACTTCTAATAAGGAGACTCCACAGTCAGGAGGGACTCAGATTCCTTCTATCAGGTTACTCTGCTATCTTAACACATAGTTACCAACTCATGATTCCAAATGGCTGCTCCTCATGTCTTCTCTCAGTCCTTCCCTTTAAGGAAAAACACATGCTGAAAGTTTGCTTGGACTACTTATGTTTGTATCCTATTTGCCAGAATCTGGTCATCACCCTGTAAATACACAATGCCTAATATATATTGTGAGCTTACTGATTCTTAGTGCTTCCAGATATGTTTTTGTAGCTGAATGTATGTGATGAGAATTCTTGTAGACCATTTGGTTGTCCTTACAGCACACTTATTACATTTTGAGCCTAGAGGCAAATGAAAGCATCCCTCCGCATTTTTTTAAAACATGAATTTAGAAAGTACTTTTCCAAATGAATGTCCTGCAGGCACTTCAAATTCAGTCTGTTCAAAAGAAACCTATTATTTGTGGTCCCATTACAACTCTTCTCTTCTAATGTTTCCTAGTGCAGCTAATGGCATAGCTTTCAACCAGTTTCCCCTGCTGCAAACCTCAGTACCATTTCTGATTATTCCTTTTTTACCTTACCTTTCTCCCATGTTTTCTAAGTCAGTCCTAAACTATCACTAGAATCAGTTCTCTCCTGTTAGTTGCCACTGTCCTTACTCCCAGGGATATGGGACATTGAGAACTGCTTTGGGTTCTTGCCTCCAACCTCCCACCTATTCAACCTCTGTGTATGTATTAGTTATATCTCCTTAGGTATCAGCTATATCACTAAATTGCAGATCCAAACACAATACATCTTTTGTTTTTAGCTCTTGTGTGCTCACCATTATCTTCCCATTAGAGTTCAAACTCATTAATATTTTCATAACTGAACAAAAGATGGATCTTTACTTAACTTTCTTTTCTCAACTCCCTACCTTGCCAGCCATCCATGAGCCAAGTGTTTCTGTCACCCAAGTAAATAGCCACCTTTACCATCACATTATTATGCCTCTTTTCCATTGGGTTGTTTTGCCCATAAATGCCTTTGTCAATTTGTTTTCATAATCTAACCTTAAGTTCAAGACCAAAATTCCCTAACTCCCATGGTGGAGACTTATCTGTGGAGGTGGCGTGGTAACATACACTTGAGGAGCTATGAACCTAACTTCTAAAACATATACAGTGTTGTAAAACCATTGTTACTGCAATAAAAATAAAAAAGGAAAATGTTCTAAAATTGCAGTGATAGTTACACATATCTGTGAATACCCTAAAAAAACACTGAATTGTATACCTTATATGGGTGAATTATATGGGAAGGGAATTATACTCCAATAAAGCTCTTATTTTAAAAAAAAACAAACCAGATATCATTGGCTTTGGTCTGGTCTCCTTATCCATTCAATCAAACTTAATTAATACCCTATGCTCCTATTAAATTTGAGCACATAGTTTTTATAGGCAAGCTTACTTTGTAAATTATTTAAGATGCAATGTATCTGGTGAAAGTGTATTTTAAGGGCACCATTGTGACCATCTAGATTTTGTAGACACAGAATATGTCTTTGTCGCAGGTTTTTTTTTTTTTTTTTGAATTCTGGGAGAATAACACAAACATTCCCTTTTAATCATACAGCTGAAATGTGTTTGTATGTAGACTGGATGCTTTCTAACACCCAGCCCTCTAGCACCCCTCCACACCCTGATGATCCCTAGGGAAGAAATAGGTATATTGTAAAGAAGTCAAAGGATATCCTGAGAAGAAGTGTTGATATGCCATCTTCTTTCCTTCTGAAGTTTAATGGCATGAACTTTCAGATGGATTGAGAAGGTCCTGATGTGGTCCCCTGTCACTAAAAGTCAGCAAGGACCTGATGGCAATCTCACCTTATAGGACGGTGCACCTGACTCTTGACCCAGATTCATCACTGTCTCTGCTTGGGAGCTGCTTGTTTCTGACAGAGTTTGAGTTTGTGCAAGAAACATCTGTGACCTGGCATCCTGGCATGGTGGACTTGTGAGGAACAACTAAAGGAGATAAAACTTAAGGAGCCCCAAATAGGACATATAGCTGCAGCCTCTGCAAAGCTCTGCCCCATCAAGGAAGACTTGACAGATGCTGAAGATGCATTTTCAAGAGTAACATCAAGTGATAGTAGCAATGGAAGTAATAAACATTATAAATTAAGGCTGACAGTACCCTGGTCAAATTCTTGCATTTTGCATTGTGAATTGCACATGGTCTGTGTTAAATTATGTAAGCCTCTCTCTCCAGAGTTCTGTTGAAAAAGGAGCACAGGTAGATAATTCAGGGATGCAGAATTGTATTATGAAAATTCTGACCATATTTTTACTCCATGCTAGTTAGACAGGTTACACTTAGTGTCTCCCTAATGACACTGTAAATAGTTGCAAAGTGGCACCCTTCTGAAATAATTTAGCTTCTTGGTGACAAGTACGATTTGAATATTGTAAATACTTGAATTTCTTCTACCCTATGTTTATTTTAATGTTCATAAGTACAGTAGTAAGGCATGTAACATTTTAAAGTTTTTATGAAAAGATATTTTGTATTTGCAATTATTCATGTAGAAAATATGGGCTGCCTATAATAAAATATGAATAGAGCTCCCTCCGCAATTTTGGGGATTCTCAAACTGTAGTTAGTACTGTATATTGTCATTAGCAACATAACAAAACCCTTAGATATACAGTATTTAACAGTTACATTTCAAAAATGGAGAAATTGCCCCACAACATCAGCCCCCCTATACTCTAGTAGACAACTTTTGCAAATTTGCTAGGTCTTCTCTCTTATAGAGACTCAATATGCTCTATACAGACACTGGTCACCCACCAGTGCTTTTAAAAATAACACTTTTTTCTTATTTAGAGAGGTTTCTAAGGCACTCTGCTGTTGAGGAATGCTAATGCTGACCACCTATAATTTAGAATATATAAATGTGCTCCCAGGGACTTGCGCTGGCTCAGCATTCCCTACCCCACGATCCCCCACCCCCATTCTTCAGAGAGACTTTTGTGCCAGTTTTGCATGGTTTGTATTACTAGTTCCTTTTCTCTATTGTAGTCTGCTTATTTGAAAAGAAGTTTGATGGTTTGCTTGAGTTTTAATTTTCATACACTGTATGAAGCCACATGCTCTTTACTTCAGTGGGGATATGCAATTATTTAGCTGAAATATCCAAGAATTTTTGTTAAAGAAAATCAAGCTATTTCTGTAAGGAAAATAGTAATCTACCCACACATATCTGTCTGTCTGTCTGTATACATGTATGTATGCGTTTGTCTGTCTTGCTCTCTCTTTCTCTCAATCATCTATTAATTATCTAGTGGTATATTAGTAAATGCTAAGCAATAGGCTTTCCAGGAGAGAAAAAGTTCTCAGTTCTAAGCTTGGTCAATTTCTGAGGCATAAATATTCCCATCATGTCTCATTTCAAGCTACCAACATGAGGTTACTGAACACAGAGTATTTTCACCATATAGTTATAATAGATATAGATAACTTCAATAGCATAGTAATTGTAAAATTACTGGGATGTAATCAGTTTTCAGTATTATCTTTACTTTAATGCAATTTATTTAATCATAGGTTTATATAATACAGTTTTTAATAATGGCTATGCTTAAGATCTGCTTTCAAAATTCCTGAAAAATTACCATTTGGCTCTTTTTTGCAAGCTGGTATATTCTGGCTGTAACAATGTATCTACTCCTGTCAGTTTCTAAGAAGAGAGAACTCCTGTGACTGTGGAGATTTTTGTTGAACATTGTCATGGAGGATTAGGTAAATAGATCAGGGAAAGAAGCAGGAGTGTAATGAAGGATAGAAGCAGAATGTAATGAAGGATAGAAGCTTTTGTGGGTGGATTGATAGATACAGGAGATTTGACTTTGTTTTGTGGTGGAATGATGGAGGACAGTACCCCCAAGATCATTAAGAAAGCCATAGGGAATGTATGTATATTTTATGAAGAATTGAACTATTCAAATTTGAAAGTGTTCTTTAAAAATTTCAATAACTTCTTTGGAAGAAAAAAATATTATAATATGTTTAAAATTATGTAAAATAGTTTCTATGAGTTAATTATCTTTCAAGTTAGCAGAATGATCTGTGTCTTGAGGAATGTGTCCAATGTATAAAATACTGTAGTTTTCCTTCCCTGTGCCATTTCTTACATCAAATATTTAATAAAATCTGCATTGTTATAATATTTTTAGTGGAGATGGATTCTTTTTGAAGAGGGATAATATGGATTTCTTTATCAAAGTAGGGATGCAAAAAACTGATATTGCATCCTGGGTATTGAAAATATATCTTAGACTGAAAATGAAATCATAGTAGATGAAACACAGAATCATTTGTTAAAATCTAAATTTATGCAGCAGGAAACAGTGCTTCAGAGCACAGATTCTACAGCCCAAATTTTGGTGTTTGATTATACATCCTACCACTTATAATCTGTGTGACTTTATATAACATCTTTGTGTTTCAGTTTTCTTGACTGAAATAGGGATGTTAATAATGCATAGTGCATTGGTTTGAAGAATATGTGAACTATAGGCAAAAAGCACTTAGAAAATAATTCCTGGTACACTATCAGCACGGGGCTAGCTACTAGTTTTCATTGAAATAGTGACTTAGAAATATGATTAATTAGAATATAATATTAATTACTATTATGCATTCTGGGTTTCTAAGGCATTCCAATAGGGCCCGCTTCCCTGTATGAATTATGATCCAATTGAGATACAAGAAACAGGAGTGGTACAGATGAGGGAATAAAAATAATGCCCTTATTAGTGATAATGCTGATTTGGTGTAATGTGCCTGTCTCTGTGAGCAAGTGGGCTTCCTAATCCAGACACTTACCCAGCCATGGTTGGCCCTAGAAGCCTGTGAGTGTCCTCTTCAGGGCCAGACTATTTCACATAAGGTTGAGAGCAAAGCAGAGCCAGACCAAATGTGAACTGCCTTCCAAAAGATGGGGAAAGTAAGAAACTGATGTGTGGCTTCTCCTTCTACACTCATCAATTAAATTAAGTTACTCCTCTGTCAGGTGGTAAATGGATAAGGGTCAGAGAGAAGCAATTGAAGCTCCTTCCACCTGCTAAGGAATAATTGAAAAGGAAAAATCTGTGCCCTTTGTATCACTGTTTAACTAGTAACACAGAAACTACTCCTGGTGGGTTTTGTTTGTTTGTTTGTTTTTTTAAACAGGGAACATCAGTTGGGTTGCTCAGGCCATAGAGGAGTTGAGAAACTCAACTGGGGATGGTGGCATAACTCATAGATGTGTAACAGCAGGAAGAGACCCTGTGGTGTCTCCAGCCTGGAGGAGGGTGCTTAAAGGAGTGGTACCATCCTGGCTAGAGCTGGTGTGACTTGATGAAACTGGCTCTACCAGCATGAGCAAACTGACAACTGGGTTCAGAGTCAGTTCCAAGAAAGAGCAGCTGTCTTGGGGTGAAGAAATATGGTCAAGGTGATGCTCACAGGAAAAGGAAGCATACAGGAAAGTCTCTTCTTCCTCCTCTGGCCTTGCAGCTTCTCTCTTATTTCCCTCTAGGCAAAGCTGAGTCCTAAGTAACAAAGCAGGGTGCATGAATGGATGGGTTAGGACTTGAGAAATAGGTACTTAATAGCTAGGGCATAAGTATTATGAAATGCAGAGCAAGATACTTAGTATATATTGGTGACTGGCTCTTGGGCAAAGAGTTTACAGAGTATCCACTGTGTCTACTGAAGGAGAGAGCTGAATAGGACTTCTTTCTGCCTTCAAAGAGGAGGGAAGAAGGCTGATTTAAAAGATAAATTATGAAATGCAAATCAAAACTACCATGAGATACCATCTTACACCAGTGAGAATGGCACATATTAAAAAAACTAGCAACAACAAATGTTGGCGAGGGTGTGGAGAAAAAGGAACTCTCCTGCACTGTTGGTGGGAGTGCAAACTGGTCCAACCACTATGAAGAGCTGTGTGGAGATTTCTGGACCTACTAAACATAGAGCTTCCATATGATCCAGCAATTCCACTCCTAGGTATTTACCCAGAGGACACAGAAACATCAATTACAAAGAGCACCTGCACCCCTATGTTTAGCAGCACTGTTTACAATAGCTAAGCTTTGGAAACAGCCCAAATGCCCAAAAATAAATGACTGGATCAAGAAGATGTGGTACATATACACCATGGAATATTACTCAGCATTCAAAAAAGATAAACACATGCAATTTGCAGCAACATGGATGGCGCTGGAAGGGATCATGCTCAGCGAAATAAGCCAGAAAGAAAAAGAAAAATACCGGATGGTCGCACTCATAGCAGGAATCTAGAAAACTTAAATAAGGGACCAGGAAAATGAATAACTATAAGAAAGTGAAAATCAAAATCAACAAAAATCTATGAACCAGAGACACTTTTGGGGGGTGGGTGAAGGGAGGGGAGGGATTGGGGTCAAAATGGGGGGGTTGAAATTGTATGGGGAATATAAAAATAAAAAAAAATAAAAGATAAATTATGGTATGAGGTGATAAATGGCACAACCCCATTATGAACAGAGCACCATGGCTGCATAGGGAGGGTAAACAAACCAACAGGTAGTGAACCTTGTACTCTTTCCATTGTTAACTAGGGGCTACTTAGGTAACTGAATATGAAAATAGAAAAGCAGCATTGTTGATGCCATTTTAAAGCTGATCACTAATGGCTGTGTGGCACAATTCCTTTAAATATTTCCCCCAACTAAGTCCCTCAAACTAGCAACAATCTATTTACTTTTTTTTTTTTTTTAAACTGCAAATAATCCTGATGCTATCCAATTTAGGGCATTTTTTTATTCAGGGAAATAATTATAAATTTATTTTGCTGCATGTTAGCTGTTAGCATTCTACAGAACAGGATGGTATTTCATAATTCTTGAATACTCCTGGTACAAGTAATTCACCAGTGGTATTTTACAAAGGCATTCCAATATTTACTTTCATTTATTAACTTATTCCTCAAATATTTGCTTTGTACTTTACCAGTTTCTTGAGAAATAGAAACTGAATAAGACATGATGCATAGATATTTGATTACTAACACACCAGACATTCCCCTATTCTACTCTTACCAACAGGATCTGAATTTTGCCTAGATGTTGGAAAGTGATAAATCCAGTCCTGGGAAAATCATGATTGGTTTAAAATAACCATAGAATCCTGTTCCCTCTTCTAATAATTTAAGGTGGGGTTTGTGATAAAATTTGATCTAATTTATTGTATAGTGAATTCTGTTGTGGGTTTCTTGGAAATTTATTCTTCCCTGATAAAACGTTCTATTAGACATTGTTATTTGAGGATATGATATTTGGAGTTAGGACAGTTATCCAAAAACCCTAAGAGGACAGCTCCAAAAATCACAGAAATGCTGAATGCAGTCCAGTCATTGCTAACCTACTGAATTAATCACTCTGGAAAAAACTAATTTGTTATACCCATTTATTTGTGAGAATAATACCCTTAATATTTGTCTTTTTTTTTTTTTTTTAGTGGGGGTCTGTTTTAGATAAGGCCAAAGTAATCCTAACTATCTTACATTCTATCTTACATAAATATTTACTTGTTTGTGGGTTCTAATGAAGGAGTAGTATTTTGTTGCGCATGAATCACTCTAAGAAGGCAGGGAGTATATATCACATAAAACAACCCAGAGGCTGTCTTACTCAATGATAAACCCACTGTCTTTTTTTTTTTTTTTTAAAGATTTATTTATTTATGCACACAAGAGCTGGGGTACAGCCCAGAGATGCAGGGGGTAAGAGGATTCACCAGAGACAGAGTGGGGAACAAACAGAACAGGCAGACTGAAGACACTGCTGAGGGGAGCAGCAGACGAGACAGGAGAGGTCTGCTGCACCATGTGGGTTGCTCCCTGGCCGGCCGGGCATTGAACTTGTGCTGCAGAGGCTGCAGATAGCTTCACAGTGTGGTGCTTAACCCCTTGCGCCACCAGGCAGACCCCTGTCCTTTTTTTTTTTTTTTTTTTTTAATGACATGCATCCTTTTTTTTTTTTTTTTTTTAAAGACTTATTTATTCATGCATACAAGAACCAGGGTACAGGCCAGATGTGCGAGAGGGTGAGAGGATTCACCACAGACAGAGTGGGGAACGGAACAGGCAGACTGACCAAAATACACTGCTGAGGGGAGCAGAGGGCGAGAGAGGAGAGGTCTGCTGCGCCATGTGGGCATCTCCCCAGTCGGCCGGGATCTAACCGGCACTGCAGAGGCTGTGGACAGCTTCACAGCACTGAGCCCAACCGCCTGTGCCACCAGGGAGGCCCAACATACATCTTTTTTAAATTTTAATTCTTGAATGAATGAGATTTTGACCTGGAAAGTGCACCTGGAAATCTTCTCTCCACCTCCAAGCTGTAATTACACATCGAGTTTTATTTTCATGAAAACATTCATTAGTCTTTTAAGAAACTACTCCCAAGAAATAAACACTACCAAAACCCAAAAGCCAGTGTGCCTATTATATTGCTCTAAATCAAACCAAGCTATTGTTAAGAGTCAGCATACAATATTTTCAATGAAAATTATATGAAATCACTCTAAAAAATCCATCAGTACAAATCTATTTGTGATTCATATTCTTGAACACAAATAACTGGTGAGGTTCAACAATCAGTTTCTCATCTTAAGATTGTAGGTTTTAGAGGCCTTATTTCTTTTAAAAGAAAATAATTTCTGTGGACTTTCAATGGGATTGAGAACTGTCTCATTCTTATAGCAGGTTTTGGCTGTGCTCTGCCTATCTCCAGTTCTTTCTATAATATTACAGATCTCCCAGATGAGGTATGCCTGGACTTCTTGAGCCACCTACTTATTACTGAAAGTAAGAATTTTTAGGAAATGATAATTGGTAACTGAATTCTTGACATTCACTAGGCATGGTGTACTAGCATCAACATTAATTTTAGGGATGATTCTTGAAATGGCTTTTCTTTAGGCAGAAGGCAGAGTCTTGATAGCATTTATGTGGTTGCCATTTTCTGCTTATCAAAGAAGATGCTCCCTGGTATATATTTGATTGGACACAAGCCCTACAATAAACTATTTGCTTTTTTTATTTGCTCAGTATCTTCCTCCCACTCCTTGAAAACTCTAATAAAGAAACAAACAAACAAAAAAATTGGGGCATCCCTAGTGGTGCAGGTGTTAATGTCTTAGCGCTATCAAGCTATTGCCACCCACTGCAACCTGAGTTCAATCCCCAGCCAGGGAGCTGACCCACATGACACAGCAGACTTCTCCTGTCTCATCCACTGCTTCCCTCAGCAGTGTATTTCAGAAGATTCAGAAGATTCTCCCCATTCTCTGTCTGGTGAATCCTCTCACATCTCTGGCATACACTGCAGTTCTTATATGCATACATAAATATTTAAAAAAAGGACGCTAAACAATTGATAAATGGTATGACTAGAAAATTTACAATAGAGGAGATATAAAATGAACTAAGTGTCTAGCCTGACTAAAAGCTGAAGAAACATAAGAAAATACTATTTTCTGTTCATCAAATTTGACAAAAATTTAAAATAATACTTAGTTGCTGCAAGAATATATATAGACTATCTTGAGTCTCAAATACTGCTTTAAGATACATAGATATATATTTAGGAAGAACTTTAGCATTATGTATTAAAATTTCAAGAAAAGCTTACATTTGAGCTTAACTATTCTATCTCAGCACTGATTTCTAATGTAGAAAAATTTTTATGCATAAGGTCATTTGTTAAAGTGTTGTTTATAATACTATATATTATTAATTGTAAAGCTAGAAGTAACCTGATTATCCAACACTAGCAAAAGTAATGATATAATTTAGTAAACCCATGGAATGGATGACTATGCAATTTTCTGCTTCAAGTAGAACACTATTACTTTAATGTTACTAGAAAGAATCAGGATTTATATATTCCATATATTATACTCTCTTTACTATTAAAAAAAGTTTATAACATGGGATAAGCTTTAGCAAAGATTTTTGTAATGGTTTCCTTCAAATATAAATTATTAATATTGCCTTCTATTTTCTGTATTTAAATTTTCTACAATGAGATTGTACTTTCATAGTTAGGGAAGGTATAAACAATTTAAGCAAAAGTTTAAGTTAAACATTTTTTAAATAAGAACTACTTAGCTTCTATTCTTTAAGGAAGATTTTCCAACTGCTTTATTTTTTTATCTTTAAAAAAGTATCAAGCTACTACAATGTAAAGCTTTTTTAGCTCTCTGGGTTTCAAAGGCACAATGAAGTACAAAGGAATTTGGTGCAATTTTCTTTTTTCCAATTGTCATCATGACAATGCATTTATAACAGGCAATTTTCTGTTCTCTGGAAAACTAAGTACATCACATCAGAAACAGATTTCTCTCTGGTGTCTCAGGAAATTTCCTGCTGTTCGAACAATGATATTGTATTGGCACATCTCTTTTTGCTATATCTTTCCATTTTTACAGTTTAATTTTCTTATTTCATATAAAATTTGCACCTCTGCTGAAAACTAGGAATATACCAGATGCCTGCTGCCTGTGGAGCAGTAGGGTGAGGGCTGGGGAATGAATAGAATAAAAAATATCAACACCAGGGGCCTCCCTGGTGGCGCAGTGGTCGAGTGCTGGGTTGCGAAGCTGCCTGCGGCCTCTGAGGCGCTGGTTCGATCCCCGGCTGCTCCCTGGCCACCAGAGGAGGGTCCCACATGGCGCGCAGACCTCTCCTGCCGCCCGCTGCTCCCCTCAGCAGTGTACTTCGGTCCTTCTGCCTGCTCTGCTCCCCGCTCTGGCTCTGGTGAATTCTCTCACCCTCCCGTGCTTCTGACTGTACCCAGTGCATGAATAAACAAACAAATAAACAAATAAATAAATGAATAAAATGCATGGCTCTTTAAAAAAAAATATATATCAACACCAGGATTATGGAACTCACACCTTCACACTGCCTTTTGAAGATTGCCTAGTTTCAGAATAATTACAAGCTGATGTGTATATAATCTCATCAATATTTCAAGGAAATGCAATTTAGTATTCTAATCACATTTCAAGTTATATATGCATATATAAAAATTTTTAATAGTATTTTTTTTGATTGTTGAAATAATCCATTCTCATTATTTAAAATATAGAGAATGCGGTAGTTTCCTATTGCTGCTATAACTAAGTACCATAAACTTACTGACTTAAATAAAACAACGCAAAGTGTCTTTATGTTTTGGAATCCAAAGGCCCAAAATGGCAATCACTGTGCTAAAATCAAGGAGCTAGTTAGGTGATGTTCCTATTTGGGGTTCTAGGTCAGATTCTATTCTATTGCCTTTTCTAACTTCTGTGGTCAGCATTTTGTGGTTTATTATCCTTTTTTTGTCTTCCTCAATCAGCAATGAGGGTCAGTGGATCTATTACCCACTGGCTTTTTTCTAATCTTGACCATCACGACATTTTGCTTCATGCCTCAGGTATCTATGCATGCTCAGCTCTGGGAGGTCCTGTCCCATGACACTGAAATAAAACAGTGAGCTTAGGCCACTGATGTTTTAAACCCTTCACTCTTGGGGAAAACAACCCTCCCTAGGTTGGATCCCTTCTTGACATAATCCTCAGAACCCCTCCTCCTCAGACCATTAGATTGACCTTTGTATTCAGACAATTAGATCTTTGCAAAGCAAAATCTTCCAAATGTTTCTTTGGTGAAAGAAACATTTAGTCTTACAGAATTTCTGAGCTAAGTGTGCCTTGCAGGGAAGGTAGATGGAGTGGGAGGGGACTTTTGTTTTAATTTTCAAGTTCCTCACAACAGAAATCATAGAAATGACTTTCTCAGGAAACTATACAGACACACATATGTTATTCAAAGGCATATTTACATGATTTTTGGTTTATTTGATAAACCAAAACATTTGGACATTCAAATATCATGTCCATTAGAACAACAAATCTGCCAAAAATTAAGCCAAGTCAAACCAAACAAAAAATCTCCATACATATTCGCTTTACTTTAGAAAGTACCAACACTTTTTTTTTCCACTGTAGGAAAAGTCCCAAATTCCTGTGCTTGTCTTTTATACCTATCCGATAATCTCATCAGATCTTTGTCTCTGACCTTTCCATGACTCACCTCCTCTCCTAACTTGTAGAGACAACTGTCCTAACTTGGCCTTTCTCAATTGTATACTGTCTGACTAAACACTAATTCTTTCCTTTTTATCTAAAAGCCATTCTTCAGATTCTAGCCAATGCCCTTCACCCTGTGACAAGGTCTGCTATTGTTCCTGTCCACAATGGTGTCTCTCTCTAGCTCTATGGCTTCTAGCATTCACTTTGACATTTAATTGTATGCTATCTTGCACAGTGACTTCCTTATTCTTTCAGAGATATATTTCTTATCTTCCCCAGTAGATTATAATTTTCTGGGCAAAGAACATGGAATTAGGCACAGCATACCACCTTTAGCAGTTTTCATTTAATTGCTGCACATGTAACTGAGTGAATAGATAATTGAGAATTAACTGTACTCATCCCTAACCACATGCATGGCACACATAGGAATAGGCAATCCTACTATATTTGGGTATTTACTGACTCTGAAATTCAGGGGGCAACCAACTCCTTCCTGTAGCTATGTTACTAATACCTCTCTGGGCTCTATAGATTGCATTAAGATGAAAAGGAACTTAATTACAAAGGGATATGCAAGATGACAATTGAAATGAGTAGCAAAATTCATTCAGTATGAACTTGTGAATTATAATTTGTGGTTTTTTATTATGATTTTCAAAAATTATGTTTATGCTGGACAGTTAACTGTTGTAAATACCTCTTGAGTGGCTGAAACAGAGACCATACAAAGGACTATTTGATGGCGTATTTGTTTCAGGTTCTTGTAATTTTGCATTGTGTCTAATACCAACAAAGTAATACACACATAGTTTCAGATTTAACAACTACAACATAATGATGAGAATGTTTCTCATTTTCCCTTGATGTGGAAGAGAGGATAGAGGGAAGTTACTGCATTTAATTTGGGACCTACTATCTCAACTGTCTGGCAGGCAGAGTCTGTACTTGCTAACTGAGGGAAAATTGGACTCAGATTTGGTAAGCTGAGTGTACACTAGGCTGCTGTGTGGTTCTTTTCTCTTTTGCAAAGTGCTTTTCAAAACATGTCTGGCTTTGGCCTCCCCTGTGGCGCAGCGGTTGAATGCTGGGCTGCGAAGCTGCCTGCAGCCTCTGCAGCACCGGTTCCATTCCCGGCCACCGGGGAGGGTCCCACATGGAGCTCAGGCCTCTCCTGCCACCCACTGCTCCCCTCAGCAGTGTACTTCAGTCCTTCTGCCTATTCTGCTCCCTGCTCTGGCTCTGGTGAATTCTCTCACCCTCCCATGCTTCTGACTGTACCCAGTGCTTGTATAAATAAATAAATAAATAAATAAATAAATAAATAAATCTTTTTAAAAACAAACAAAAACATGTCTGTCTTGATCAGCTTGGTCAGAGGACAACATCCTTTTAAGGAGCTAGCCTGGAGAGAAAGATCTGTGTTTCCCTTTTTAGGAATATTATTTGGTATAATGTATGCTCAGTTGCTTCATCATCTACTTCTTGTGAATTAAGAAATTCACTTGTTTAAAGTTCAAATATAGGGCCTCCCAGGTGGCGCAATTGGTTAAGAACCGCAGTTTGAAGCAATCCGCAACCTCTGCAGCAGGAGTTCGATCTCCAGCCAGCCAGGGAGCAACCTGCGCAGGCTGCGCCTCCCACGCTGTCTCTTGGGCATTGGGGGAGACTCCTGAGAAGCGGGGAGTTCCTGTGCTCCCCCGAAGAGGGAAAGTTGTACTTCCCAGAAGAAGGAAGTTCTTGCACTTCCCAGAAGAAGGAATTTCTTGCACTTCCCAAAGAAGATCTGAACTAGGGAGTCTCCATGGCAACTCCTGCTAATGCTCTCCTCTTTGTTCTTGGTTAATGCTGAAGTAAGTTAGTTTATAAATTGGCCTGTGAAAACCTAATTTGGACCCAGGTGACAATTGGCTTATTGTTCTTACGCATGAACTATCACAAAAGAAGTAAAAAATTGTTTAAGGTATAGTTGGAAAGAAATGTTTTGACCCTGAGAACTATGGAGAACAAGCTGCCCTGAACCAGCTGTGCTCAGAAACCATAGCCTAACCTGGGGGCACCTGTTTGCAACAATAATACATTTCCTGGTGTATGCAAGAGGTTAATAATTCGCAGGCCATGTGGAGGTTAGGAATTTCTAGTTAAGAGTTAGACTTCAGTAGAACTTATGTAGATTTGATGAATTGTTTTAAACTACTTTGAAGTAATTAATATATTAACCAAGTTAATTGAGTGCTAGGAAATAGATTGCTTTTAGTAATATATTGAATATAGAAAAGGAATTTTACACCCACGTTTGTAATTGGGAAAGTTTAAATGTTGCCAAATGTTGTGCTGTTGATCATGCTGGTAAATTAGCTGTACCCAGGAAACTAGTTGTTCTTAGGTTACCAAAGAAATGGCCTACAGGTGTAAGGCCAAGGGAGTCTTCACATGATCATGAGAAAATATGTATTGATTGTCTTTGCTCTGCTTCAATGCTTACACTGATGTAATCCCACCGCTTGCCTTAAGGTATAAATAAAGACCCGCTGAGACCCTCAGCAGGAGATACTTGCACGAACTAAGGTGTGTGTGTCTACCTCACTTCTACCTCGCTCCACTTCCCCTCAGTCCTCTGAGAGAAAACTTGGCCGATGCCGACCTCTCCTTTCTGAGACCCCTGACACAACTTCTAGCTGGAGCTGGTCTCCAGCAGCAACCCACATGGCACAGCAGATCTCTTCTGCCTCTCCTGCTGCTCCCCTCAGCAGTGTACTTTGGTCAATCTGCGTGTTCTGTTTCCCACTATGTCTCTGATGGATCCCTGCCTCCCCCCGCATCTCTGGCCTGTACTCCAACTCTTGTATGCATAAATAAATCTTAAAAAAAATCACTTGTCTTAGATTAAAAAAAATAAAGTTCAATATATAAAATCATAACAAAATAATTTGCTGTTTAATTACATACTTTTATAATAAATAGCACTTAGTGTGTGTCAAGCATTATTCTAAATACTCAAACTCTATTAACATATTTAATCTCAGAAAACTCTACACAGCAGGCTTTAATATTCTTTCCATCTTGCACAAGAAGCAGGGGAGATATGGAAAGGTGAAACAATTTTCCCAAGGCCACATAATTAACAAATTCTAGAAGTAGAATTTTTCCTCAGATATCTATTTCAGAGTCTTCACCCCTACTTTCTTGGACAGTTGATTTTCCTGGTGTAAGAGGGACCAAAGGGGTATTCTGGGGATTTCCTGTACTTAAGATATTATCCATCTTGAGAGTCCCTGATTTATATAGTCATTTCTCCTGAGCTAATTAAGGGATAGATCAAAGAGTTTCCTGTGGTCTTATTCACAAATAGTAAAATTTCACTGGAATAAAAAGAAAACACAGTGTTCATTAAGTCACAGTTCCATGTATATTCCTACACTACCAGAAAAAAACATTTTGTTCCTGCTCTCTATTTCTGAATATAGTCAACAAATGGAAATTTTTAAGAGGTTCCCCTTAGCTGTCCTTTTTTCTCCATGCAATCAGGTTGGCATCAAAGCTGGCAAGGGGGCCTCCCCAGTGGCGCAGCGGGTTGAGTGCAGCACTGTGAAGCTGTCCGCAGCCTCTGCAGTGCAGGTTCGATTCCAGGCTTGCCAGGGAGATACCCACACAGTGCGGCAGACCTCTCCTGTCTCGCCCACTGCTCCCCTCAGCAGTGTTTTCAGTAGTCTGCCTGTTCTGTTCCCCACTCTGTCTCTGGTGAATCCTCTCACCCCCCCCCCCCACATCTGGCCTGTATCCTGGTTCTTGTATAAATAAATCTTAAAAAAAAAAAAAAAAACTGCCAAGGGAAGAACACAGGAACTGTGGTGGAGGGAGAACTTAGAGGGATTATACCTGAGGGGAGAAATCAAATACTGTCCAAAAGCTAAAAATGATGTAATAGAAAAAACACTTCATCTAAAACTAAACTTAAAAAAAAAAAAACTTGCAAAAGGCTGCAAATTTTAAGAATTGAAGCCAAACGTGGTATATATATATATATATATATATATATATATATATATATATATATAAGTATATATATATATATACTTAGAAGGTCTGGGTACTCTTGAGGACTTTTGAAGTTAAGTATTTAAAGTTACCATTTTTATTTTCTATGTAATTTTCATTTGAAAAACTAGTATTTTATATATGTATATATATATGAAGTATGTTTGTCTGTAATTTATATTATTACTTATTTCAGCTACTAAAAATAGAAATGCTTATTGGTATTTCCTTCATCTTCCTTTCCAGAAATCTAGTACATCATATTTTTTAAATCAGCACGCATGATTTTATGGATTCTGAAGTTTAACAGAGCAAAGAATTTGCACCTGAAATGTATCTGCAGCATGTATGGTCCAAGAGTTTAGGAACCTGAAGAACAAACATTATACCACAAACCACTTTTATCTATCTATCTATCTATCTATCTATCTATCTATCTATCTATCTATCTATCTATTTATTTAAATATTTTATTTTATATAATTCTTACATCTTTTTTCATCTTTGCATAATGTATGCATTTTCATTTTGGTTATATTCCCCATATAATTGCACCCCCCCTTATTTTGACTCTAGTCCTTCCTTTCCCCTCCCCCCCCCCATAGTGTGTCTCTGGTTTATAGTTGCTTGTTGATTTTGATTTTTACTTTGTATTGATTAGTCTTTTTCCTGGTCTCTTATTTAAGTTTTCTAGATTCCTGCTATGAGTGAGACCATCTGGTATTTTTCTTTTACTTTCTGACTTATTTTGCTGAGCATGATCCCTTCTAGCTCCATCCATGTTGCTGCAAACTGCATGTGTTTATCTTTTTTGAATGCTGAGTAATATTCCATGGTGTATATGTACCACATCTTCTTGATCCAGTCATCTATTTTTGGGCATTTGGGCTGTTTCCAAAGCTTAGCTATTGTAAATAGTGCTGCTATAAACATAGGGGTGCAGGTGCTCTTTGGAATTGATGTTTCTGTGTCCTTTGGGTAAATACCTAGGAGTGGAATTGCTGGATCATATGGAAGCTCTATGTTCAGTAGGTCCAGAAATCTCCACACATCTCTCCATAGTGGTTGGACCAGTTTTCACTCCCACCAACAGTGCAGGAGAGTTCCTTTTTCTCCACAACCTCGCCAACATTTGTTGTTGCTAGTTTTTTTTCATATGTGCCATTCTCACTAGTGTGAGATGGTATCTCATGGTAGTTTTGATTTGCGTTTCCCTGATTACAGGTGATGTTGAACATTTTTTCATATGCCTGTTGGCCATTTGCATTTCTTCTTCAGAGAAGTTTCTTTTTAGCTCTTCTGCCCATTTTTTGACAGGATTACTTTCTTTGTTTGTGTTGAGTCTCATCAGCTCTTTGTAGATTTTTGTGATCAGTTAGTGTTGTGTGCAAAAATTTTTTCCCAGTTGGTGGGGTTTCTTTTTGTTTTGGTTATTGTCTCTTTTGCTGTGCAGAAGCTCTTTAATTTGATGTAGTCCCAGCTGTTTATCTTTGCCTTCACTATCACTGCTTTGGGTGATGTGTCTGTAAAGATGTCTTTGAGGTGCATGTCATGTAGTGTTTCGCCTATATTTTCTTCTATGTATTTTATGGCACAAACCACTTTTAAAAGTACCCTGAGAACATTTGATTCATGAGGGTTCCTAAAATTTCCTAATGGTTCAAAAGATAAAGCCCATTTTTGCAATTATACTTTGAAAAAAGTAGGATGTACAAATTAAAACATTGGTATCCCTGAAAATGTCTAGTCTACAATGAAATTCAACAAATATTCTTCTCATTAATGTGTAAAATCAGAATATTAAAAATAGTAAGTTCTCCATCTTGTGATTTTTTTTTCTTTTTACTCCTGAGATCTTATTAGAACTTGTGATGGTGTAAATTAAGCTTGTGGTGAGTGACTGTTAATTTACTCCACAAGGAGCATGGCAGGTTCAACATTTTCTAAATAACAAGTTTTCGCTGTATAATGCTTATGTATGCATTAGGTTCATAATTTGCTCATTTTCATTCTTTGTCTGTGTGTGTTTACTAGAAGGTTCATGTCTAGCCTAGCCCCACATACTTATACCTGAAACCCCCACTCTCCATATTTTCTGGTTCTTTGAGATTTCGACATCACATCATTTCATCCTTGGTTGTTTCAGTTTGTATATCTAAAAGATAACAAATTGCTTAAAAAATAAAGAATCACGCTGAAAAATTGGCAATATTTCTTTTGTATTAACAAATATCCTGCCAGTGTTCAGATTTCCCTGATTATTTCTAAAGTGCTTTTCAAATCTTGATTTGTCTGAATCAATTTCTAAGCCATATTCTCACATATATCTTAAATATCTGTTAAACTAATTTCTCCCTATATCTTTTTCCCTTAGCAATTTGTTGAAGAATACAAGTAATTTAACTTGTAGAGTTTCTTCAATTGTGGATTTTGTTAACTGCTTTCTTGTCATTTAACATTCTTTTACCACCTATATTTCCTGAAAACTGGCAATTCTGTCTAGAGTCTTTGCTTGATCTGATTTAGGTTCTTTTTCTTTAGGATTACATATAGATAACATCGTTTGTCTTTTTGCATGTGATGTTGGTGAAAATGATGAACATTACCTGCATTTATTATTTTATTAGGGGTTTGAAAAAAATGATAATAGAGTATTATATTTTACAGTTTATACAATATATTATTTCTCATGAGTTACATGAGATTCCTTGCTACATCCTATACTTTTTGAGACTTTATGTGATCTCATTTTATCCTTAAAACAATTTGGGAAAGTATTTGTGGAGAAATATTGCTATCCCCCCTTTATGGAGAAGTTAAATAAAATACCATGGCAGAATTAGAATTTTTAGAATCAGGTGTCCTTCCTCCTCATTCAAGCTCTTCCTTTGCTGCCTTATTTATGAGGCAGAGTGATCATGATTTTCCATTTGGAATGGAACAGTTTCAAGCTTATAAAATGCTCAGAGTGTGTTTAACATTGCTCATCATTCAACACACAAGAATGTATCATGTGCCTCTTGAAAAAGCCTAAAGAAAATAAAGCAGCTGACTCCAGAGAACCTGATGGCCTTCTTGCTGCCTGCAGTTGGGGAATGCCATAATTTATTTTTTATGGACTTGACTTTTAAGGAAGAATTGGACCTGGTTACTATATGTACAGGTGGTAAAACTAGAAACTTATTTTAAAATACATTAATAAAAATGTTGAGCTGTTATCTTATTGAGTTTTGATTTTTATTTTCCAGATGATTAGTGATGTTAAGCACTTTTTCTCAGATGCATGTTGGCTATTTGTATGTCTTCTTTGGAGAAATGTCTATTCTGAAACTTTGCTCATTTTAAAATTGTGAATTTGTTTTTTGTTATTGAGTTCCTTAGATATATGGGACATTAAAACTTTATCATCTATGATTTGTCAGATTTGTGACCTACAAACATTGTCTCCCATATTCTAAGTTGCCTTTTCATTTTGCTGACTGCAAAACTTTTTAGTTTAATGCAATCCCATTTGTCTATTTTTGCTTTTGTTTCCTGTCATTTTGGTACCATATCCAAAAAATCACAGTCAACACTAATGTCTAGAAACTTCCTCCCTATGTTTTCTTCTGGGAGTTTTATAGATTAAGGTCTAGACATTTAGGTCTTTATACATCTTCAATTGACTTTGTGCATTGTATAAGATAAAGGTCCAATTTTATTCTTTTGTATGTGTATATCTAGCTCTCCCACAACATTTATCAGAGTTTATCTTTTCCTCATTGTGTATTGACACCCTTGTGAAAGATCAATTACTATCCATAAAAGGGATCTCTATTTTGTTCCATTGGAATTTATGACTGTTTTTACGCCAGTACCTTACTGTTTTATTATTGGAACTATATTTTAATACTGTATACTTAAATTTTTTTGAAGGTAGATTTTATGTCAAGGTCTTATACAGACAAAAATGCAAAAACTGGGAGGAAACTTTTGTAGGTATTATGCATGTTTATGGCATTGATTGTGATGATAGTTTCACAGATGTGTACTTATATCCAAATAGATCAAATTACATATATTAAATACAAACATATTTTATATGTTGATCATGTTTTAATAAAGCATTTCAAAATATTGAACTAGCATGTGTACAATAAATACTTATATCATGCGTTCCATTTTGTGGTGAAAAATAAAGAAGGGAAGACATGAAAGAAATCTTAGATGATTTATATACACAACATGTATTTCTCCTTTGTCTCTTTGAGGATATTATGATTCATTTTAACTGTGGACCCATTGGTTCCAATAGTTTCAATTAATGTGTATGTAATATTTGGTTCATTGTTTTTCCTATATTCATTCTTTGGGGGTCTCATTATTTTGACTTGTGAGTGTGTAATTATGCTTGTAAATTTTGTAGTGCTGGACTAATAAATACTCTAACAAAGTACAAGTGATTTGTTTTAAAGAAAAAAATCCCCAACAATACCTCTTCAATTTTGTAATAATTATTCATTAATCTAAACTGTTTTAAGAAAAAGTTAGTAGACATTAACTCAAATTTCTCTCAGAACCTTTTGTGTATAAGAAATTTTTAATTTTTGGGCCTCCCTGGTGGTGCAAAGGGTTAAGACACAACCTATGAGGCTATCCGCAGTCACTGCAGCATGAGTTTGATTTCCGGCCACGGAGATACCGACATGGTACAGCAGACCTCTCCTGACTTGCCCGCTGCTCCCCTCAGCAATGTATTTCAATCAATCTGCCTGTTCTGTTCCCCACTCTGTCTCTGGTGAATCCTCTCACTGCCCACACCTCTGGCCTACACCCCAGTTCTTGTATGCATAAATAAATAAATCTTTAAAATTTTTTTAAAATTTCACTGCTCTTTTTGGATAGGTTACATCCATAAATATGATTTGGATATATAAATACTAACATAGCACAAATGAGAATTGACAAGAAAAGGTATTTTCAGGTAACATCTGCAAGTATAGTCGCTGAGTGAGCTGGGTCTGGCTTTGTACTTCAGGGAAGAAATTGGTTCATGAGATCCTTCTTTACAAAGTCATAAAGTAAAAGAATCAGAACATGAGCCCCAGTGACAACCCAAAGATCATAAATATTATCAAAACAGAATTCTTTAAAGAAAACTTTCTTCCAATGAAATTGGTTCCAAAGTAGTTCCAAAATTAGGATACTATGTCTGTGTGTTTCTAGAAGACCTGGGTCATATTAATCCTTGGGTGAGAAATTTTACATACTGACACAAAACACTGGTTCTTCAAAAATTATCTTATACCACTGCTTTGACCACTGCACTCAAGTTTATACAAAGATGACTCATTATTTTTATAGAATAGAAAGCTAAAAAGATGGAAAATTTGCATGGATTATGGTCTCTTTCCTTCAGTGTCTACTTCGAAAATCTATAGAATAAGGAAACTTGTATCTAAAGGAGTGCCAGAAAAAAAGTTAAGAAAACCCAATAAGAGGGTAACCAGATAGCAATAAAAAGATAGGATGGGTTGTAGTGCTTTTGTCCTGCTTCTGCCTTGTACTCAGATGGCTGCTAAACATTCATTGTTCGGGCCCCACAGCTACTGAAAATTAGCTGCCAAAGGTGGTCCACCAGGATTGACTGCTTCCTACCAGGCAGAGTAGGGGCAAAGAGCTGATTCAAACAAGTGTGGACTCATGGTTGACTTTATGTTTTCCTCTTACACCTTCCCCCTTTCAAGCCTCAGGACTGGTGGACAGTAAAATTTTCTCTCCCCCATGTAGCTTTGCTCTAAGAATTTGAAGAGCAGTCCCTAAACAGAGGCAATTTCTTGTGGCATGTTCTACAGTATATCTGTACTATCAGGCTATACCAGTGAGTTAACTCTACTACTCTCTTCTTAAATTACCTAGAGTAAAACAAGGACAAGACTCTTATTCTTCAATATATGTTAAGAGAGAAACTACTTGATATCCCTAAGGGAACATACACTCATAGAACAAAATAACCAGACTCCCAAAGAGTTTATGAAAGATAGTAAATGAAATAAAATATACCACAGGAATGAGAAGTGTGGGGACAAATAATTAAAGAATTTAAAAGAAATACAATTAAGATCCCTGGAGAGATATTTATTTGTTATATTTGTTTTCTATTGTTCTGTAACAAGTGATCATAAATTTAGCTTCAAACAACACATTTGGGAGATGGGTAAAGATAGAAGGAAGACAGGATCCTTGAGTCATTGCTTCCTTCAGGGATACAGTGGCTCAGCCTGAGAAGGGAGCAGCCTCATCTGAAACAGAGCTTGTGGTGAAAGGACCAGTGTCTCTGATGGGAAGAGAGACAGAGACCATTGGAGAGAATAGGAAAGAACATAAAAAATTGAATAGCATTCTTTAAAGAAATAGAGGAAAATTATGAAATTAATATGACTCTACAAAAGACCCCAAATAGCCAAAGCAATCCTGACAGAAAGAATTGAGGTATCACTTCAAATTATACTGCAAAGCCATAGTAACAAAACACTATATGGTATTGGAATAAAAACAGACACATTTACCAATGAAATAGAATTGAGAACCCAGAAATAATTTCACACTTGTGTGGACAGTTAATTTATAACAAAGGTGTCAAGAGTATAAAATGGAGGAAGGAAAGTCTCTTTAAGTTGGGAAAATTGGACAGCCACATGCAAAATAATGAAACCAGGCCACTATCTCATATCATATAAAAAAATAAACTCAAAACATGCTATAGACTTGGATGTGAGAACTGACACCATAAAATACATAGAAGGAAACATAGGCAAAACTCTTCACAGCAATTGGCTTCAGTGATATTTTTAGGGACCAATTCCAAGAGAAAAACAAAAACAAACAAATAGGATTATATCAAACTAAAAGGTTTCCGCACAGCAAAGTGAAACAGAAACACACACACAAATAACAGATTTTAAATACAAGGAAATATTAAGAACAACTATATAAGATACACTTGATAAACTACAAGAGCCATAAAATATTTTTAAAAATGTAAAGTGTGGCGCGCAGACCTCTCCTGCCGCCCGCTGCTCCCCTCAGCAGTGTACTTCAGTGCTTCTGCCTGCTCTGCTCCCCGCTCTGGCTCTGGTGAATTCTCTCACCCTCCTGCGCTTCTGACTGTACCCAGTGCTTCTATAAATAAATAAATTAATTAAATAAATAAATCTTTAAAAAAAATAAAAATGTAAAGTGTATAAATTAGAAAACTTGAATAGATCGATAAGTAGTAGACACCTTATAATGGATGTAAAGATTTCCCTACTGCCAAATCTGCAGCCCAGCCTGTTTCATAGGGAATTTCTAAGTTTTCAAGAAAAAAATTAATCTTATATGTCTTTTCTAGAAGAGTTATCAACTTATTTAGTGTTATTAGTGGGACCTTTATTTCAATATAAATGTCGTAAAAGAAAATTATAAGAAAATTTCTTTTGTGAATGAATATTACAACATTCCAAATGAAAATAATAGCTAAACAAACATTTGGTTATTAAAAACTAACATTGTTTCATATTGAATTTATACCAGAAATGCATTGAAGTCTCAACATAAGAAGATAGATCAGGAGAAAAAAAACAAATATTTGCATGGATACAGAAAAAGCATGTGATAATTGTAAAACCTATTTGTTAATTAATATGCACAGTAATGTTAATAGCTAGATGTACTATACTAGGAATATGTCCTAAGACCCAAGAACAAGTTTTGATTTTTTTTTTTTTTTTTTTTTGCGGGACCCTCTCTGGTGGCCGGGGAACAAACCAGTGCTGCAGAGGCTGTGGGCAGCCTCTCAGCCCAGTGCTCAACCACTGTGCCACCAGGGGAGGCCTAAGTTTTGAATTTTTTTAATGGCTTTGTCCTTTCACTGAAGCCACTAATTCACTGTACTCATGTTGATGGTGCTTTTCCTTTTCCAGAAATCCATTAAGGATGTCTGTAAGAATTTTGTTGATTTGCTGAAGCATAAAATGACTGCACAGAAAATGGTCAAAGCACAGAATGTGTTTTAGATGCATCTTTTCAAATAGCTTGGGGCAGAGTAGAATAAGAATGAGGGAAACCAATGTATAGGTGATCATAAACCAAATGTCAAGGCATTGGTTTTCTGGACAGGTTTAATCATTCATTTCTCTAGCAATAAATCCCTATACCTTTTAATTTTTGCTCTTATGAAAATATTAGAAACTTTGGCTAAAACAGGTTGGCTGGTTCCCTGAAACAATCACTTTTAGAACTTTGGTATATAGCCAAATAAATACATTGTGTAGGAGGAAAAAATGTCCATAACCATGATGGACTACCAATCTGTTCTGTTAACCAAAGACAATTCTGCAGAAATTGCTGCTGTCAGTATTTAGACTAATAGTTTTTCCTTCTCTCTAGACTAGCCTCTTTTTTTTTGCTTGTGGATCACAAATTTAAAGGAATGTGGTGGCAAGGCAGGTTTGAGGAGACAGGCAAGATAATAGGGTATGATTTGATTGTGAGATCTAGAGACAGCTTGATGGCCAGGAAAATAAAAGATGAACTCTTGCTATTTCCAAGAATTGGATGGAACTGGGGGTGTGGGATTGTGCTAAGGGAAATAAATCTGGAGGAGAAAGACAAATACAAAGTGGTTTCACTTACATTTGGAATACAGAGAAAAAATGCCAATCAATATCAAACCCGTAAGAAGCCCTGGTAATCTACCTGTCAAATTATGACTATCAGAGTGGGTGGCTGAGGGTGTGGAGCAAAGTGTGGTGGGAGCACAGTGATCTATGGTGGAGGGCTGTGGGTGTCTTGGTGGTAGTGACATGCGTCTGAAGAGGCATGATCCTATACCTCTAATTCACACACAGTGCTATAAACATTGTCATCTGAATAAAGGAAAAAAGAAAGACAAAAGCAAATTTGTAGAGGCTGCAATCTCTATATAGACTATGGCTCTTATCCTCATGGTATTTATTACATGGCTGAGCAAATAAACAAGTTATTACACTTGAGAGAGATGATGATATGGCAAAAAAACAACCTCATGGTACACTATGTGGCACTGTTTATCTGATATGGAAGTATAAGAAAGACAAATCTGTTGCTATGTTGGGGGGTTTTGTGATCTACACCATGATCCTCTTTTTCAAATTTATCTTGCTTTTTGGTTTATAACATCTTATTAGAATCTTCATTCCATTATTTCTCACTGACATCTTGACAAGAAACAATGTGTGTAGTGGAAGTTTAGTGTCAGAGTGCAGAGCAATTTGTTCTTAGTATCATAGATTTTACATGGCAGGACTTGGACTCACAGTCCTTGTGCTGGGATATTGCTGTGGGGATCTATGGGATTAGATGCATCTTTTAATTGTGGCAATCATCTCCATCATTGTATCTGGTGCCTTTGAAGGAAACATAGTACAAGATGACCTCATTTGGCCAATATGATCGTTGAGTTCCAGCCCTAGAATTTGTGGATGTGGAACAGAGTGATGGCATATCCCCTTCAGAGAACAGAAACTGTGATGAGCAAACCTTTAAACTATTGGTACCCTGTAAAATGAGGTAATGTATGAATCTGGGAATAGAAGAGACAGTCTGAAGAGAAACAAGTGAGTATAAAAAACACATTTAATAGTAAACAGAGATAAGAGAGGGAGTCAGAAATTCTGTGGCATTCCAGATTCTGTTTCCAATCAATCCCAAAGGCCAATTATACTCCTATTCTTTCCTACAGTTTAATTGTCCATCTCTTCCTTGGATTACGTTCAAGATACATTCTTCCAATAAACTCCCTCTGTGTTTAAGTTTTAGGTGCAAGAAATTTTTATTACTTAAAATGATTTAATATGGCTTTGCATTTTCTGGGTCCAGAAGGTATTCAAGATTAATTTTCCTCTCATAAGGTGTTCATAGACTCCATCTCATATTTAGGAACTTTTCACTTGCAGTTCTCTTGTGGTAAATGATACATTCTCTAGCTCATCATTACTCTCTCCTCAGTAAGAACCTAGAAGATCATGGGTATTAGTCCTATGACCCTTCCCTGTGGGTTCTTTTGGCTGGAACATTTTGATAATTTAAACTTTCACAGGTTGTCTTTGCAGGAGTTGCCTTACCTCATCCAGTGGAATCCTTCATGTATCTTTTGATCTGATAAGCTCTGGAGTGGAGATAAACCTCAGCTCTTGGATTCATTCATCAACAACTAAACTGTTTGTTTCTATCTCTTTCTATTTGTCAAGTGGAAGTCAGATTTCAGTGTTTGGGGTTTCCCATACTGCATACTCACAGTTAGGCTCTTCCAGTTATACTTCTAAAGCACCTTCAATTGCTTCCAGGTAAGAATGGGTATACCAAACTTCCCCATTAGCAGATTCATTAGCAGAGCTCTTACCTGAGAATTTTTCTTCAAAAATTCTCATCCCACTGAAAGAATCAAGCATTTACTTTGCATTTTCTATTTGAACTATATCTCAGGGTATTTTTTTTTCCCAAATAGGTTCCTTTTATTTTTATTTATTTTTTTAAATAATAAATTTTATTTTTATATTCCCCATACAATTGCAACCCCCCCATTCTGACACCAATCCCTCCCCTCCTGCCCCCCACCCCCCAAAAAGTGTCTCTGGTTCATAGTTTTTTGTTGATTTTGATTTTCACTTTCTTATAGTTATTCATTTTCCTGGTCCCTTATTTAAGTTTTCTAGATTCCTGCTATGAGTGAGACCATTCGGTATTTTTCTTTTTCTTTCTGGCTTATTTCGCTGAGCATGATCCCTTCCAGCGCCATCCATGTTGCTGCAAATTGCATGTGTTTATCTTTTTTGAATGCTGAGTAATATTCCATGGTGTATATGTACCACATCTTCTTGATCCAGTCATCTATTTTTGGGCATTTGGGCTGTTTCCAAAGCTTAGCTATTGTAAACAGTGCTGCTATAAACATAGGGGTGCAGGTGTTCTTTGGAATTGATGTTACTGTGTCCTTTGGGTAAATACCTAGGAGTGGAATTGCTGGATCATATGGAAGCTCTATGTTTAGTAGGTCCAGAAATCTCCACACATCTCTCCATAGTGGTTGGACCAGTTTGCACTCCCACCAACAGTGCAGAAGAGTTCCTTTTTCTCCACACCCTCGCCAACATTTGTTGTTGCTAGTTTTTTTAATATATGCCATTCTCACTGGTGTAAGATGGTATCTCATGATATCTCAGGGTAGTTAAATAGTTAATGAGTTAACTTTCTATGAAAATATTCTGGTGAATAAATGAAGGAGGAATATAATAAGTAGGATATGAATATCACCATTTTGCAGGCCCTAATGATATAGTTGATCTAGGAAATGACCACTTATAACCACAAGAATTTCATTGGGAAATTCTCCACTCCTTTGTTTTATGTGGCTATTGGAGCATCTTCTTAAGGGTTCCATCCTTGGTTCTCTTTTTTCATTCTATATATTCTTTCAAGGGTGGCAGCATAACATCACATTTAAAAGCATAGAGTTTTGAGTTAAAGAAAGCTTGAATATTAGCTCTGCCACTTCTTGCTTTATGATCTTGGTAACTTAATATCTCCAATCTCAATTTCCTTATCTGTGAACTTGAAATACACTCTCTTATGACCCAGAATTGTTGAGATTTTGAAATGAGATTTTATGTAAAGCTCTTACCATAGTGTTTGGCATATAGAAGCTGCCAAAAAAAAAAAAAAAACCCAACCATAGTACTTACTGCTCTCCATCATGTCAACTTCAGGAAATATGCTTATGATTCTATACCTTTTGCTAAAACTTCTCTATTAGCTCAAAATTCCTATATACACCAATTTACTTCAATGGTTTCAAATGCCAATTGTCACTTGGAAGTTAGTGGATGAGGTTTATGTTGGCATAAAATGAATTAAAATGTGGTGCCTTAGTTGGTATTTTAATAAATTGTTTTTAAGATTTACTTATTTTTTGGTGTTGAAGTATTCTTTCATAAAAATTAAATATTAATATCAGTAAGTGATAGAATTTTTAAAAAACACATCCTGACTTAGCAAAATAAAAAATTGGCAGTCTTAAATAGGTTTTGCATATTATTTGGAAATGTTGCTTATATCTGAAAGTCTAAGAACTTCTGATCATTTAGGCAGCTTTATTTGAATAAAGCACCTCAAACTTAACACTATAAAAGCATATTTGTTATCTCCTTATCCCCATACACACAAAACCCAAATCCTTTTTGAAATGTACCATGAAGGATATTATAACTGTCCACTCCAGAGGGGTGTTAGAAATCCTTGGGTTGTCCTCAAACCTTCCATGGTGCTGTTATCCTTAGATTCAATTGATTGCTAATGTTTCAGACTTTTTTCTTGACATTTCTTGATTCATACTCATTGTCAATGTCATAATTTTGTTTGTTGGAATTGTTGTCTTTCTACTTCTAGATTCTCATCATTTCAATTCATCCTATCCTAAGTTGCCAGAAAGATTTTATACTTTCTTGGCCTAAAATTTCCCTGTTCTGTTTGGGGTGAAACTTTCCAGCATTGCCAAAAAGTCCTCTTATTTCTGTCTGCTGCTTCTTTCTCTCATGGGCCCCTTGTGTCCTGCCATAATTAACTGCTTGCATTTCTACTTCATTGGAATCTTTGCACATTTAGTTCCACCTGCTGGCAAATGTCCTTCTCTCCTCTTCTAGGCACTTCCAATAGTCCTTGAGTTCAAGAGATTTAATTCAAAACTTCCCAAATACCATCATCTGAGTTTTGCATCACTCTTCTCTCCAAAATCTTTGTTATGGCACTCAACCACAATGTGATGCAATTTTGGGTTATATGCTAGGTTTCATTCTCATTGGTGAGGAAATGCTGTGGGAACACCTACCACATCAGTGTTTCAGTGCTTAATGCAACTCTTGCTACATTATAGGTGTTCAGTGACTAGATAATGCACAAATTAATATTAGATAATTTATCTTATCTAATTAATGATTCTGTTATACCATCTTCTGTTCCCCAAAATACTGCAGATCAAAATGTTAATAGAAATATGAGAGAAGAGCAGCACCCACCGCTGGGGCAGACCGGGCGTGCAGGGGAGCGCATTCCCGCATCGCCATTTTGCAGCAGGGACCTTTCTTGCTGTAGACTGTGTGAACCCAGCAGAAGGCTCACCGAGGAGACAGAGGTAAGCTGGGAGGCTTGCCCATGCTG
This sequence comes from Talpa occidentalis, assembly GCF_014898055.3. Classification (NCBI taxonomy): domain Eukaryota; kingdom Metazoa; phylum Chordata; class Mammalia; order Eulipotyphla; family Talpidae; genus Talpa; species Talpa occidentalis. Next base: position 24,211,220 of record NW_023604972.1, read on the forward strand.
GGCGCCTTCTAGCCTGCAGTTCCAGCCCAGAGGGGAGCAGCACCCACCGCTGGGGCAGACCGGGTATGCAGGGGAGCTCGTCCCCGGCACCAGCATTTTGCAGCAGGGACCTTTCTTGCTGGAGACTGTGTGAACCCAGCAGAAGGCTCACCGAGGAGACAGCGGTTAAGCTGGGAGGCTTGCCCATGCTGGGCGCCTTCTAGCCTGCAGTTCCAGCCCAGAGGGGAGCAGCACCCACCGCTGGGGCAGAGCGGGCGTGCAGGGGAGCGTGTTCCTGCATCGCCATTTTGCAGCAGAGACCTTTCTTGCTGGAGAATGTGTGAACCCAGCAGAAGGCTCACCGAGGAGACAGAGGTAAGCTGGGAGGCTTGCCCACTCCGGGCACCTTCTAGCCTGCAGTTCCAGCCCAGAGGAGAGCAGCACCCACCGCTGGGGCAGACCGGGCGTGCAGGGGAGCGCGTCCCCGGCACCGGCATTTTGCAGCAGGGACCTGTCTTGCTGGAGACTGTGTGAACCCAGCAGAAGGCTCACCGAGGAGACAGAGCAGGGACCTTTCTTTGCTGGAGACTTGTGAACCCAGCAGAAGTTCCCCAGAGGAGCCAGTGGTGAGCTGGGAAGGTCGCCCAAGATGCCGGCCAGTACCAGCAACACAGTGTCACAAGGAATACGGCAAATTAGAAAACAGGCAGTAGGGAGTAGAAAAACCACAGGCAACCCAGCAACTCCTCAGCAAAAAAGCACACCGCAAAAAGAAAACCATCTACTAGATTGCAACGACAGTAACTTGGAAGAACTTCTGAGCCTTCCAGATAGAGAATTTAAAATTGCTGTGATTAAAAAACTGACAGAAGTCATAAAGGAAAACAATGATAAGGGGAAAATAATTAATGACCAGAAGAATGAAATTGAGTCCCTAAAGAGGGAAGTAAAAGAAATGCAGGAGATCAAAGAATTAATGGAGACGCTAAAGAACTCTGGGAAAAGCAATGAAAGCAGAATAGATGAAACGGAAGAACGAATAAGTACTCTTGAAGACACAGAAATGAAAAGAACTAAAACAGAAAAGGAAGGAGAAGTACGAAGGAAAAAGACCGAAGAAAGACTTCGGTAACTATCTGACTCCATGAGGAAAGGAAATATAAGAGTTATAGGAATCCCAGAAGGAGAGGAGAGAGATGTAGGAACAGAGAAAATATTCATGGATATAATTGAAGAGAACTTCCCAAATGTGAAGAAGGAGCTGAAAATTGATATACAAGAAGCAAGAAGAACACCAAACTTCCATGACGAAAGGAAAAATACAGCAAGACACATAATAGTAAAGCTCCCAAGAATCCAAGACAAGGAAAAAATAATGAAACTAACAAGAGGGAAGAAACAGATAACATTCAAAGGGAAACCAATCAGACTGACATCAGACTTCTCTGAAGAAACACTACGGGCAAGGAGAGAGTGGAGGAACATAGTCAACAGACTCCAAGAAAACAGATGCCAACCAAGAATACTCTATCCCGCAAAGCTCTCCTTCCTCTTTGAAGAAAGAATATGGACCTTCCTAGACAAACAGAAACTCCGGAATTTTATTACGACCAAACCCCCACTCCAAAAAATAATACAAGGAGTCCTAAAGCCAAAACCTCAGAGGGACGAATAACAACAAAAGAAGGCCAAAGAAAGTTATTAAAAGAATAAATAAATAAAATCAAAGGAAAGACAAACACAATGGCAAATACAGATGCTAACATATCAATACTAACTCTAAATGTAAATGGACTAAACTCTCCAATAAAAAGACACAGAGTTGCAGGCTGGATTAAGAAACAAAACCCAACCTTTTGCTGTCTCCAGGAAACACATTTAGCTGCAAAAGATAAAAATAGACTCAAAGTTAAAGGATGGAAAACAATTCTACAAGCAAATGGACCAAAAAAGAAGGCAGGAACAGCTATACTCATATCAGATAAAACAGATTTCAAACTTAAAAAGATAAAAAGAGACCCAAGTGGTCATTACATTATGATCAAGGGGACAATACTTCAAGAAGAAATAACACTCATTAACATATATTCACCAAACGAAGGAGCACCAAAATATATCAGACAACTATTGGCATCTCTGAAAACAGACATCAGAGAAAACACACACGTAGTGGGAGACTTCAACACACCACTATCAACAATGGATAGATCAACAAGACAAAAAATAAGTAAAGACACTAAAGCTCTAAATAAGGATCTAGAGTGCTTGGGCTTAACAGACATATATAGAACACTAAACCCAAAAAAATCTGAGTATACATTTTTCTCAAGCGCACACGGATCATTCTCTAGGATCGATCATATACTGGGGCACAAGACAAACATCAACAGATACACCAAGATTGAAATCATACCAACCATCTTTTCTGACCATGAAGGCATCAAACTAGAAATAAACCATAAAAAGAAGGCAAGGTACTCTCCTACCTCGTGGAGATTGAAACCCACACTACTGGAAGTCCACTGGACTAATGAGGAGATCAAAGAAGAAATTAAAAAATTCTTTGAATTGAATGACAAGGAGGACACCAATTTCCTAAATGTATGGGATGCAGCAAAAGCAGTAATAAGAGGAAAATATATAGCAATAGATGCTCACATCAAGAAACAAGAAAGAACTCAAAGAAACAACCTAATCTCGAAGCTCAAAGATCTAGAAAAAGAACAACAAAAAAACCCCAAAACCAGTAGAAGAAAAGAAATAATAAAAACCAAAGCAGAAATAAATGAAATCGAAACTAAAAAAACAATCCAAAAGATCAATGAAACCAAGAGCTGGTTCTTTGAAAAAATAAATAAAATAGATAAACCCCTAGCCAGGCTCACAAGGGCAAAAAGGGAGAAAGCACAAATAAATAGGATCATAAATGAAAGAGGAGAAATCACAACGGACACAGCAGAAATCAAAAGAATAATTAATAACTACTATGAACAGTTATATGGAAACAAGTTCAACAATCTAGAGGAGATGGACAAATTCCTACAACTCTACAATCACCCAAAGCTAGATAAAGAAGAAATAGAACACCTAAACAGACCAATTACAATTAGTGAAATTGAAATGGTAATCAAAAACCTCCCCAAAAACAAAAGCCCAGGACCTGATGGATTTACAAATGAATTCTACCAAACATTCAGAGACGAATTGGTGCCTATCCTTCACAAACTCTTCCAAAAAATTGAGAAGGAAGGTATAATACCTAACACGTTCTATGAAGCCAGCATTACACTAATACCAAAACCGAACAAGGACAACACAAAAAAAGAAAACTATAGGCCAATCTCCCTAATGAACACTGATGCAAAAATCCTCAATAAAATTTTAGCTATCAGAATCCAACAGTGTATCCATAAGATAATTCACCACGACCAAGTAGGATTCATTCCAGGGACACAAGGATGGTTTAACATCCGAAAATCAATCAACGTTATCCAACACATCAACAAAAAGAAATATAAAAACCATATGATAATATCAATAGATGCTGAGAAAGCTTTCGACAAAGTGCAACACCCATTCATGATAAAAGCCCTTGAAATTCTTGGGATACAAGGAATGTACCTCAACATCATAAAGGCCATATATGACAAGCCAACAGCCAGTATCATTCTCAATGGTGAAAAGCTGAAAGCAATTCCATTAAGATCTGGAACAAGACAAGGATGTCCACTTTCACCACTGCTTTTCAATATAATACTGGAAGTCCTAGCCAGAACAATAAGACAAGAGAAAGACATCCAAGGAATCCAAATAGGAAAAGAAGAAGTCAAACTATCACTCTTTGCAGATGATATGATAATATACATAGAGAACCCCAAAAACTCCACAGAAAAACTAATTCAACTCATCAATCAGTTCAGTTAAGTGGCAGGATACAAAATCAACACGCAAAAGTCAGTAGCCTTCCTATATACAAACAATAAATCTGAAGAAGAAAAAATAAAAAAAAACCATCCCTTTTATTATTGAAACAAAAAAAATCAAATATTTGGGAATAAATCTAACAAAAGAGGTAAAGGACCTATACAAAGAAAACTATAAAACACTGTTAAAAGAAATAGAAGAAGACACAAAGAAATGGAAAAACATCCCCTGCTCATGGATTGGGAGAATAAACATTATTAAAATGGCCATCCTACCAAAAGCAATCTACAGATTCAATGCTATTCCAATCAAAATTTCAATGTCATTCTTCAAAGAAATAGAACAATTATTGATGAAATTCATATGGAATCACAAAAAACCCCGAATAGCCAAAGCTCTCCTGAAAAAAAAAGAAGGGAATGGAGGCATCACACTCCCAGACTTCAAACTCTACTACAAAGCCATAATCATCAAAACTGCATGGTATTGGAACAAGAACAGACATACAGACCAATGGAATCGAATAGAAAATCCAGAAATAAACCCACAGGTTTATGGTCAACTAATATTTGACAAAGGAGCAAAGACTATGCATTGGAGCAAAGAAAGTTTGTTCAATAAATGGTGCTGGGAAAACTGGGTCGCTACATGCAAAAGAATGAAGCTTGACCACTACCTCACACCATACACAAAAATCAACTCAAAATGGATTAAAGAACTAGACATAAGACCTGAAACCATAAAATACATAGAAGGAAATATAGGCGAAACACTACGTGATTTGCATATCAAAGACATCTTTACAGACACTTCACCCAAAGCAGTGATAGTGAAGGCAAAGATCAACAGCTGGGAGTACATCAAATTAAAGAGCTTCTGCACAGCAAAAGAGACAATAACAAAAACAAAGAGAAACCCCACCAACTGGGAGAAAATTTTTGCACACAACACTAATGATAAAGGACTGATCACAAAAATCTGCAAAGAGCTGATGAGACTCAACAACAACAAAGAAAATAATCCAGTCAAGAAATGGACAGAGGAGCTAAAAAGAAACTTCTCTGAAGAGGAAATGCAAATGGCCAACAGGCATATGAAAAAATGTTCAACATCACTTGCAATCAGGGAAATGCAAATCAAAACTACCATGAGATACCATCTTACACCAGTGAGAATGGCACATATTAAAAAAACTAGCAACAACAAATGTTGGCGAGGTTGTGGAGAAAAAGGAACTCTTCTGCACTGTTGGTGGGAGTGCAAACTGGTCCAACCACTATGGAGAGCTGTGTGGAGATTTCTGGACCTACTAAACATAGAGCTTCCATATGATCCAGCAATTCCACTCCTAGGTATTTACCCAAAGGACACAGAAACATCAATTCCAAAGAACACCTGCACCCCTATGTTTATAGCAGCACTGTTTACAATAGCTAAGCTTTGGAAACAACCCAAATGCCCAAAAATAGATGACTGGATCAAGAAGATGTGGTACATATATACCATGGAATATTACTCAGCATTCAAAAAAGATAAACACATGCAATTTGCAGCAACATGGATGGCGCTGGAAGGGATCATGCTCAGCGAAATAAGCCAAAAAGAAAAAGAAAAATACCGGATGGTCTCACTCATAGCAGGAATCTAGAAAACTTAAATAAGGGACCAGGAAAATGAATAACTATAAGAAAGTGAAAATCAAAATCAACAAAAAACTACGAACCAGAGAAACTTTTTGGGGGTGGGGGGCGGGAGGGGAGGGATTGGGGTCAGAATGGGGGGATTGCAATTGTATGGGGAATATAAAAATAAAATTTATTAATTAAAAAAAAAAGAAATATGAGAGAAAGCAGTAATCATTGTATTTATTTTATAATCTCCTATCTACCCAGGGAGCAGAGGATGATGTATAAAAACTGTAGTTTGTAAACAATTTTATACTATTTACTTTCATTAATGTGTAAAAATGTGGGACTCAGGGTACAATGGGGGGATGAGCAATGGGTATAGGATGCACGCTGCGTAGCATAGTTACATATTTCTGGGTTCCACCTCCACTCTGCAACCAAGATTTGCTTGTAAATATGAAATATACCTTCTCCTTTTAGACATATCTTCTATGCTATGTGTAACAAAAACCAGAAATATAAATTTAAAAAGACAACCAAATAAAATAATGATCTGACAACTTGTTTGCTTGATGAAAATTCATAAAATCGTAATTGTCATTAATTATTTTCTTTTTTTTTAAAGATTTATTTATTCATATAAGAGCTGGGATGTAGGCCAGGGTGAGAGGATTCACCATACACAGAGTGGAGAGCAGAAAAGGTGGATCTACTGAAATACACTGCTGAGGGGAGCGGCAGGCAAGACAGGAGAGGTCTGCTGCACCACGTGAGTAGCTCCCTGGCCAACTAGGGATTGAACTCATTCTGCAGAGGCTGCAGCTAGCTTCAAAGTGCAGTGCTTAAACCCCTTGCACAGCCAGGGAGGCCCTCATCAATTATTTTCTTAAAGAATGTTTTTTGATTGTGAATTATACCTCAAGATTCAGAAGGGACCCAGAACAGTAACCCTTGCTTATCTGTGGCTGTGTCTTTCACATGAGTCACTGTTCAGAGGGGCACATCAGAGAAAAGAAACTCCATCACCCACTTAACCAGGGCATTCTAACTTGAGAAAAAGCTTATATTATCTAAACCTGATGAAAGGCTTAAATTTTCTTTTAATTTATGATATCATGTATGTTCTTGATGGTATGAAAATGTTCTGACATTGTTTCAGTTAGGTCTGAAATCAATAAATCTCTACCAGAGCACTTGGCTCATTATATGTTACAAAGTCTGCAGGAGGCAATTTGTCTAGCTCATCAATTCAGTGATGTCATCAAGGACCCAATTCCTTTGCATCTTTGTTTCTCAGTACATTTAATTTTTGTCCTCTTTATTACATCAGGGTGGTGAGAAAACTTCTGAAGTTCTACATATCACTAAGATGTGTCATTACCCAAATAGGAAAGCATCAAATGAAGACATGAAAGCCAGCATTGGTATGACTAATCATGATTCAGTCCTTGGGGTTGGGCACATTGTCATCCCAAATGCAAGTGGACTTCTGTTAGCAAGAAAGGAAAGAATAGGAAACTAATATTGTCTGTTGCATACAATCTCTCCACTTTAACTATGTGAAATAAAACATTATATCAGAAAGCTCTAATTTGGGGTTGCTTCTACTATGGCTATACTCAGACAATTTTCTGTCTTCTCCCTTCTTTCTCCTTGACTTTCTACAATTTAACCTTCTCTTCTCATGGCAGCTCCCCATCACCACCCAGTGGATTTAAACAAGTTTTACTATGTATTTACTACTATATGTTAGACTTCATGAAGTGAACTTACCAATATTAATATACCCCCTCCCCAATTTCATGGTTTACCCACATAATTTGAATTCATGGCAAATGAATAAGAAGAGTACAAAAAGACAGCAGAGAAAGTTTTTAACAATGGAAAAAAAAATCTATTCAATTTAAATTAAACCAGTGAAAGATACACTACGGGCATCTTTACTTGGAATAAAGAAAGAAAAGTCACCTGCTAATAACATTTAATTAGATTTATAGAGATTGACAATGTTAGGCAAGGAATGTTCATTTTATTTCTTACATTTGAGGAAGGTAATTCAGTCATGTTCTGCAGAGAGAGATCTATTATTTTATGATTCTCTTTAATAGTGTGAACTACCCTTTACCTCATGCCTATCCCAGTTGGGAATACTATAATGGCTGCACATATATTGAAAAAGACATGAAACTCAATGGAGAAGAATTAATCTTTCTGCAGTAGAACATGAAAAATTAAAAAAAGATGAGTGGAAAAAGCCAGGACAGATAGGAAAGACAAGATAAGTGTCTCAAACACTCAAACATGGAGAAGATCCAACACTTTGCAGGAGCCATAGCCAGACTTTGTAACAAGAGAGGTGGTCATCTGGAAAATAGCATTTCTCACACATCAGCTGTAAGTCAATCTCCTGGGTTTGAGGATCAAATTAAACAACCCTTGCAGGTCTCTCATTTCTATGAATGTAATAAGAGTCCAGCAAGAGAATGATTCTTTTGTTCAGTGTTTTCCCACCTGCTGCTCACATCCTGCTAAAATCATCTTCTTTCTCAATGTCTTGCCAACTCATTTTAATATGTTTAGTCCCATATGTACCTTTGGTGGACAAAATAGATCAATAGTATCAGAAATCACCCTGAGGTGCAGTCAAAAAAAAAAGAAAGCTGAGTTGTGATCATTAAAATGTAAGTTATTAGTATATAGAGAAGGACTGTGTGAGAACTCCAGAGGAAGTTAAAATATGGGAAGAAAGAAAACTAAATACAAATAGAAATAAAGATTTTTAAAAATGAGGGAGAAGAAAAGCAACTGTACTATACATAAGACAGCAGCAAAGTAGAAGAAAATTGTACTAGTTGGAAAAATGTGGATAACATTTCTGACTTCATCAACTATTCAAGTGACTTTAACCAAATCTCTTAATCTTTACTTTTAAAAAACAGATTTATTGATAGATAATTTATGTTCTATAACATTCACCCACTTAAAGTAAAATATTCAATACCTTATAGTATATTTATAGAACTGCACAATAATCACCACAGTATAGTTTTAGAGAATTTCATTACCCCTTTCTGCCCCCCAAGAATATACCCATTAGCAGTCCCTCCCTTATTGCCTCCTCCTCCAACCCTGGTGAACACAAGGTACTTTCTGTCGCCATATATTCCCCTATTGTGGTCAGTTCATAAATTTTCACGTAGTGCAATGTGTACAAACTTAAACCATGTTGTAGTGTGTATCAGAACTTCATTCATTTTTACCGCCAAAAATATTCCATTATTTGATGATACCACATTTTATATAAATATTCATCAGTTGTTCAGTATTTGAGTTGTTTTCTTTTTTTGAGCTTTTATGGACAATACGGCTATTAGCATTTGTGTAGAAGTTTTTGTTAAACACTTAATTTTGCCATGGTCTTATCTATAAAACAAAACTATGAGTTTATGTTCTATTTCTACATTTGAGGAAAGCTTCATTTTAGATTTCTAATTAATTGATGACATAGGAGTTAAAGAATGTTACATAGATAGGTTTTTTTAGCTGATATTGTAAGTAAAGTTGTTCGCAATAGCATATGTCACTTCCAGTTTTCAATTGTTAAATAGATAATAGCTCTTTAAATATTAATTAATTGATAAACCATTTAATTTTCTTTTCTATTCCTTTATTTATCTATCCATCCATTGATTCATTAAATATTTACCAAAAGCTTACGAGTGCCAGTATAGTGCTATTCCCCTAAGTATATAATGCTGAATAAGTGAGAACTTGCATGTAAGGAATTTATAATCTGGTAGAGAAGAAAGGACATGTGTACAAATCTAAAATACATGGTAGAAAGTAAAACCAGCATTTAATCAGAATCAGTGAATTAAGAGCACAATTCTTTGCCTACCACAGCATTTCAAAAATTATTTATTGAAATGATCTGATATTTATTTAAATATAGAAATGATGAAGGAATCAAGTAGGAGTAGTTGCTATTGAAAGACACTGTTGTTAAAGACATTACAGTGATGTATAATAACTGCCAAAGAGATCTGGAAGCGATCGTAGCAGCTAGTTACAGAAGCTCAAAACCATTGCCTTCTGGAGCTATATGATTATACTTTGACACAAAACAAATTGCTTTACATGGCTATTCAATTTGTTTGAATGTAACCTGCATATCAATATTTCTCTTTTGAAATAACTGCTGTCTTTCTTTCCCATTGTTCTGGATTTCTGTTAAAAAAAAAACTCATAAAGGATGTAATACCTAAAATTATAGCCTAATAAAGGAAATTCATTTTGTTAACTCATTATGTATCATAATCCCAGTTGGCATTTTATAAATATTCCCAGCTAGTGTCATGGAAAATACTGGCTACCATATTTCCTTTTCCCAGAGCTAATAACATGTGAGGTACAATTAAGTAAATTTTCCTAACACAGGATGAGTACTTATACTAAAGATGAAGTATATTGATAAGAAATATCTTGGACATCATAGCCTACAAGATGGATTTATTCCATTCATAGCCATTAGCCATCTATTTCCTTTTCTGAGAAGTAACGTTAGAATGTATTCTAACATTCTGCCCCAAGACACCACATCCATGAATTTAGAATTTATGAAGAAGATCCTTTGGACATAGTACTAACTGATCATTGTTCCTTTCTCCTTGTATTGGAGAAATTGAAGAAGACATCATGGAAGAAGTGAGACTATAGTTGAATGTTGAAGGAAATAGCAATTTAGGTGAAAGGAATTTGGAGAAATGATACAAGAAAAGGATTTGGGGAAGCCTAATTTGAGTAATGAGCTCATTATTGTGAGAAAGATCACACAGTCCTAATTTATAAGCAAAGGAAAGCATAGGGCAGGTAATCAGATTGCTTTTGGATTTCTTAGCCTGAGGAAATAGTTTAATTAAACATACAGTCACACTTCATAGGAAGCAATATGGCTAAGGCAGAGAATGTTCATTTTACTGATTGTCTGAAGAAAAAAAAATCAATCTTGAAATAGATTCCACTAGGAATTCATGCTGTTTTTCAATTTACTTCTTTCTCCCCTTCTCCCTAACTCACTTCTGCAAAAAAAAAAAAAAAAAAAAAAAATCTTATATTTAGTCAGTTCCCTCTGCACTACTCTGTGATTCATGAGTTAGGTCTCTTCTAAGAGCATCCTGGAAGAAAACCACAATAGTTTTTATATATTTTTAAATTAATTCTTTTGCTTCAAAATATTTGTAAGAACTGCGGATAAAAATTTCATTTTTATGCTAATATGAAATAACTAAATGAAAATAATGATAGGTCCAGGTCAATATTGACAGTAACAACACTATTTTGAGGCAGTCGTGGAAGGGCTGTCAATAGTGATTGGTCAGCATTTGGTAAAAACTTTTTCTTTATAATCATGGGGCTCTAATATCTTAGGAATATGAAGTCATGCTATTCTTAGGTGCATCAGAGTCACAGACCCTTTCTCAGAATACTTCTCAACACAGTCCTAGAGAGTTACTTATCATCAGGGAATTGGGACTGGTCCATACAACATAATCTAATCAGTATTTCTGAATTGCCTCTGCATATAAAAAAAAGTACATGTTTTACTCTTTAACAAAATAATTACATGGTGACTTGTAAGAATAGTATAAAAACAACATTAGGAAATCCTACCATTTATAGTAGATTTAATCTCTCCATTTTGCTTTCCCATTGTACTTAATATAGGACTAGTGGCAACAATTTGGACAAATTATCATTTCAGATTCAGGCAAAATGACTTTTGGTTTTTAAACTGTGAGAAATGAAATGGGGTGGGTGAAGAATTTAGATTCTAGTTGTAGGTTGGATTTGACAAAGTTAAACATAGATTATAAGTATTCATGGGTCTTGATGTTATATCTCAAGTCATTATCCTTCAACCTCTTAAATATCTTTCAGTTCAAAAAAGAAACACATTTCTCAATTACTTTTGAAAAGTCACATGTTACATGACTCACAAGAGGTTCAAGATAGTTCCAATAATTGCATAATAGAGGTAGTCTTAAATTGTAGGGAATTATCTTGCATAATTATTTTGAGGTCTAGAGGCAAGATAATTGGTATCATTTTCTTCAACAATCAGGAATCTTTAATTGAGTATTACTACTCTATCCTTAGGGGAACTTTTCCCAATTTGAATAATCATGCAGTTGAAAGTGTCATTTTCAATCATTCTTGAAACAGAGTATAACATTTAGGAATTTAAATATAATCAAAGATATCTAAAGATTCTTTTTTTTGTGTTAGTACTTAGATATTGAACTTCATGATGAATTTTTCTGCATGCATTAGACTCTTGCTGTCTTTACAAGCTAAGACTGAAAATTATATTTTCAATTTTAATTTGTTTCACTATTTACAGATATATTTTTTTATTTGAATTTAAAATGTGAACTAACAAAGATTTATATTTTTTGGTCTCTGTGTATGGTGGGATAAAGCTTATTTCTTAGCATTTGTCAAGTTGGCTTTACATTTTTTTGGCTCATAATTAAGTGCAACGTAATTATAAAACATACTAAAGACAATGTCAGTTCTTAGAAATAAAGGTTTATAAATTTTAGAAAAATTGCAAAACTTCCTGGAAATCATTAGAAACATTGAACTGAAATAGGTCTTAGGAATTAAAGAAAGAGCATAAAATTATTATAGTATAAAAGTACTACTAAGTCACTCAAAAGATTAGTGGTGTCTTTTAGGCTTAATTAAAAACATCAAGTGGTTATATAAACATTACTTATGAATTAGTAAAAAATATTTAGCTTACCAAATTATAAAAACAAAGAGGGTCAATACAGTTTGGTGAGAAGTTAAAATTTCAACTTGGGATATCATAGAGAAAAGACAAAACTCAATTAAAAATATTACTGTTTCTAGGAGGAGCTAATTCTATGCCTTGGGGAAGAGATATTTCAAGATTAAGTGAGACACTTTTGTTGCCAGAAAACAAGTACACTTTGAAATGTTCTGATGCAGTGCTGACAGGACTCAGAAGCCAACTTAAAAAGAGCTCCCACTGGCCAAGCTGTGACAATTCATGCATAAAAAAGATTTAAAAAATGCAATTCATTACAATAGCAGAACCTAGAAGAAGCCATTATTCATAATCTACCTCACTTGTCCTTCTTGTGTGATTTACTGATGTCCCTGTAGGAATCATTTGTCCTCTTCCAAGTACATTTCTAGTGCTTTTACTTAAGATCTATTTATGGAAGACTTGGTTTGTTGTCATGTAAAAATTTACTTGTTTGTCCTCATTCTTAATCGATAATTTAGTTGGTATACAAATTCTAGGTCGACTTTTGAATTTTCTGAATATATTTTCTCAGCATTTTCTAACTTCCATTGCAACAGCTGATTTGTTTTCAGCTGAATTGTCAGACTTTAAAGATTTTCTTTTGTTGGTGGATACTTCAAGTTTTATTTTTGTTATTGTTATAAGAACAGTGACTTTGTGTGTATTTTGTTTATTCATATCTTCAAAGCCCATGCTAGTGACTTATAGTCATTTAATAAATGCTTTTATTGAATTAATAACTTCAAAGGTTTGCTGCTTTTTATAACCTGGCCTTTGTCATGGCATTCCTATAAGAGTAAAATGAGACAAAGAGCCTCAAGAACTTAGTATAATACTCAGCACATATTATCTACCCAATAAAAGAAAGCTATTTTTATTGCAAGAAAGGAATTGGTACATCTCTGTAATAGAAGAGCTTTTTGTGTATCTATATATCACAAGTTTTCATCCTAGAAAGTAGGAAAACAAATGAATAACATATTTATAATATTCCCAAGTTTCAATACAAACATGGATTTCATTTCTTATTCTTTCCTTCTCTGGCAAACTCACAAAAGGAGATGGAAGCTGTAAGATTGATAACAAAAGGATTTGTAGAAAAAGAAAAGTTACCTCTTGCTCTGCAGACTTCCCAGGCCGGATAGGTTCATCCTTGGTTCAGGCAGCTTGAAAGAGAAACTTGGAGCCCTTGGCATCATCCCACAGGTTATGGGAAAACAAACCAGCAGGGAGACAGCAACTTGGGCCCTCCTGCAAATCCCTATAGGTTCTTTCCTCTTGTAGCCAAAGCTCTCCACAGTTTGCCACCGTATTCCGCCCCATGGGCCTCTGCGGCCCTTATAGGCTTAGTCCCTGGGCTCAGGTGTGCCCAATTACCCATGCCCACACCATATCTTGGCATGTGTACCCAGAACACATGCTCCTGAGGGCCTCCTGCATTCAAGGCCACAGGTGATAGCCATAGAGGCCAACATCACAAAAGCCCGAGCAATCTTCCTTTACCCTACACCTCTCTGTTCTGTTTAATGCAGCTACAAATATGAATCTGGAATTGCTTGAGTAGAATATAGTCTTTAAAAGCCCAAAAGAAGTTTATCTTGTAGAAAGTCCATTTTTACAGAAGTTTGTTCATGAAGTAAAAGCATAAGGCTAACTTTTGAAATGAATTGTCAATGAAAGTGTTAACAGTTGTGCCTCTCAGAGCAAAGGTGATGTTTCTTCCTGAAATGCCTTTATAGGAACTTTCTGTTCCATATACACTGAGTCTTCTAGACCTCTCTCTGAGTACCACCAACAAAGTGAAATAGAATTTCTCTAATGATGTTCTAGATATATCAAATAATCCATTTGAGGTTACCAAGGATATTCTCTGCCAATATTTTCACTCTACATTTTTTTAAGAATATGGTTATTGAAACTTCTAATTGGACAGAATTCTTTATATTATATCAAGTCATTTATAATGTTTGTATACTTGAAAAGATCACACAGTCAAAAAAAGTCACCAAATTTATTACTGATAAAATTATCTTTCTTTGCTATAACTTCAATTCGTTATACTTATTGGAAGAAAAATGAAACCTTATTTATTTTTTTAAAACAAGACAACTAGAAAAATAAATCACAGCCCTGAAACAACAGATAGGCTATATTATCATTTCAAGTCATAAATTGGTAAAAAGGACTTGATTCTTATCAAAATGATAAGGTGTCAGAGCTAGGTCAACACTGCAACCTACAAGGCCCCATGTTAAAGCGGTATTTGGTGATGGGCTATTGTTCCTCCTATGCAGTTGTAACTGCTCCTCCTAGCTCTAGTGGCCTGTTTTCCCATGACATTCCTGTTGCCAAAGCATTGTCTCCCCAAGTCTCTGTTATTTCAGGGGGCTAGGTAAGCAGTATAGGTTTAGGTTTTCATTGTGTTGTTTTGTGAAAGCCAGGATTCTTGAAATCCAGAACTTCACAACTCTTACTTGAGCAACTAACAACACCTCTTTCACTGTTTGTTCCTGGACATGGGTACATAACACACACCAAACCCCTGTTCCTTTGAGGGAGCGTGTCACTCCAAGGCTGTGTCACTCTGCAACATGTCACCTTAGGGCCCTTTTCCTTAGACAGTAAGAGGAGATGCTGCTTCCCAGATCCAGCAGGACATCTCTCATGTTTTTGCAGTGTCCACGACGAAAGATCTAATGTGTGAGATTATCAAGCAATGCACGTGCACATTTTGATGGCTGGTACCAAGTATCCACAGGAATTTTTCAAAGTTCTTATCCAAACTAGCCTCTCTCCCTTTTCTACCTCTTAAATCCATTTCATGTCCTTATTTGTAAAACAAAAGCAAGAAAAACAAAAACGTAGAAATGTTAAGTGACCCATAGATTTTGTTTTATATATTATGGGAAATAGTGTGGGTATCTTTGTGATCAACAGGAGGTTGGTAACAAACAGAATACCTCTCCTCATTTTCCACCAGGTCATAGACAGTTCAGAGGAACCTATAGTTTGGAGATACCTGTGTATTAAGAAGAACCTGGTGTGCTAGAGGGTTTTGGCTTAGTACAAGGGAAATCCCTACTGCCAGGACAAGCACTTGCCACATGAAATTAGGCTCTCAAGAACTCTACTGTGCTATCTCTGATCCAAAATGTAGCACCAATTTTTGCTATTTTACTTTATTGAAACATAATGGAACCTGTGCTTTTAACTTGCTGCTGTCTTTAATTTCTTCACTCAAAAACTTTGCTTAAGAGAGCAAAATTAGGGGCTCCCTGGTGGTGCAGGCGGTTGAGCGCAGCCCTGTGAAGCTGTCTGCAGCCTCTGCAGTGCCGGGTTCCATCCCCACCAGCTTCGGAGCAACCCACATGGCCAGCAGACCTCTCCTGTCTCTCCGCTGCTCCCCTCAGCAGTGTATTTCGGTCAGTCTGCCTGTTCTGTTCCCTGCTCTGTCTCTGGTGAATCCTCTCACCCTCCTGTGCATCTGGCTTGTACCCCTGCTCTTGTATAAATAAAAAAAAAATAAATCTTTTTTTAAGATAAACACATGCAATTTGCAGCAACATGGATGGCGCTGGAAGGGATCATGCTCAGCGAAATAAGCCAAAAAGAAAAAGAAAAATACCGGATGGTCTCACTCATAGCAGGAATCTAGAAAACTTAAATAAGGGACCAGGAAAATGAATATAAGAAAGTGAAAATCAAAATCAACAAAAAACTATGAACCAGAGACACTTTTTGGGGGGTGGGGGGCGGGAGGGGAAGGATTGGGGTCAGAATGGGGCGTTTGCAATTGTATGGGGGAATATAAAAATAAAATTTAAGATTAAAAATAAATAAATAAATAAATAAATCTTTTTTTAAAAAAAGAGAGCAAAATTACCATTTTTTTTTAAAAAGGCATTTTTTTTTTAAGATTTATTTTTATACAAGAACTGGGGTACAGGTTAGAGGCATGGGAGGGTGAGAGGATTCACCAGAGACAGAGCGGGGAGCAGAACAGGCAGATGGACTGAAGACACTGCTGAGGGGAGCAGCGGGCCAGACAGGAGAGGTCTGCCACGCCATGTGGGCATCTCCCTGGCCGGCCTGGAATTGAACCCACCCTGCAGAGGCTGCAGACAGCTTCACAGCACTTTGCTGAACCTGCTGCGCCACTGGGGAGGCCCCATTATTTTTATTTATTTATTTATTTTTTTTGTGGGACCCTCGCCTGGTGGCTGGGGAACGAACCGGCACTGCAGAGGCTGCGGGCAGCCTCACAGCCCAGCGCTCAACCGCTGCGCCACCAGGGGAGGCCCCCCATTATTTTTTTAAATAGATTCCTGCTCTGAACCCCAGTGGCCAATGGCTTACTTCCACTTCTTAGTGGAAGAGAAATTCCTCCATCTTCTTGGTCATGGTCAGGATGATGTACATGTGGTTATCCACACAATTGATTATACCACTTCACCTCAAGTTCTTTAAACCCTGCTTCTATTGAACCACTGGCTTTGTGGTTGCTGCGTAGTACACAGGGCCAGGCAGTCATGGAACTTCTCCAACTTCCTGGCCACTAGGGCCTGGGTTTGTGTCAGTTGTACATGAGCTCTGGTGTGTCTGCTAAGTGAAACCTGGTAGTCCTCACAACAGCTGGCACTGCATGTGGCAGAAGACCCTTGATCTTTCAGATGTCTCTCCCCAAGACTCTTCACCAGAGAGTCCACCACACACTCCCTCCGCCCACCACCCGCAGAGTTACTGAAGCTCCACCATGGTGATCTGGTGCCACACCCAGCCTAGTCAGACACTCACACAGACTCCTGACTAGCACTTAAACTTATAGAGTTTGCTTTGGGTAGCATCTTACACATGATGGAATATGGTATTCTGTGATTTCCACTTGGGCATATTCAACAAGATTGAGTTACCAGGATTGCTAGAAGAAACTTTTACATAATGTTTTCTAAGGTGGTCCTCCTGCTTGACCTGCAGAGTGAATGAGCTACTGATTTGTGCTGAATGTATGCTTAACATAGTTCCTCAAAGTGCTCAAAAACCAAAGCAAAGCAAATCACCTAAAACCAAAATACATACCTTGCTGTATTAAAGAAACTTTAGACTGTGGGTTGGGGAGAACAATATTTAACAAATGTAACTCTTTTTTTTTTTTTTTCATGTGGCAGAGAATTTTGAAAGCATCATTTGGCCCTAACATACATCCCTATGTGATGCATTTGTATTATGTTTCGTCTTTCATGAAAAACTGAATAACAGCCTCAAACAAACACAACAACCCATTGTTGTGGTTCTCTCCACCCTCCCACATGCAAATATGTACATTCTTGCAAAACCTTTTTCATAAAGTTGGAAATTTATGAGTACAGATCAATTTGTTATTTCTCTCATCCATCAAGCACAAACAAAACATGCTAAGGGAGTGGAAGAAATTCCCTTTCCCAAGTGAATATATATATATATATATATATATATATATATATATTTCTCTCTCTATATATATATTTAAGCTGAATCTTTTCCCTTTTCTCTTTCTAGAAACTTCCTGTTTACTGTCCATGATGATTATGTAAGTTACTCCAGGGGCTGCTGGAATAATATGATTATTTTTCAGAGCCTGAATATTTCTTAAATATAAATAAACAAAGCACAGAAAGATGAATTTTGTCTCTGTAGTCTTTGTTTATAGTTTGCAATGGGTGAGACTTATCTATAATGCATTATGTCCAGGCAGTGTGGCAGTTGCCTCCTGTACCAAATGAAAGAAGAATGTTGAAGTCTGCCAGATGCTGTTTTCATTAAATTATTATGATACATCTATTTATACAAGGTTAGGTGAAAATGATCTCATAGGTTTTTATCAGCTCTAAAATTTAATTTCCCAAATGACTCAATGATTTTAACTAAAATCTATGGAATAATAGAATTTGTAAATTACCACTTAAGAAATAATTTTCACATTTATTTTTGGAAGGCAGAAGGAATGATGTGACTAATAGGTGGATCATGGATTAATATAGTTATAGGTAGGAAAATAAAAGGACTGTAAGTTTAACCCTTAAAGTGACCATTTAGGAAACAATATAATTTATTGGTTTAATTCATGGACTTTGGATTTCAGGCCATTGTTGGTTGAGATCCTGGCTTGCTGTATCAGTTAGCTTTCTATGATTGCAATGGAACAAATATGGGCTAACTAAGCAGAACAGAGAATTTTGGCAAACTGTCAAGATAACATGAATGTTGAAGATTGAGGAACCACATCTTGAAATAGGCAGAAAGCATTAGTTTTTGGATGGGGCAAGGAAACTTTTCAATATATGACGGTCAGATCAGGATGCTGCTTCTGAATGATGGGATTGCACTATTTTTTCAAAGCCTTGCACCACTTCCTCGTGGGTCCAAGTTTCAAAAAGGGGTTCTGATTAAAATTCATTCCTCTCCCATCACTAGCCTAGAGGGAAGAAGGATTTGGCCCTTCGACTTTTACAAGTCAACTATTTTGTTGCCTAACTATTCTCAAAGAACAAAATATGATTCCCCAAAAGGAAATTGTAGTGCTGTGGGGAAAGGACAATCCATGCTGGGCTCCATGAAAAAATACATGTGCATGATGCTTGGTTACTTACTAATGATGTGGCATTATCAACTAATTTACCCTTTCAAGCTTTAGTTTTTTTATCTGTAAATTGAGAACAATAACATTTCCAACCTTGTTGGATTAATGTGACTATTAAATGAGGCGATACATAAAAAATTCCAGGTAATATAATTCATTAAACATTGGCTGTCACTGTTAGTATGTTGTATCTACTACAGTTCTTTCACATACATTTGCTTCTTTAAATCCTCACACTTGGGCCTCCCTGGTGGCGCAGAGGGTTAAGATGCAACCTAGGAAGCTGTCTGCAGCCACAGCAGCACAAGTTCGATCCCTGGACGGCCACGGAGCAACCCAGATGGTGCAGCAGACCTCTCCTGACTTGCCCGCTGCTCCCCTCAGTAGTGTATTTCTGTGATCTGCCTGTTCTGTTCCCCACTCTGTCTCTGGTGAATCCTCTCACCCCCCATACCTCTGGCCTCTACTACAGCTCTTGTATGCATAAATAAATAAATCTTAAAAAAAAAATCCTCACACCATCCCATTTGTTAACTGTAGTAGATCTCATCACCCTGTTTTATGGATGAGAAATCTTATCACTTAGGAAGTGCTGCTAAAACCTAAAGCCTGATGTTCTTCCAAATTCCATGTTTCCTTCAGCAGTGTGCAGTCTGCCACTGTGGGCATCATCAGTTTGGAGAAGACAGAGGAGTAACACCGAGACAGAACTTTCTTCCTGAGAAATAATCATATCTTCAGGCAATTCAGAGAAATCTTCTCTTGCAAGAGGATTGCTCTTCCACCACTTGTCTGCAGGTTAGCCTTTCTGTGTACCCTTCCTAGACTTGAATGCCTGAGAGTAAAATTCTGATGAGCATTCACAGGGTGGGATCAGCCTCACAGTTCAGTCCTCTGATCTTGTTCTTTCATTGCAAAGATATCCAGGTTTGTATAACTGTGTTGTGAAAATACAACTTTGATACTGTTAACCTGTTAACAAAAGGGGAGCACACAGAAAACGTATCACATGCCATGAAATTTCCCAAAGCAGTTTCCTGCTGTGTGTGTGGGCAGATCCACATTTTTCTTCTCTTGCAGCTTGACACCTAGACACCCACGTGAAAGAGTGGGCCAGGCTGTTTGATAACAAGCTTGTCTTTTTGCCTGATAGTTTTACTCTCTCTGAAAGGTGACATCACAGTCACAGTGAATACTTACCCAGCTTAGGGCCCTGTTTTCTGAAAGCCTGAGGAAGGTGGCATTCTCTAGCTTTCTCTCTAGGGTCCATCTTTCCTTACTTCTCCTTCAGTAAGAAAGTGAAAGTATACTGGTGGTAAACAGAGTCAACTTACCTTTGCCACTATGCTAAGAAAATTAGCAAGAAAGGCACCAGAAATCTGAGAGAACAGGTTTAATTTCTTTTGGGACCTCTGACTGATTTTTTGCTGGTTCTACTGATTTCTTTTATGCTACATTTTCAAAGGACTTGAAGTGAGGTTTTGAAAACTGCCCATGTTGCATTTTCTGCGAGAAGATCAGGATTGCTTGGTTTATAGAATCGTCTTCAGTACTCGCCCAGTGCTGCCTTAAATCTGAACTCTTAAGGCCTAGGTCTGGCTTCCTATGAGACGATGAACTCTGTAAGAATGAGAGACTGTGTCTCCTCCAATTTTTACTTTCACTAGTGTTTCTCAAAGTGCAATCTGTGGACCAGCAGCATTGGCAACATGTGGAAGCTTGTTAGAAATGTAGATGATCTGATCTCACTCCACACTTACAGTTAGAATCTTCATTTTAACAAGATCCCAAGTGCCTCTAATGCACATTAAAAATTGAACAAGGCTGCTCTATAGCACTTTTCATGAAATAATAATGAAGATAAAAAAGCATGTGAAACAGGAAATTGTATATCCCTTATAGAGTGCCCTTCACTACCATTTTTTTCTTCTCACTTCCTCAATGTTCTCTAGTAGCCTCAGAATCCGATGAGCAATGGAAAGTTGATACTTCTGAATACAGATGAAGTTGGTAGGTTCAGAATCTACTTCCCCAAAATAAAAAAAAAAGCTGGAAAAAAATTTAAAAAGTGAACATGCAGTGAGGAGAATAAAGGAAGAATGTCATCGCACATCAAGTTTATGTTTTATGTGTACCAACTGTAGGCAAGGTAATTGCTGCCTACAGGTGGTTACCCCAGTGAACTTCAAGGGGCAAGAGGGTTTCAAAGGCACTGTCTTGGGCCTCCCAGGTGGCGCAGTGGTTAAGCGCTGGGATGCGAAGCTGCCTGCAGCCTCTGCAGCGCCGGTTCGATCCCCGGCTGCTCCCCGGCTACCAGAGGAGGGTCCCACATGGCGCACAGACCTCTCCTGCCTCCCGCTGCTCCGCTCAGCAGTGTACCTCGGTCCTTCTGCCTGCTCTGCTCCCCGCTCTGGCTCTGTTGAATTCTCTCACCCTCCTGCGCTTCTGACAGTACCCAGTGCTTGTATAAATAGATAAATAAATCTTATAAAAAAATTTAAAAAAAACCAAAAAAAAAAAAAACAAAGGTACTGTCTCATTTTACCTCATGGTCCCTTTTGGTCTCCACACCCAACTCAATTTTATTTGTTTCGTTTGTTGATTTTTCTACTAAAGCTTATTTAGGGGGATAACTTCACACTTCAAACTATGAGCACAAAAATATAAGCATAAAATAATCCTTATGTCAAACCCACAAAGCAAAATTTAAAAACCATTTTGCTAAGCCATGTACTATATTATCAAGGAATGGGTTCCTAATTACTAATGTGCTTCATGCACAATATGCAAATTGGAATTTTAAAATTTTCAATTAATGAATGGTAAGGAGGGATTTTAACTGATATTTGCCAATGGTCCTTTTTCTGCTTCTCAAATATCCCAATATCCTACGTCAGAAACTGGCTATTTCACTTACCCACAGGGTTCATTCTGGAGGTTATGATGATGATATAAACTCAAAGTCCTAGACCAAGTTCTTTTAGTTGAATTCTGTTCAATACATACTGACTGTATGCTTTGTGGCAAAAAGTGTGGTAGCAGCTGGGTCTATGAATGTGACTCTGACAGTTTGTGCTCTGAATAACTTTTAGGCTGGTGGAGTGGACAGACATAAACACAGATCAGCTCAAGAGACTAATCTAAGTGTTCAGGGCAGTGTGGGCCCCAAGGTTGCTGCAGTAGAGAGAGGAGCATCATGTGATTGGAGAAGAGTCAGGAACCTCCTCCACATAGGTGATCCTTGAAGTGTGTCTTGAATGATGAGTGGGAAATGGGTGAAGAAATTAATACTGGAAGCACATTCGAAGTAGAAGTCACACTGAGACTAAAAATTGTGTCTGAAACAGCCTGATCTGTTTTGGGAACTTTGTCAAGATGCAAATTGTAGTGGGGGAGAGGCAGATGAGCCAGAAGAGGTAGACAAGGGCTCAAATATGGACGTCTCTGCAAAGTTATCTACCAAACTTGCCATGCTTACACTTATCTATGGATAAGTGAATTCTAAGTCAGGGGACAAAATGCATTGGTTCAAAAGAAAAATGCTCAGCTTCAGCCATAGTGTGAAAATAATTGTTCATTTTCATTAGGGTGTGTTTGCATCCTACTCAGTAAGAAAATGGCTTATGAAGTAATGTCTCTTTACAGTGTAGCAAGAGAAAGAGGCATGAACATAGTAGAAAGAATTACAATCTCATTAGATAGTACCTAAGTTAATACTGCATTACTTGGGGGCATTAGGAAAAACACTCAATATTTTGCATGAACTGTTATGTCTTGGATATACACAACTTTGATGGTAGAGAGTGGTTTACTACCTAAGGAAAAAGGGATAAATATTAAATATTTGCTTTTACAGAAAGACAAGCAAATAAGTGAATACATACAAATCAGTGTGATGGAATCCCTGGTAAGAGAAGCTGGGGGCAATGAGAGCTTATAATAGAGTCTCTGCATCCTGGCTTGGGGAGGGGGAAAATAAAACTTTCCAAAGACTGTATTTTCACTGAAGGTGAGAGATGGGTGAGGAGACGATTTAAAGTAGAAAGAGCAGAGTGATGTTATGGAAAACTTTCTTTTTTTTTTAAAGTTTATTTTATTTTATTATTTTTTAAAAGATTTATTTATGCATAGAAGAACTGGGGTATAGGCCAGAGGTGCGGGAAGTGGGGAGAGGGGATTCATCAAAGGCAGATTGGGAAGCAGAACAGACAGACTGACTGAAATACACTGCGGAGGGGAGCAGTGGGCAAGACAGGAGAGAGGTCTGCTGCCACATGTGGGTTGGGGCTCCCTGGACTAATTGAACTCAGGCAGCAGTGGTGAAAATGTGATAGTGCTGAGACTTAACCCTTTTGCCACAAGGGAGATCCCTAGGAAGCTTTCAAAGGTGGTGTGAAACCTTGACATACCGTGTAGTAGTTTCCCCCTTTTATGAGGATGCTTGGAAGATGATTTCCTTTTTAAAAGCTTTTATTGAATTTTAAAAATGTATATAAAAAAGAAAATCACATAAACCTCATGTATGAATCTCTCAGCTTAAAATAATCAAGCCCATGATAAATTTTATTTCATAAACATTGTAATGAGATCTCTGATACATGAAGACTTTTATGATTAAGATAAATAATAATGTTATCTCACACTAGTTGTTTAATATTGCTGTTTCCTTTTGAATAAGTTAGACCAATATTGCTGGATCCTTTTAGAAAATAGATCATGTAAATCATTGTGATGCAGAAAGAGAATTATTTAGTATCTGAGGTCTTTGGTTAAAATTCTTTGGGGGGGTTATGCTAGCTTCCTTTTTTATAGGTATTTGTGGGGTAATAGGGCAATATTTCTCCTTAATCACCTAGAAGTTATAGAAATGTAAGAAATGGAAGTTGCTATGGCCTATTAATTTTGTTCCTGAAAAAAGAAATAAAAAGTTTTGGGCATTTTCTTCAGGACAATTGTCCAGTTATCCTAGCGGGGCTTATTTGCAGATTTTAGGCAATCCCTCTATGATCTGTCCTTAGTGCTAGTGATCTCATCCAAATGCCATCTGCACTGGTCTAGCCTATCTTTTTACACAGAGGAACAAAATTTAGTACTGTTAATAGCTAGCATTGTAAATGACAGGGAATTAGGAGAGAGGGCAAAACAGAACTAGATCTGGTATCTTGGAACTTCTGTTTAAGCATGAATTTATAATCCATCAGGCTGGAAGTGGCAGTTAGAAGGGTGACAGTCACTTGGACTGACCCTAGAACATAAGTGTATCGACTTGGAGGTGAGAGCATGTCATGCTCTGAGACCTCCAAGAAATGACGTCAACGACAGGCTTGGTAAACAGGTGCTGAAAAAGTTGGCAGGCATTAAATCTCGCAAAGAAATGAAGAATTATTGAGGTATTTTAAGAAACAGATTCATCTACCGAGTGTTATAAATGCAAAGTGCAGGAAAGAATTTTTGGTGATTTTTATAGTAGTGGGACAAATATTTAATAACATTTTGATTTATTATCTTGTATCCAGAAGTTAGTTTTACACATGATTTGCTATAGCCCATAACTTTGTGGGTTCTGCCACTGATGGTTGACTTACTGTTCTATCAGTTACTTAATTAGAATGAATAATTCACAGTTTTTCATGATGAATGACCTAATTATTATGCTAATCATAATAATCTAAGTCTTCATTTTTTCTAAAGCATCTTGTGTGATTCAGTTATTAAATATGTGTATAATTACAGTCTTATAAAAATTCAGTATCATGCTTTGACAGACATTTTTATTTATAGGTAGACTTTCAAAAATAGCACATGCACGATACCTTTTGCCCTGAACTCAATTAGTTTTCAAAACATCGTTTTCTTTTCCTAATATGAAACTGTGAATGTTTATATGAGTGTAATAAGTAAAATGACAACCAAATTCACCAGAATACTAAGAGGTAGAACAGAATTTTTTACTTAGTACTGCTCTTGAGAACTTTAGTTTTAATAATAAAATTTCCTGTGTGACATCAGGATCCTGTTAAAGCAAAAGGAGTGAGTGACCTGGTATTTTTTGTTTTATTGTTATATCTTAATTTTGCACAGAAGAAACACTTGTACCATAAGTTAATTATTAACCCCATGCATCTTTCCCATTTCTCTACTTTGCTTACTGTCTCAGGTTCAAATAATTACATTTGAAATTGCTTCTCTTTTTCTCTGGACCAATGTTAATAATCAAAGACATTAGGATGTTTTATTGCTCAGTATTATTAATTAGAGTAATAACAAATTCTCAGGGCATGTAAAACTTGACCCATCTGACATACGATACACAAGAAGTGATATTTTAATAACAGGTTTCAAACCACACAATTTGGCAGTGCATGATTTGGTTTATATAAAAAAACCGGTAAGCGTTAAAACACACATTATGTTCAATACTGATGTAGATTAGTTGCTAAAAGAATTTTTTTGAGATGTGAAAATAATGGTTTGACTTTTGCAAATCTAAGGTTATTTTTTTAAAATAATTTTTATTTTTATATTCCCCATACAATTGCAACCCCCTTATTTTGACCCCAATCCCTCCCCTCCCCACCCCCCACCCCCCATCGAGTGTCTCTGGTCCGTAGTTGTTTGTTGATTTTGATTTTCACTTTCTTATAGTTATTCTTTTTCCTGGTCCCTTATTTAGGCTTTCTAGATTCCTGCTATGAGTGAGACCATCCGGTATTTTTCTTTTTCTTTTTGGCTTATTTCACTGAGCTTGATCCCTTCCGGTGCCATCCATGTTGCTGCAAATTGCATGTGTTTATCTTTTTTGAATGCTGAGTAATATTCCATGGTGTATATGTACCACATCTTCTTGATCCAGTCATCTATTTTTGGGCATTTGGGTTGTTTCCAAAGCTTAAGTTATTTTTAAGCAAAACGATTGACCTCCTTTTGGTCATGATTTATTTTGTCTTTGAGCACACAGATACAGATGATGAAAATGATCATTTTTCACTACTAAGTTGCTCATACTTGTTGTAAGGCTTTTCCTCTTCTTTATAGAAATCAGCTCAACAATTGTACCCTCCAGGACAAGAGGAAGAGACTGAAGGACTTTACAGTTGTGCTTATAACTCTCTTCATCTTGGTCCTTTTAGTCCTTTTAGAGATCAGTTATGAAACGCAGCAGACATGTTTGCTGTGGCCTGATTAAAAAAAAATCTTATTCCCATCTTTTTGGAGCGGCTATCTTTGAACAAGCTGCTGGATAGGGCAGCTCTGCTCATGCCCTCTGACCTGAGAATGGACATTCTCAGCTGAAGGTTGGATGGATGTCATTTGAAACTTTAGAAGAATAATCAGCATTAAACAATTTCTGTTCTTGTTGACTTAAATAATTTCTGAAATCACATGGCCTATAAATAAAAAAAAATTAACTGATTTTTGTTTCTAGCATTTGTTGGGTCAGCTTCACCTTACTTTTTGGTCCTGAATTCTTCTACTCCCCCCACCCCCGTCTCTCCCTAATTCTTGTAGTCAGTTCAGGCCAGGCGGCTATAACAAAATGTCACAATGGGTAGGTTATCACAACAGAAACTTACCTCTTACAGTTCTGGACATCAGAGATCAGGGTGCCAGCAAGGGGGATTGTCGGCCAGCTTTCTTGTATATATCCTCATGGGGGCAGACAGGACAAGTATTGTGTTCATTATTTTAATGATTATGTTTACCATACCTAATATTTTATTCATTTTCTCATCATAGTCTCTCATTACTGCTATATGTTACTATTATATTCCCTATCTTCTTTGACTTATTTTGAATTTTTGGCTCATTCTTTCAATAATTCTGTTTCAGATGATTTACATTGTTTAGTTCCTTGTTCTTGTTAGCAATGATTGCGATTCTTGGGTATTTTTTTCTTATTTTTTTGATGCATAGAATCATATTTCCTTGGTTCTAGTAATATATATGCAGAAGGACCAAAGACTAGGTCCTAACCCATGTTCATCTTGGAGTGAGTTTGAGGGGAGAAATATGAGATTTAGTTAGCAAACAATAGTACTGGTGCTGGTATTTCACCAGGCAACTCAGTTTCATCTTTATCCTAGTGAAGAGAAGCAACTTTGGAAATCTTCAGTCTCATTAGGTTGGAAGATGATAGTTTGGAGGCTTGAGAGAAAAGGGATGGAAGAGGTTGGTTTTCCAGTTTGGTCAGGTAGCTAATACATTTTCATTTACTTTTCACTCTTGAAGAGATTTTGTGATGGCTCCAACAGGGCAACTTGAACTCATGTTGCTGATTTTTATATTGAATTGCCAGGCTATGATGATCCCAAACTAATGTGGAGATAAGAGTTGACCTAAAGGTTTTTGTTTTATCTTCTTATTGCTGGTTTTGGTGCTCGTTAACCTTCAACTGCGGTCAACCATCTACTTTCCACCCCTCCTCCCGTGGGAAAAGATTTTGGCCTGCTAGGTTTTCATGAGTGTATGTGTCCTCTGTGTATTTCAGTTTCTATAATGCAAACTTCCCCCTTGGTTCTCTTTTCCTCTTGGGCTGGATTGAGCAACCTAGTGGCCCATACTGTTTTGCTATCTGTTCTGGAAGTAGGAGATCACAGCTGTGCTTTCTATTTGATAATGTGCTGACTTGACTTAGTATCATGCCCTGGGAGCATTGACACTCAGAGATGAACTTTCTATATTTGGCACATTCTCAATACTGTGACAAAGGACACAGTCACAGCTGACTGCTCTGCTGGACTGTGACTAGAAGCCTTGTGATTAACTAGCATCCAATGAAACTTTAACAGAAAAGGATATTTTTCACATTGGCATCTGAGAAATCATGCCATAGGAGGCTGTATATATTTGTCCTGGCATTTGACAGAGAACACAAAGGAGTCTGGCTTGTTCAGGGCTCCCTTGATACTTTTCAGAAAAATAAAAGCTGACAATTAAAATTTCTTGTCAATCCCAGAGAAGCACTTAGTAAATTCTTCACTCAACTCAAATATCTCCACTAAACTACCATTAATTAAATATTAGTTACATAAGTAACTAAGTCAGTCACTCAGTTAAATTTTCTTTCTCAGTTTCTTTTATTCTGGGATATTTGGTTTAGACCTAATGGGTATATATAAAACATGGACCATCATGACTACCAGCAGAGGTGTCATGTATTTGCATTTTGCCCTCATCTAATCTCTCTTACATACAAATATTTGAATATTTTCTTTTATATAATCCCCATCTTTTTGATGTCATGGGCTCCATTTCTTATTTTGGGTATGATTCTCTTGGGTCATTTCAAAGGCACCTACCTGGCTTACATCCCACCCCTTAGAGGATCTACTTCTGGGCCTTTCTAACTGTGATGGAATACAGAGTATGTATATAAGCTTAAGGGAACATAACCACCAAGAACCCTAACCTCCCCTGCCCCGCCATGCAGATCATGTCCAGGATACCTGGGATCCTGGGATGTAAAGGACCCTGCCCCTGTGGGCCCATGTGGGTCTCTTTTCTGCACCCCAACGTCTCTACTTACAGGATGTGATGGAACTTACAGATTGGGATGTCCATGTGTATGGTTGGCTTCTCATAGTGTCATGTGCTGCTGTGAGTGAGAGGAAGAAAGATGTAGGGGGCTTGAGTACAGAGGTAGGGGTAGCTGTCTCTCTATGATCACATTTCAATCAGTATGGAACTTGAAAGAGTCTAAGAATTTTGACATTGCACTTGGACTTCCAAGTAATTAAATGAATATGTTTGTCAAAATAGAAGGATAAAAGCTTTATTTAACAAGTTGTTAGCTGCCCATATATATTTTAAATATGTAGATATATGTATATGTATATATGTATATGCCTCCTCTTGCTCCAGGCTTCACGGAGTTAGAGGAGCACCTGAGCATAACCACAGGATAGAGTATTGTCCAATGAAACTTAGGATAACCATGGGAATTTGTCTGTGCTATCTAATAGGGTAGTTCCTAGCTGCATGCAGCTGTTGAGCATTTGAGTGTAGTTGGTGAACTCTTAATTTTAATTTTTAATTAATTTTAATTTTGATTACATATGTGCCTAGTGGCCACCATTTTGGATGACTTATTCTGTTCTTAAACATTTTTCTGGTAGGGAAGACCAGTAGGATTCATCATCATTGGTGACCCAGTTTCCTTCTACACAGCCCCCCAGTTCTGGTTAGGTTTAATGAAGGATCCACTGGCCTCTACCAGGGTCACACCTTGTTCTGTTCAATCTTGTAGCTCTCTTAGTACTGAAGAACTCATTAATTCACTCCCCAGAAATTTGATGATTTGAAATCCTGTTTTAATATATTGTGATGGCATCAACACATAAAATAAAATATGTTTCCCAGGAAAAGCCAGTTCAATACTTCTCCCAGTTCAAGAGCCATTTTTTTTTGTTTCAATAAAACAGAACTCTTGCAAATCCACGACTTTGACTCTTAAAACTGTTGTTTCTGATGAGAATTTCAAGACTCTACTTTTTATCTTCAAAGAAAAGGAAAGAAAAACCTGTTTCTGAACATTGACTCTTTGTGTTTGCTTTCCAGTTATAACAATGTAGCTCTTCTCAAGAATTCTTTTGAATTCTTTTGCAAGAATTCTTTTCACTGTCTCCATAAAGATTCCCAACATATTTTCTGAAAAATATGAAAATTAATTTCTTGATAAAGTATGACAAAGGAAAGTTTTTAATATGCTTGTGCAAGTACTGGTCTAGAGATGTTCATCCCTGTGGTAAGAGAAGCCAAGGTCACCAAAAGTAGAGACGGAAAACTGTGAATGAGGTCAGATATACACTAACAAATCTCCACTGTCAGAGTCACTGGGATGTGTACCACTCTCATATGCTGAAGCTTAGGAACTCACTGAAAATAGCACAAACCCTAAACAAAAATGTAAAGGGAATGAGTGAAGATTGCTTCCATGCCTCTACCCTACACTTGACCCTATCTAAAATAGTGAGTGGTGACTGCTTTTATCTGGTCTTTTAATTTTATTTACTATCTGTCTGACTATACAGCTAGCTAGCTATCATCTATCTAATCTATTTTTAAACGTAATCTCATAGACCATCATGCTAAGATAGTCTGGGTTCAGACAGGACAGCATGATATTGAAGTGGAAAGAAATACCAGGTTTTTCAACTGACTGATCTCTTCAAGCTTCTTTTTTGTACCAAAAGCAAATGTGTTTCCTGCTCTGAGATCTAGGTCCTATTGTCAGATCAGTTTTGAATATTTTTTGTACTTCTCAAAGGTGATTCACAGCATCCCCATGATTGGCATGGTAAATAATGTCTGATTGCCTGACTTCAGGCCTTAAAAAAAAAATAAACAAAAAACAAAAACCTTATCCCTAAGTCCTGTTGGCGATCCAGTTCTAATAAGGCCAAATTTCCTGGTATTTGACTATGGTACCAACCAAGTCTGATCTCTTATGACTTGGTTTTCTTTTAAAGATTTCCATGAATGACCTCTGTGTGTGTGTGTATGCGTGTGTGTGTGTGTGTGTGTGTGTAAATGTAAACAACTGTGTTAATGGTTTAAGATGCCTTTCTCAAGGCCCATTACAATAAAATATAATCTTTGGTTATTTTCTGAAATCAAGTAGAAAAAAAGCAGTTCAAAGTTTTATCTGGGAAGGTAAATTTATAATGGTACCATTTTATTTTGCAGTGTTCCTTGAATTATTCAGTTCCTTTTTTTAGTTTCTCACGTCAAGATGCACAAATAAATTAGCATTTCATTCTCAACTGCCTCTTTTAGCAAGAGTAAGAATTCTCATGTCAAAGTGAATGAAGAGAGAGGCAGGATCCAGAGAAAGTGAAGAAAAAGGAGCTGCATGATGAATTTTTGTAGATTTGCCTGGTACATCCCTTTTTGTATTAACAACAACATAAGACAATAAAAGAAAGAATAAGGAAAAGAAAGAAATGTTTCAAAGTGAACATGTTTCAAAGTGAACATGGTTCAAAGTGATACTCCATTCCAATATCATGCTGTCCTGTCTGAACTCAGACTATCTTAGCATGATGGTCTATGAGATTATCTTTAAAAATAGATTGGATAGATGATAGCTAGCTAGCTATATAGACAGACAGACAGTAAA
This sequence comes from Talpa occidentalis, assembly GCF_014898055.3. Lineage (NCBI taxonomy): Eukaryota > Metazoa > Chordata > Mammalia > Eulipotyphla > Talpidae > Talpa > Talpa occidentalis. The sequence continues at coordinate 24,242,320 of NW_023604972.1, forward strand.
TAAAATTAAAAAGCAATAATCATGTGAGTCAATATTTAGTATGCAGAGATACCTTTTCCAATGTGATCTGAAAGATACCAAGGTTCCAAGATCCTAACTCCATTAATGTGTTCAAGGTAGCCTGACCTTCCAGGGTCCCTTACTTTGTTTTGAGCTCCCTAGAGGCAACTCCAGTTTCTAGATCAGAAGAATGGCTGAAATGAGAGAATTATTTGAAACCTACAGAGTAGATGAAACTTGGGGAATTTTGTCAGCTAAAAGACTTTTACCTATAAATATACATTTATGTGTTTATATATACACAACCATTTGATTATGCAGTTTTATTTCCAAGCTTGCTATTTAATATTGAAGGGACATGGTCTGAGGAGAAGACGGCTTTCAGCTGCCATAGGGTCAGGGAGCAGAGTGGCTTGTCCCCCTGGTGGCAGATTCTGAGAACTGCAGCTAGAACCCAGACAATCATACTGGGCAGGCCAGGGTGTGATTGATTGGCTTTCCAAAAAAGATTGAAAAGAATATAAAAATATAGTCAATGCAATCAAATAATTTCAAATAGATGCAAGATATTTACTTCTATCTCCAAAACACCCTACCACTTCCTTCCATTATCAGAGAATTGATTCATTAGAATATTTATTATGTGACACATGTTTAGCATCATGCCACAAGTTTAATATGTCACATTAATGATTTATTCAGCTTTGAATATTCCATAACTTCTTTGACCCATGAGTTACTTAGAATTGTTTTGGCGAATTTCCAAACACTTGGACTTTTACTAATTATATTGTGTAAAGATTTTTAGTTTCATTCTGCTGTGATCAGAGGTCCTCTGCCTCTGCAATTTCAATCATTTGAACCATCATATGGTCAGTTTTGATAAATGTCTTATGTGTACTGGAAAGTAACCTCTTTTGATTAAAAACAAAAGTCAGAACTAAAACCAAACCCAACCAAAACAAACCCTGATGACACATGGAAGGAGATGATGTTTATAAAAGTGGATGATCAGAAATCTCAACTCTGATGTGCCAAATATTTGGAGAGATCCAGGGGGCAATAAGTGAAGCATGGTAACAGAGTGCCCACCTTCCTTTCATTTTGAACTACAGCTTTGCACCCTCCTAAGCACTTTTGAATCTATAACTGGGATCCACATTTGAATCTAGAACTGGCATCAAAACCAGTTTGATTATGAGACTCTGTAAAGCCCAACCAAACAATGGACAATCATATATTTATTGGAGTGACTTAAGAAAATCCAGAGGACTATTGACTAGCAGAACATTCTGATATTATTATCTTCCTTCTGATATGTCAGGGTGGATAATGAATTTTAGTTTTCCCAGAGGTTCTTTCTGATCTTGGAGACAGCAGTGGAAGAGCCTCCAAATGATCATATTTACATTGAGTTCAACTGATATTTCTTTTTTATTTTTTTTAAAGATTTATTTATTTATTTATACAAGCACTGGGTACAGTCTGAAGCACGGGAGGGTGAGAGAATTCGCCAGAGCCAGAGCGGGGAGCAGAGCAGGCAGAAGGACCGAAGTACACTGCTGAGGGGAGCAGCGGGCCGCAGGAGAGGTCTGCGCGTGGGACCCTCCTCTGGTGGCCGGGGAGCAGCTGGGGACCGAACTGGTGCTGCAGAGGCTGCGGGCAGCTTCACAACACAGCGCTCAACCGCTGCGCCACCAGGGAGGCCCTGACATTTCTTTTTAAGACTATAAAGAATCATAAATTACAAAAGGCTTTTTTAGTCCTAAAGAAGTTTAGCTCTCAGTAACACACAGTCTTATAAATGTACTTAGTAAATATAAGTGTAGATGGGCTAGTTTTGGGAGGAGTAAAGGAAAGACTTTTATATATAAGGAGGTAAAGAATGTACTTTAAAATCAACATATGAATTATAAAAAAAAACTGTTCACTACTTTGTGTTCAAACTGGAATTTCTGGTTAAAAATATCTCAAATTTCATAGTGCTTTTTTATAAGTGATTTTGTAAAGCTTCACATATCTTCTTTAATCTTCAACTTATAATACCTTTCACTTAATTTCTATTTATTCAATGATAACTTGGTTGAAGTCACTGGAATTCTTGTCCTACCAGGTTCACTATCCTAAGTGTTCTATGTCTTGACTCATATCTGCTCATAACAATTTAACAATATTCAAACTTTGATCATATTAAGAAAAACAATAGAGTGATCAGAAAAAAATGTTAGTGTTGGTTCAAACAAGTTGTTTTAAGTTCTCAGTGGTGTAGTGACAAAGTTTGATACTCATAGTGCTAAAAGGTGGATTTGCATGGGTGACTTTGGACAAAATTTACCTCTTTGTCACTTTAGCATCTGTACGTTGGAATAAAAACATTTACCTTCCAGAGTATCATTTATTATCATTTATTCACTCCAGAAATATTTATTGGGTTGTTACTTTGTGCTAGGTGCCATTCTAAAAGTTGAATAAGATACAGTAAGTCCCTATCCTTGTGGAACATTCCTTCTATCTGGGGAAGACAGACAATAAACAATGAAATAAATCAGTTCTTTTAGTCTTATATGGACTTAGTGTTATATGGAATGTGCAACAGGATAATGGGGTAAGAATGCCTTGGATGATAAGGGAAGGCTTCCATCAGGCAAAGAGATATGGAAAGTTTCCCCTGAGGCTGTGACCTTGAGAGTGACCTGAATGATAAAATGGCATTATAGTTTTATGAGGGCAAGCATGGCCTGTGCAGAGAGAGTGGAAATGGAAAGGCCCTGAAGTAGGACAGAGCTTGGAGTACTGTCAGAACAGAATATTGTTCTCAGATAGCATATTGGTTCTCAAGGAAGATGGGGTCAAATCTTGTAGTATGTTTCAGCCACAGAAAGAATTTAGCTATTTCCTAAGTGCAATGGAAATCATTGGAGACTTTTAAGTTGTGTAATAACCTGCATCGATTATTTTTTTTAAGATTTATGTATTTATGCATACAAGAACTGGGCTACAGGCCAGAGGTGTGGGAGCTGAGAGGCTTCACCCGAGACAGAGATGGGAACAGAACAGGCAGACTGACCGAAATACACTGCTGAGGGGAGCAGTGGGCAAGTCAGGAGAGGTCTACTGTGCCATATGGGTAGCTCCCTGACCAGGGATCAAACTCGCACCGCAGTGGCTGCAGAGAGCTTCATAGGTTGTGTCTTAACCCCTTGCACCACCATGGAGGCCCTGACCTGATTTGATTTGTATTTTAAAAAGATAACTGCTGTATAGAAAATGGTTGATGGTAATAGCTGCAGTATTTTAGGTATGAGATGGTCACTAGGGCTAGAAAAGTAACATAGAAAAGTTGGGACATATTTTGCAGATAGAAATATGCAAAAGGTGTGTCCTCCCTGGTGGTGCAGGGGGTTAAGACACAACTTATGAAGCTGTCCGCAGCCACTGTGAAATGGGTGTGATCTGGCCGGCCAGGGAGCAACCCACATGGCGCAGCAGACCTCTCCTGGCTCACTCGCTGCTCCCCTCAGCAGTGTATTTCAGTCAGTCTGCCTGTTCTGTTCCCCAGTCTGTCTCTGGTGAATCCTCTCATCCCCCTTCCTCCACACCTCTGGCCTGTACCCCAGCTCTTGTATGCATAAATAAATAAATCTTAAAAAAATATACACAGGCACCTTTGTAAACTTACATCTCAGTCTTATGGGGGTATGAAAAAGAAAATTTAAAATCAATGCTTCTCTGGATAGGAATTTTACAAGGTTCAGCATTATGTTGTTAGTGAAGCACTCCACTAAACTTTACTACTACTAAGACTTAATTAGTATTTCCTAGATGGGTAAGCTGAGACCAAATGAAGGTAAGTGATTGGCCCAGGTGTACAGCTAATTGGATGAAGAGGGAGGATTCAAAACTAGGTACTCTGGATCCTTGGTGAATGCTACATATATTTAGGTCGTACAAGTAGGGTGCCTGCATATAAAGATGTATTTGTTTGGAATCTATACATAAAGTGATGGATTGTTTTAGATTCTTTTCCAGTGGTGTCAACTAATTTGGGATATTGTGTCTCCTCTTGTCCAACAATGGCCTTGGAGATATTGAGGTAGATATTGAGTGTGTCAATCCTTGATAAGTGTGGATGTTAGGTGACAATATTCTTACCTGGAAGTACTAGAATCAAGGTCTCCGAAGACTAACATGGCACACCCAAGTTGTATACTTAGCTAATTTTAAAGAACATATAAAAGAAATATATTTTGATTTATTAATTTAAGACTTAATATATATATATGACCTGTCCTGTTTGCAGTGCTCTAAGTACTAGTGTCACCAAGTCTTCACTGAGTTTGAGTCCTAAGGTGATGTTATTTTTTGTATTTTATGTTTGAGGAAAGGAAACCATGGAGAGTTTAAGTATTTTGCTCCAAACTATTGGATTTTAATCCAGGTTTGTTTGTTTCCAATGTCCATGCTTCTAACTATCAAATGAATTTATTGAATTTCAACTAAAATTGTGGCATAAGCCTAGGCTACCTAGAACAGAGGTCATATATCATTTATAGGCTCGGGAGGAAGTGAATGCAATCAGCACTGAATTTTCTCTTTGCTGTGAATTACAGTTCATTTTCATTCTCTGATATATCACTATTATTAAAAGAAAAACTTATAAATGATGTCTTTTTTAAAAAGCCACATGTTAGTCTGCAGTTGTGTTGACCAGATGTTGGACAGGGTTGGGCTTATCAAGTTCATGTAGGACCATTTTATCATCACCCACCTGGCCAACTAAGCACTTATCCCTTTCTTTCTGCATTCATTTTAGCTTCCATTGTTGCACTAGGTGAAGAGACATTCACTTCAATCCTTCCTTTGTTCACTAAATCTATGCAGGTTTTTTTTTTCCCCCATAAACCATATACATTTTCTTTTCAATTTATGGGCAAGACTAAATAATTAAGATTCCTCCTGTTTTTGCCTTTCTGTCCTTAGAAAATTTCTAAAGGCAAACAGAAACCAAGACCAACTATTTGTTTGAGCTAGATTGATTAGGTTGTTAAGTAAGTGAAAGCAGTATTTTCTATTTTCATTTGTAGATAAAGTAGGCATGTGTGTTGTTAGAATTCTTTTCCTTTTAACTCTAGTTAATACCACATACTCAACCACAGAGCTTTGGATGATTTCTTAGTAAATAACCCCAATTACCACTTAGATTTCCACTTCATCAGTATTTATATAGCAAATAGAAACTTGATAAAACCCAGGTTGATTACAAAATGGATTTCTTGTAAATGTTGCCAACATTTTCCCCCCAACATCCTATTCTGCAGGTTTATATGCCTCTCAAAGTTTCTCTTTTACATAAAACTTTAAAAGACATTTATAGAACTTTGTTAGTAGAACAGAAGTGGCTTGGTTGGATTTGAAATAGCTCTGCAAAAGATGACAGAAGAATTTTGATAATTTAATAAATACTTCAGTCAAGAAATGACTTTTTATGTGACAAAGAGATGAAATACTATCAAATTCAAATGATTATTTTATAAGAAGTCATTAAAATTCCCTATTTCTTACATTCTGAGTTACAAAGTAGATATTTAGCAAATGACACTGTCTTTCATGGCCATCTGCCCTTCAAATTTGCTGTTTTATAAAATTCTTATTTAAAAACATATTTTATTTATTTTTGCATAGAAGAACTGGTGTGCAGGCTAGAGGTGGGGCGTGGGGGGAGGGAGGTTGAGAGGATTCACCAGAGACAGTGTGGAGAAAACAGGCAGATTTACAGAAATACACTGCTAGGGGGGCAGCTGGTGAGACAGGAGAGGTCTGCTGAGCCTTATGTGGGTTAGCTCCCTGGCTGGGGATGGAACTCAGGCCTTTGAGGTGAGCCATCACGGTGGTTGCACTGGGATTTAATCCCTAGGCTACAGGGGAGGCCCCTTATGAAATTCTTAAATACTTAAATTTTTAAAATTTAAATTCAAGCTCCACCAACAGACCTATTTCTTCTTATCAATGTGGCCAGTTTTGATCAGTACATGGTTCTTTTCTTTTTCCTCTTTCAGTGTGTAGTACAAACCAAGGCAGTTTTCTGGGCCATAGAGGAAGAATGTGCTCATTTCTCTTGCTCTCCAGACTTTAGGACTAAACCATTCTCAAGGTGAAATGGTTAACAGAGGCATCTAAGTGGCTTTAAGTTTGGCTTTAAGTGCTCAAGAGGCCTGCATAACTCCTCCTCAGGAGAGGAGAGAAGGGAAGTGCCTGTTTTCTGGCCTACTTAGATGATGGTATGAGTACCTACCATCATGTGGTGGAAAGTTTCAGAAAGCTTAGCTCAAAGATTTATGTAAATTTGGGCCTCCCCGGTGGCAAAGCGGTTGAGCACTGGGTTGCGAAGTTGCCCGCAGCCTCTTCTATCCCCGGCTGCTCCCCGGCCACCAGAGGAGGGTCCCTCATGGCGTGCAGACCTCTCCTGCCGCCCGCTGCTACCTTCAGCAGTTTACTTCGTCAGTCTGCCTGCTCTGCTCTCCACTCTGACTCTGGTGAATTCTCTCACCCTCCTGCGCTTCTGACTGTACCCAGTGCTTCTATAAATAAATAAATAAATCTTTAAAAAAAAAGATTTATGTAAATTCACTTTATTACTTGTAGATGGAGAAAAGAGCTCTTGATAGAGCACTAGCTTTGTAGTGTCAGCATACTATTGAACTCGTAGAGGAAAAAAGAATCAGGCATGTATCTATGTTACACCACAAAACAATTTCCTGTATTTAAAAATTTTGGTGCATTTTCTTTCAAATATTTTTGTGCATGTAAACATGCGAACATCTATGTATATAATTGAGAATTTACTCTATATAAATTTTCCCCTTGTTTTGCATGTAGTATATAAGCATTTTCTTATTTTATTAATATTTGAAAGTATTTATGTTTGTAGTTTGTTTCTGTTACAAATAATTCTATAAAATATAGCTTAGTTCATAATAGCTAGCATTTGTGTAGCACTGACTGTGTTAAGTAACTTTCTAGCAACTCTGCAAGTTCTAATGATATGAATACTTCCAGCAGGTCTTTGAGATGGGTCCTATTCTGATGTTCACTTATAACTGAGGAAACTGAGGCACAGAGAATCTAGCTGACTTCCTTAGACCACACAGTTGGCAGTTAGAGTTAGAATCCAATCTGAGCAGTGTCGCTCCAAGAACTCTAGAATCACCATGGGCTTTTCATACTGTCTCTTAATATTTTACCATAAATTTCTACAAGTGTAATTAATGAATTAAAAATCTGAACTTATAGTGGTTCTTAGTTTATAGAAAGTAAGCATTCTAAATTTTCATATGTCTTATGGAGAAACTTGTTTTATTATACTTTTATCAACATTGAGAAATCCAGGCAAAAATCTTCCATATAATAAAATTTTGTATTGCACATTGCTTTAGTTGTATTTCTCCAAGATGCAAATGTTTTAGATGATAATATGGGCTGTAGTTTATCTGTGCTTAAATCCCATGGGTCTCTATTATTTTAGGATTATTGTATAACTACAGAGAGCATTAAATGGATCAAAAAACACAAGTGGCCTAGGATAGGACTAGAAACAGCCTGATCTCTGAAGAGGAGAAACCACAAGAGGAATAGGGCTTTTAAGTTTCTTTTAGTTTATTACCTACAGCTCACTACCTTTTATTCTATCACATTTTGCGATAACTTGCTACTCATCATCAAACCCAGGACAAAAATATTTGGGTTTAACAGTTTCTTTTAGTCTTGTCCTTAGGAAGTTTCACCTATTACGTAAATTTAATATAAAATAAATTTGCACTCTTTTCTCCTCTAAATATGTCAAGCGTTAGTGCAATTATAGAGCCTCATGCAGAGAACCTGGGAGGATATTGTGAAAGGAACCTCTTCTCCCCTGCAGTAAAGGTGAACATTTCTTGTTTGTTGGCCACTTGCAATTTCCTTTTGTAAATATCCTGCTCATACTTATTTTCAGGAAATTCACTGATAACAGATTCCCCACAATATTCCTTTAAGATAGTACTGCAGTATTTTCTCTTTATGAAGGAAGAGAGACTGAGTATTGATTGAATCAGATAACTTCTGAATGAAACTCTTAGAGTCCATTTAAGAAATGCAATATAAGAGAGAACGCTTCCCTTTGCTTCAGCAATCAATGGGCAGACAAGAGCATATATTGCTTTTGTAATTTAAAAAGAAAGATAATGGGAAAAGTCCAGTTTTGGTGTAATAAGAAATACAGTGAACACATTTCATTATGGAACTCAGAGGACCATGCAGCCACATCTTTGAATTACAGAATCAATTGTGAGCTTGACATTTCGTGCTGAAAACACTGAATTGCTGCAACTCATTCCTAGTTTGGAGGAAATGTGCTTAGTATATAAGTAATAGAGACAAGACATCACAGAGAACAAAAATGAGAATCATAGGAGCATGCATGTCATTTTCTGGGGGCGGTGGAATAAAGTGAATCATTTTATTTTGTATTCAAATAGCATGCTTCGGTAATTGCAGCATGAGGTTTTATATTCAGTCTACTGTGGCATTAAGCATCTTCATGGCACTCAAGAAATATTAGTTGTGATATTAAAGCAATCAATAGAAATAGTGTGAATGTAGAGCCAAAACATTTAAAGTGGAATAAAAAAAAGACACATTTGTAGGTTAGCAGCAAGCACATGAAAGCTCACAGGCTGACCGAATTCTTGATTTCGTTGGGTGTATGCTCAAGTGTACTGAACTCACAGTGAGGAAGACACCTCAGAAATGGAAGAAGGTCCACTCACCTAGATTATTAACAACACTAATAAGGGCCACAGTCAGTGCTGGAACTTGCTCTCTCTGCCTGCATCCTGGAGGGTGGTTTGCATACAGTCTTTCAGGGAGGGGTTACTATACCCTCACAGCAGCTGTAGCTACTGAGAAAGACAGTTGATATTAAGTCAGGTCTCTTTCCAAAGCTTAAGTTCTTTTTTTTTTTTTTTAAAGATTTATTTATGCATACAAGAGCTGGGGTACAGGCCAGAGGTGCGGGGGGTGAGAGGATTCATCAGAGACAGAGCAGGGAACAGAACAGGCAGACCGATAGAAACACACTGCTGAGGGGAGCAGCGGACGAGTCAGAGAGGTCTGCTGCGCCATGTGGTTTGCTCCCTGGCTGGCTGGGGATCGAACTCATGCTACAGAGGATATGGATTGCTTCATAGTGCAGTACTTAACCCCTTGCACTGCCAGGGAGGCCCCAAAGCTTAACTTCTTATCCATTTGGGGATGCTGCAGCAACCTTCCCTAACCTGATATATTTCTTAGTATTGTTGGTCTCAGTCCGAGTTATTCATTCATTCACTCATGCATTCATTCATTATTATATAATATATATAATATATATATTATATATCCAAATAGTTATAAGGTTCTGAATTTGTGCCTGCTTTCTGCTAACTGCCCTTAATATAGCAGGGAATGTTTCTTCCATTCATGGAATGTGAAGTTCATTAGCAGAGATAGGGAATTATAGTCTCCTCTAATCATCATCATCAAACAGCATTTATTAATTACCTAGAAAGTGGCAAGCCCATTTCTAGGCACATTCTGGGCAGTCTCTGTGATTTTTACAGCAACACTTTACTCTGGTGTTACCACTTCCACTTTGCATGTGAGGAAATGGAGGCTCAGCTGCATTCACAACTGGTTTGAATCTCAATCAGCTGTGAAGTGTCTGGTCTGGGAGTCTAGCCTCACCTGCAGGGTGTTCCACTGCCTCCTTAGCACATCGTGGTCATTACGATACGCCACTCATTTCTTCATTGGATTTCTCATCCGGAACACACTTCCCTGCCACTATCTTCTGCCTTTTTTTTGCCACTGCTGTTCTTTCTATGTAACTTTCCTCATTAGAATTCCCCACAGACAGGAACATTCTCAAATAAAGTAATGTGTTTAAAGTAGTGTGTTGAAACTCTCAGTAACAACCCTTACCTTCACCTCTCACCAGACACACACACACACACACTCTCTCTATTTCTCTCTCTCTCTCACCACAGAAGCATGCAGTAAATTAACTCTTAATTCAACATTGTTCTGCAACCATCCCAGCCTGTGTAGGTTCATCATTGGCTGAGGCAGCTTGAGAGAGAACCATGGAGCCCTTGGCCTCATCCCCACAGGTTAGGGTAAATAAGCCAGCAGGGAGACAACAACTTAGGCCCCCCTGTGAATCCCTATCGAGTCTGTTAGCCATTTTCTGATGCTATCCACTGCATTCTGCCACATTCTGTCCTCTGTGATGCCATCCTTATATGGTCAGACTCTTGGCTCAGGTGTGCCCACTTATATGCCCACACCATACTCCAGGTGTCCACCATCATGCATACATACCCCAAGCCCATGATCCCAAGTGCCTCCTGTATTCAAGGTCACAGGTGATAGCCACCAAGACCAACAGTACAAGAGCCTGAGCAATCTTATTTACCATACAAACCTGTTAATTAAACAGTATCTGAAAAAGTCATATATAGTAGCTTTTTGCTTTTCATGGCACGTATGTGCAAATTCAAAACAATTTTCAACCACAACTGCATTAGCTGTATGCTTCATAATCCTTGGTGATGTGACATGACTTAGACACATCTTTCTAAATCACTTCAATCACTCCTATAAATGTGTCATAACCATATGCTAGTTCTGAAAGAGTGATGAATCTCCCCACTACTGTAAACTACAGGCTTGACTTGTGTGATTATCTGTCTATATAGGAAGCAGCTCTCTATATATTGTGAGTTCTTTTTCAGCATGTAGGATCTTTATTATATAGGCATTGCAGAAGCCTTAAAGGTTCCTACCCTGAAGTGTGATTGGCAGACACTCTCTCCAGGTGTCAATACATTTGAACAGTGGCTCCGCATAGGGCAAGTTCTCAATCTACCATAAGTTCATGTACTTTGTTTTAGAATGGAGATAATATCTGTAGTGATTTAAAAAGTTGGTTAAAAATTCTATAACATACCATTGGTGTATAGGAAGGTCCAACCACTATGGAGAGCTGTGTGGAGGTTTCTTGACCTACTACACATAGAGTTTCCATATGATCCAGCAATTCCACTCCTAGGTATTTACCCAAAGGACACAGAAACATCAATTCCAAAGAACACCTGCACCCCTATGTTTGTAGCAGCACTGTTTACAATAGCTAAGCTTTGGAAACAACCCAAATGCCCCAAAATAGATGACTGGATCAAGAAGATGTGGTACATATACATCATGGAATATTACTCAGAATTCAAAAAAGATAAACACATGCAATTTGCAGCAACATGGGTGGTGCTGGAAGGGATCATGCTCAACGAAATAAGCCAGAAAGAAAAAGAAAAATACCGGATGGTCTCACTCATAGCAGGAATCTAGAAAACTTAAATAAGGGACCAGGAAAAAGAATAACTATAAGAAAGAAAATATCAAAATCAACGAACAACTATGAACAAGAGACACTTGATGGGGGGTGGAGGTCGGGGAAAGGAGGGCTTGGGGTAAAAATAAGGGGGTTGTAATTGTATGGGGAATATAAAAATAAAATTTAAATTAAAAAAAATTCTATAACATACCACCCATCAATAGGTTGAGTCTATGTCCTTCTCCTTGAAATGGGTGGGCTTGTGACTGCTTGACTAATAGAGACAAGGAGGTGACACTATGTGACTTCCAAGGATGTGTCATAAAGGTCATATTGTTCCCATCTTGCCCTTAGGATTACTTGCTTGGAGCACTAAGCCTCCATGTAAGAAGTCTTACTATCCCGAGTGCACCAAGTACTGTGATTGATGGTCTTGGATGAACCCAATATTCCAGCCACCTCTACCAAATTTTTAGACATGAAAGTGAGGTTATCTTTGTCCCTCCAGACCAGTTAACTGCCGGTCAGATAACACTAAGTGACTTCATTGACCTCATGTAGAAGTTTCATTCTGCCAAGTCCTACCTGAATTTTTGACCTACAAAATTATGAAAAAAAAAGTTGCTTTAAGCTGGGGTAGTTTGCTATGTAGTTATAAATAAAACTCCACTTCAAATGTTGTGGTTATTCTAACACTTTTTAGCTCAGTATCTGACCTACAGAAAGCTATTATTTTTATTTATTGAGCATCTACTATGGTCACGAAACTGTGGTAAGTATTTTGAGGCAAAGCAAAAAGATATAAAATATATTCTTTTCTCTCTTACAATTTTGTGAGTGACAGTAAGGATGGATACATAGGAAAAGATAACATCTATATCATTATAATAGAAGATTTTATAATTGCTGTAAGAATGCAATGAAAGGAGAGGTAAGTCATTGTGAAGAAGGTTGTTCAGAAACAGAGCAAATCCAGGGAGATTGGGTTGACCCAGTGGTGGGTTCTCACCACTTAAAAACACAGGACGCAAACCTAAAGCAGACACAAGGGAAGAAACAGTAGGACTTATTTACATAAGGAATGAGAAAAGGAAGAATTGAGAGATTTAAGTTCTGTCTTCTCCATTGAAAAGAGATAAGAAGATTAAGTCTTTCCAGTACATGCCCTTACAGAAGTTTATGTGTAAATATCTTTTTCAAAAGCAACATTCACCCAGCCTTCAGATCCTCTGCCATGAAATCAAATTTTTTTAGAAAGACATATTTTGGGTTGGTAGATTTTGCTACCCTGCAATGCTTCCAAAGTTCACTTCATAAAGGTTCTTCTAAAGTATTCAATATTCAGAGATGTTATCGACATAAATGTGCCCTATCACTTGTGCTCGGAAAGCCAGACTCACAACCGTGAGATTGTTCACACAAAGAAAACCTTTTATTAAAGTGTGGCACTATCATAGGAGAGCAACATCATACTTTAAAGTGACTATCTGTCTCTCCAAGTGGTGAGTGAAGAAAATTGATATAGGAAAGAAAGGACATCCAGAGCACTGGGAGAGTTTCTTCATTATCAGGTCTGGGAAGTGGCCAGGCCATCTAGTCAATCACCAGACTACTGATGCATTTCTGGAACAGTTGCTTTCTTCTGGGTGTTCCTCAGGCACTGATGTTATCAGCACCCTCAGAGGAAACAGAAATATCTTCTTAAACATTAGGCGACACATCATCATGTCCCTAAGGAATATACTACAGTGGCTTCTAACACAGGGGTTAGGTTATTACTCTTGGTTCAGGTCTGGCCACAAAGAGATTTATTTAAAAATCATAGGATTCTATAGTTCAGGAGGGATTTTTTTCCTAATTTTCTTATGACTCCCAGTAAAGATGTCCCAGGTTTGGTTCCAGATACTTGCAATAAAGCAAATATCACAATAAAGTGAGCCATACCAAAATTTGCATAGCATTATGTTTTAAAAATGTATATAAATTAATGAAAAAAAATTTCATTGCTCAAATGCTCACAATCATCTGAGTCTTCAGTGATTTGTAATCTTTTTGCTGGTGGAGGGACTTGTAAAAAATGCAATTATATACAAAGTGCAATAAAATGAGATACGCCTATACTCCACAATGTATCCTCACATAGTGCTTGTTAAAAATAACGTTAATAGAGGAATTAAAATTTCAGTCCTATAATGACATCTGCTGTCACTACTTGTGATATGCACAAAATACAGTTGAAACTCATAACTGAAATCCATAATTGATGAAATCCAAATATGCAAACTACTTTTTATAGATGTTGTGGAAGTGCACTGCTGTATAATATTGGGACTTCATTGGTTTATTTAATTTCAACTTGGAAGCTGTGGGTGAAACCTTTTTAGAGCAGGTTTTATCTTAGAACGGGAGAAGTAAATCAACTATTTAAGAGATTTTAAGATTGCTGGAAAAGCCCTCTACCATCTGGTCCCTAAAGCACTTCCCTTGCTTTCTGTTGCTGGAAATTTCACAAATGGACCTCTAGATTTTTCCTTCTGTTTCTTTTCCTCGTAAAAATAAAATAACAAAGTAGATTCACCTGGGAAGGTATTAGAAAAATCCCTATGCTTGGGCCTGATCGGCAGAACTCTGCTTTTATTATTCTGGATTAGAGCCCAGTTATTGGTATTTTTTTTTTTAAACCCCTGGGTAATTTTAATGTGCAGCCAGTGCTGATTAACACTGTGTTGTTGGGATATTAAAAATATTCATTTGCACTTGAGATGTCAGGGTGTGAATATTTTGCTTTTGTTATTTCACATCAGTTTTCTTTCTGAAAGAAATAGGTTCCCAAAAAGAAGGACTATAACAAAAGAGAGTGCTGGAGTCCAAAACAAATTGAGATGTCAAACCAAAGAGAGACTCAGAGAGAAGACATCGGGATTCTACTTATAAGCAAGCACTGTCTACTTCATATTGCTCAACATTAGACTTTGTTAATATTAATGATGCACCATGAGGTGATGTCAAGCAGCAGCATCTCTTGCTTTCCTTCCCTTCCTTCAGCTATTTTCAGGAGCCTTCCATGTGGAAGTCAGGGACCTGGGAAATGGGCCGCACTAATATGTAGGCAGCGGGATTTTAAGATGCTGCTGCCGCAGTTGCGCTGCTTTGCAAACCCACTGGGGAGATGCTCATCTCTCCTTTGATTTGAAGTTCCAGATTAATAGGCCTGAAAATTGAATTAGCTCAGTGACTGCTCAAAGAGCATGGGGAAATGAAAACAAGTCACTGCTTCAGAAAGTGTTTCAGCTTGGCATGTTCAGGATGAGAGTGAATCTGGGTAAATCAAAGTTGGGGCTAGAGCTAAAATGTTAGGAAATGTTGGAAATATTTCTAAGTGTCAAAATGTCATGGAGCAAACAAGTAATGAGCAAGCATTTTTTCCTTCCCAGCTGTAATTCCCTTGCTTTCCTTGGTCTGGGTACTCCTCAAGCTTTTCAAGCAAAAGACTGGTCAGAGAAAATAAGTCAATTAAATGAGGGATAAATGTAGTCTTTGAAAGAAGTTAACTTATCCTGTTAAATTGCTTACAAGTCCTACAGTTATTTTCCCTCTTATAAGCAAATATGATATATAATAATATATCTGGTTAAATTTACTGTTTATGAATAATTTGGGATGGTTTTGCCAGAAATGGGTTTCTCATGAAGCTGATGAACTGAAGTCCTAGGGACCCTTACTTGCACTAGCCTCATCTATGACTCTGGAATAAACATAATTTGGAAATGAAATAGTAGTGAGTAAAAAAAGGGAGCATGTATGCACACAGAGAACAACAAGTGGTGATGAGGGCAGAGACTGAGGTGGTACCAGCACAAGACAAGGAATGCCAATGTGAGCAGCAGACCAACAGAAGCCTTGGGGGAAGCCTGGAGCAGTGTCCTTCAGAGTCCCCAGGAAGAACCAACTTAAATGATACCTTGATCCCAGATTTTTACCTCTAAAATTGTGATAGTGTTTTTTTTTTTTGTTGTTGTTGTTGTTGTTTATGCCACTCAGTTTGTGGTACTTTGTTATGGAAGCCTCAGCAAACTAACACAAAAAATGAAAGACTTCTAACAAGCATGTAAAGAATATTGAATTGAAAAAGTAAAACAATGAAAAATGAACGTAATTAATCTGTAGACTGCATACACATAGGGGCCAACCAGATATTGCCTTTCCAGATACTGGAGACTTTGCCACACATTTCAGTATGATTGAACCAGCTGTAAGAAACCAATACAAACCAATGAAGAGCTGAAAAAAAGGTATTTGGTCTCTTAGGAGTGATATAAAAATTTATGATTAGAAAAGGAACATTTGGAAGCAATCCTCACCAAAAAATGTGAGACTGTAAAAGAAGATGAACCGGTAGAAGTTAGTGTCATTTCAAAAACTATAAATGGACAGATCTCTTGATTTTTGAGCAAAGGTGTTTCCCCTGTGGTATCATAATAAACAATATAATCACCGTTAGAGGAGTGTCTGGAATGACAATTACCTGGAATTTTGACATTTAGATTTTCATATGCAAATGGTCTTGCTTCCAAGTAGATATCAAAAATAGACTGGTAAGAAGATCAACTGGTTCAGAGTCCAGTTGTGCCTTCCCCAGAGAAACAGAAAGAGACCAATAATTTCTCCTCCAGGGAAACACATGTTCCATCTTCTCCCTTTCCATTTATACCTGTCTTATACACAACACTTATAATATTTTGAAGTAAATCTGGGGTGTTGGATGCTCAATAAAGGAGAGAGCTTTCTTATTAATCTATAAACTGCTAACAGTTATACTGACAAGTCTTTTTTAAAACTTGTGCTTTTCATTCTGGATCTTCCATATTTTAGAATATTTTTTGAGTGTATCTTTTCTACTGAGAAAGGGGTTTCTTTTCTACTATGGTTGGTGGTATTATGAGGAAATGTTGGGATACGTATCATCATTCTGACCTGGATTGCTAGGTTGATAGTGATGCCATTAATAAGGATAATAGTTTTGCAAGAAGAAACACAAATTTAATGCTGGATAGCTTGAATTCTAGGTTCCCATGAGAACACAATTGGAAATGTTCAGCAGACTATCAGATCTAGGCATAGGGGAGCATCAGGAATGAGGATGTGCATTTGAGAGACATCATTATAGATGGTGGTCTGCTTTGTAGGAACACATAGAGCAAAAAGAAGAGAAAAGTCAAGGATAGAACTATGGGCAGGTTCAAATGTAACTTGTATATTTTCATGGGTTGAGACAAGAGAGAAAATCAGTTCAGAGAAGACTAGTTTTTCCTTAGTGCTTTGTTCAGAATCTCTCATAATCTGTTTGAATCCAAGAGAAAGTATGTTGATTCCCACAGAGGAGTCATATCCCTGTCTGTGGCTTCTACTTGGATTCAGAGTTCACAAAAATAACTATTTTTCTCAGCTTGACATTACATTACCGAAACGCAAATCTTAGGTACAGTTTCTTTATGATTGTGAGTCCACCTCTGTGTTATAATTTTAAAATCCTTTTATAAAAATAGCTTTTTTTGAGATAACATTTGTTTACAACACTATATATGATTCAGAGGTCTAAGATCACACCTCTTGAGATGTACATTACCTCACCCACCATCAAGGCCTCCACAGTTCTCCAACATAGTCCACTGGGGCCCCTTCACACCCTGTTCTCCAACTGCTCCTATCCCTCTCACCTCTAGCCTTTTAGGTTTTATTACTTTAGTTTAGTAATAAACTTTTAGGGCTTATTACTCATTTTGTGCTGTCTGAACTTTTGTGTTGTTTTTCTATATTCTACATATGAGTGAAACCATCAAGTATTTGTCTTTCTCTTTTGACTTGCATTATCCCCTCCTGTTCCAACCATGTTGCTGTAAATGTCAAGATTTAATCCTTTTTTAAATCTCACTGAGTAGTATTGCGGTGTGTGTTCATACCACGTCTATCAAATCCACTCACCTGCCCTTGGACACACAGGTTTCCATAACTTGCCTCTAAAATGTTTTTTTTTTTTTTATAGTTTCAGAAATAATGCACATGCATTGTAGAAAATTAGAATACAAAGCAAGCAAATTTAAAGGAAAAAAAACCCAAACATAACATTCCCACACCCCAGGGATTATCAACATTAAAGACTTAGTACCTATTAATATTACACATCCTGTTTTGTAAGCTTCTTTTCTTAGTCAGTGATCCTCATCTTTCCTGTTCAATACTTTATCACACCTAATACCCAGTAAATATTAAAATTTCCACAACAGGCTTAAAAATGTCCTTTAGAGTTGGCTTGTCTCAGATAAAACCACACCTTGCATTTAGATATTATATCTCCTAGGATATTTTAATTTGTACAATTGCTTTTTCTTATGAGTCTGACATATTAAAGAGGCTGTTACATGTGAAAATATTAAAGATTTTGTTTCTAAAAAGCAGTCAGCTTATTTTGATTATTCATTGAAAACCACTATCTCAATAAAAGAATTAATCTACTCAGGAAGTTTATATATCAGTCTGTGCTTTGTTAAATCAGGCACATTAGTGTAAGATGCAGATAAGAGCAATATATACAATGAAATAATTAATTAGCACTGCTTTTTGGGACCACTTCCTTGGAATGGCAAAACCTGCATTGCATTGGACCTCTCAGAACTTGCCAAGCTGTTTCCTGCTGTGATCGCACACAGTCTGTGCTTCCAGCACTGGCCTTGGTAGTTCCAGCACTGGCCTTGGTAGTTCCATCTCCACAGTTCTTTGAACAGGGATTCTTTCTGTTCTCAGACATAGGCATGGTAGGTTCTTCCTATGTCTGGTGGGTTTTAAATACATCCATAAATTTTCTGACATTCATATCACAAAGAGATGGGATCTATGTCCACTTCCCTTGTACCTAGACCAAAAATCCTAACTAATCAACTAGCACAAAATGTTAGGAATGACACTAAGTGATGTTTGAGGAGATGGAACAAAGATGATCAAACTTTTAACGTCTCCTCTTACTTTCCTTAGAAGTCTGAGACATGAAGAGAGAAATATGAGACTTTCAATTTGCAAAGAAAGCCAGGTCACAGGGAGAAGCTGTGTGTGTGCGTGTGTGTTCTGGGCAATAGCCCCTGCTAAGACCCCCACCAACAACCAGCATCAAGTACCAGTGTGGAACAAGTAAGTCTAAAATGCCTTCATCCTCTGCCACTGTGTGACTATGCATGAAAGAATCTGAGGGAGAGCTGCCTGTCCAAATCCACTCAAATCCCAGAACTGTGAAAGATAGTGATAAAAAATGGTTGTTCTTTTGAGCCGTTATAAAAAATGTCATTATAAAGAAATGGAACACCCAGTTGCTCACTTCTGTGTTACCCATCACCCCTGTTTTTCTCTCTTAGCTCATCTAAAACCTGTATAACAAATTCCCTCTGTTAAATATCCTATCTTTGAAATAACCAAGGTTGTTTCTGTTTCCCTGACTAACGCCTTACTGATAACCCTCCCAGGTAAGATCTGCACAAAACAGTCAGACATGAAAGACTGAAAAAGTTCAGATCACATGTTGATCTTTTAAGATTACATGGCTTATGATTTTATTATCAGTTGGTTTTGTAAAACCAGCACTGTAAAATGTTTCTGTTCTCTCAGAAACTATAAACAGATTTTTTTTCAGAATGCGAGAAAGCTGTGCTATATTTGAATGAATGAAAGACAAAAATTTCAGTATTTGTTTTTTAAAGTTCTTATAAAATAAACGTGATTCCTTAACGATATCATTTTCTTCACCTCAGTAAACTTCTGACTAAAAAGAGGAAAGCTGAAAAACACACCTTAGAGCACAAGGGACTGTGGTGATGTTTCACGAATGAATTGGTGTTGGGTATTTTATGAGGACTACACCTGAGAGCAGAAAGCATACACTGTACAAAAATGAACAGTGATGTAAATACATATACATATATATAACTAAATATTAAAAGAAAAAACACACCCTTAACTTTATGTTTACTCTAACTCTTCCTTAGGAAAGTTATAATTGATAGGTGTGTAATATGAGAAAATATAGTGAAGATGATCTTGGCATAAACTTGGCTTTGCTGGTGATCTGCAGCATATGTGGTAAGATGCCTAATGCTCCCTAAATAGTTGTGCATTGTAGGTACTTGAAACTAGGGCCTTAGATTTATGTAGGTGGAAGGAATAATTCCAGAGCCAACTGCCTGAGAATTTTCCCCTCAGGATGTCAGTCTCTGCTGGGTACTCCAGGGGATTATATTTTATAGTCTTGGCATGCCTGATCAAATTCTAGGAAGCTAGAATTTGGTGACTATTCCATGGAGAAGGAAACTTCCCAGACAGGCTTTGCCTCCATTTCAAAGCCCTGTTGTTGTTGTTGTTTTTAATGGGCAGGAAGTCTGCTTTGGTTATCAGTACTGTGATATTAATTTAGCTGTCATGCTGTCCTTCACCATCAATTTCTTTGTTTCTTCTGGCTCAGTCTTGGGCACTAATGTCCCTCTCACTTCCTGACACCGTAGAGACATTGAAGATTTTAGTCCTTTAGACAACAGAAAGCAAGTCATGGTTTGCTGCCAAAGCTACAAAACCAGTGCTCATCCTCACTAGGCACTGAACGATAGCCTTACCTCCATATCTCTACATGGACCTTCTCCATGCATCTGTGTTTAGTGTTCTCCAGGTCTTCATTGCATCATGTCCTGCTGGTACCAGAGCATCCTGAAATCTTACATGCTCTGATGAGTCTCTGGCAGTCTAATTCTAGCCTAGATTTTTTGCCAGCTCTTTCTCCATCATCCATGGCTGAAAACTCTGTTTTATGGGACACATGATGGAGTCTTTTCCCTAAGAATGATGACTCAGGACCTTCTCCCCATCCTCTCACCCACCTCACCATAGATTTGTATTGAAAATTACTCAGCTGGGCTGTTCTACTGTCATGCCCCTCCCGCCCACTCCCATTGACTATGGGAGCCCATGTGAATGGAAGATGAGGTTATCACAGTCTTTTAGATGCTGATTTCCCTTCTTGCTCTGTTTTCTTCAACCCTAATGCTATCCATTCTCAGGATTTTCTCTTTGCAACATGCCTTCTCTCCTTTCCACAATGGTTCTCCTGTTTGAGCCTGCCTGGATTATGATACCTTTCTTTGGTCTTAACCTTTTCCTTGACCTCTGTCAGGCCTTACTTTCATTCTTGTTTCAAATAGAAGCCCATAAAAAAAACTTTGCACTGGAATTTGAGATGAGAGGGAGATATATGCAGAGGTAAATTTGTAAAGACAGACGCTGTGTAGCCCAACAGGTGTGGAATAGAAAGGGAAATAATGGAGTAGCAGGTGATAAGCCCTTATCAGAAGAAACTAATAGGAAAGAGGATCCACAAAATACTTACAGTCTTAGGTGGCTACATTTGTTAGCAATGTATAGAGCACAACAATAACCAAGGTGAGCTTAAAACTTAACCCAAGAGAGTAAATATGATATCTTAGACTATTGAAACTTGTAGCACCGAACAGTGGTAACAGAACCATGTCTTCATTGTCAGACTCAATTTGGGGGACATCCCTAAACATCCAACCAGCACTATGATTCCATCCTTGGAAAACTGATGAAACTGAATTTTATTTCTAAGTTCATTTTCATTCTGACATTCCATGAGTATTGCCCATGGTCCACTCTCACAAGCAAGTCTGTAGAATCAACTGTTGTTTTCAGGTCATTAAAGAAGTATACATGTTTCGGGGCCTCCCTGGTGGTGCAAGGGGTTAAGCACGCACTATGAAGCAATCTGCAGCCTCTGCAGCACGAGTTTGATCCCCAGCCAGCCAGGGAGCAACCCACATGGCGCAGCAGACCTCTCCTGACTTGCCTGCTGCTCCCCTCAGCAGTGTATTTCAGTCAGTCTGCCTGTTCTGTTCCCCTCTCTGTCACTGGTGAATCCTCTCACCGCCCCCCAGACTTCTGGCCTGTACCCCAGCTCTTGTATGTATGTATAAATAAATAAATATTTTTAAAAAAGAAGTATACATGTTTCCAAAATCACAGAAAACATTTAGTCATTGGGAGTTGATGGTATTAGGAAACCAAATACATCAAGAGTGAAACATTAGTCATTGTGGCATAGTATTTAATTTCTGATTCCATAAAAATCACATTTTGACAGTTAGCTCATGAATCCTCATTATCAAATGAGTTTAAACTGCCATCTCTCCCCCCTGGAGCCTGCTATTTATTTCCACATGACACCACTAAAAGGTTCTTAAGATATATCTGAATGAAACCTTTCTACTGTAGAGAGCTTGTGGGATGTGTGATCATGGAATAAAGAAAGTATAAAAAATCTTTTGCATTTTCTGAACATGGAAACAGAAATCTTATTTCAAACACAAATGCTGAGAAAGAGAAACATTAATTGGTCTCTCAGTTCTAATACTACAAGGTCTACAATCTGGAATGCAAAATTCAACCATATTTGCATTATTAATTCCCAGTCCGGCCTGAACGATTTTGTGTAAGGTATTTAGTATTTCTGACCTCAGTTTACTTGTATGTAAAATGAGGACAATATTCCATATTTCATAGGCTTATTTTAAGGAGTAAGATAGATAGCATGTATAGTATTTTTGGCACAGAGGAAATATTTAACAATTTGCTAATTTGATCAATGTTATTATCAATAAAGCATCTAAGATGGATACTATCCAGTAGAAAGAGCACCAATACAGGAAAAGCTGAGCTTTTCACTTCAAATTATACTTTCTAAGTATCCACGTTATTATCTTAAATTAGACCTCACAATTTAAAATTACAAAATTTGATTTTTGAGAAGTTGAAAGAAATGCAGCTCAGAAAGAAAGTGAAAAACCAAGAATATCTTGGCATTTGAAGCAGTTAACAGTCTAAATAAATTATGTAACTTGGCCATAAAAATGGAATTTTTTTTTAAATAAATTTTATTTTTATATTCCCCATACAATTACAACCCCCTTATTTTGACCCCAATCCCTCCCTCCCCGCCCCCACCCCCCATAGAGTGTCTCTGGTTCATAGTTGCTTGTTGATTTTGATTTTTACTTTCTTATAGTTATTCATTTTTCTGGTCCCTTATTAAAGTTTTCTAGATTCCTGCTATGAGTGAGACCATCCGGTATTTTTCTTTTTCTTTCTGGCTTATTTCGCTGAGCATGATCCCTTCCAGCGCCATCCATGTTGCTGCAAACTGCATGTGTTTATCTTTTTTGAATGCTGAGTAATATTCCATGGTGTATATGTACCACATCTTCTTGATCCAGTCATCTATTTTTGGGCATTTGGGCTGTTTCCAAAGCTTAGCTATTGTAAATAGTGCTGCTATAAACATAGGGGTGCAGGTGCTCTTTGGAATTGATGTTTCTGTGTCCTTTGGGTAAATACCTAGGAGTGGAATTGCTGGATCATATGGAAGCTCTATGTTTAGTAGGTCAAGAAATCTCCACACAGCTCTCCATAGTAGTAGATACTTGTGTGTTTCATAAGAGACTAGCCATGCCCCTGACCCACAACCACCTGCTGCAGCCCGGGAACTCTGCCCTCACAGCTGTGTCCTGGGCTCTAAGGCCTGTCTCATATTAAAGATCATATGGCAGTTTTGATTTGCATTTCCCTGATTGCAAGTGATGTTGAACATTTTTTCATATGCCTGTTGGCCATTTGCATTTCCTCTTCAGAGAAGTTTCTTTTTGGCTCTTCTGCCCATTTTTTGACGGGATTATTTTCTTTGTTGTTGTTGAGTCTCATCAGCTCTTTGCAGATTTTTGTGATCAGTCCTTTATCATTAGGCATGAGATACCATCTTACACCAGTGAGAATGGCATATATTAAAAAAATTAGCAACAACAAATGTTGGCGAGGATGTGGAGAAAAAGGAACTCTCCTGCACTGTTGGTGGGAGTGCAAACTGGTCCAACCACTAAAAATGGAATGTTTTTATGTCATTCCTGCATGAGAAGCAATTTTTTAGTTGTATGTTGCCACTATATTAGTTGTAAAATAGCAAAATAGCACAATAAATAAATAAATAAATTGCAGGAACATTTCTATTTTAAAAGAACTAATCCTACTTACTGAATAGTTAGTCATATCATCAAGCTTTTAATTTGCCTTCTCATTTTGTTGTATTTGTATACCCAGTAGACATCAACCGAAGTGGCTAGTACACATCTTTGGCAAATAATGCTTTTGGATATACATGCTCTGAACCATGACGATAAAAATACACAATCTTTTTATAAAGATAGTGAGTAAAGGGCCTCGTTGGTGGTGAAAGGGGTTGGGACGCAGCCTATGAAGCTGTCTGTGGCCACTGCAGCACGAGTTCGATCCCTGGCTGGAGAGCTACCCACATGGCGCAGCAGACCTCTCCTGACTCACCCACTGCTCCCTGCAGCAGTGTATTTCAGTCAATCTGCCTGTTCTGTTCCCCACTCTGTCTCTCACCCCCCCAACTCAGGCCTGTACCCCAGTTCTTATGTGTATAGGTGAATGAATCTAAAAAAAAAAATAGTGAGAAAAACAATATTGTGGTATCCTAAGAACTCTTGAAAGGGGAATAGTTGGTTAGATTTTCTAATTTATAACCTAACTTGTGAGAAATAATACTGTAATAACAACAATGACTTAGAATTATAAGGTATTTAATAGGTATTATAGTTTTTTGACAAAACTCATAGTATTCTAAAAGCAGTGTGTTTGAATGAATGGACTATTATCTTTCTTTTTTTCTACTGAGCAGTGAACTAAGAAGTAAATAGTTTTTCTTTAAATGCATAAGAAATATTTCTATTTCTGTTTGCTGTTATTAAAGGTTTTTTTTGAAACATTCTTGGGGCTTATAATAACTGTATTATTTTTTTACAGATGTTCTTTCTGACCTTCTACTCCTGATCCTCAGCATCGTGTTTATCCACATGTATGTTCCTCTACTTCTTTTGTCTCTAGTATACATATCTGTCAAACTATACTGGAAGTTCATTGAGGGCCGGAACTTAATGAGTTTTAAATCCCTGTTGCTTAACATAATGAACTCAATCAAACAGGTTGAATAAAAGCTGAAAAATGAGTGGGGTAAGTATCTTGGCTTTGTAGATTCTAGGTGCCTGCCCTGTGTGGGACAGCCCTGCCAATAACTTTTAATGCACTTTGAAATGAAACCCATTTGACATATGAATATAATATTTATTTTTATATAATCTGTGTATACAGTTTATTCCCTATGGAATTTAGCTGATATTGAGAGGTGTATAGTATTTTGCTTTGTTTCAAGATTTATTAAATGTTCTTCATCATTCAGAAAATCAAATACCTGACTGAATTATTGGCCATGCTGTTGAGTAGTTGACATGAGATGCCCTTGCCAGTTTGCCTGTGTGTCTGTCACACTTAGTTCTATGTCCTGGTGCAGACATCAGACTGCTTCATGTATCCATTATGCCAGCTTCAAGGGCTCACATAATGAACTACACATGTGTTTTTTTTTTTTTTTAATTAAACTCCTTTTATTTCTTCTCCATGCCGCAGTTAGGGTGCTTTCCTGCATGTTTGTGCGAAAATAAGTTATATAGCTCAAAACGTCCTTTCTGAGTCTCTTAGCAAGAGTGTCTTCAGGTTTTAGAAACCTAATGATATCCATATACCTGATGAAATGTACCAATCTTAGTGGGATATGGGAGTGCCTCTGGCAACAAGTTACACCGCTTTTGCTATAGCAAATCTTCATAGTAGGTGGGATAAATTGAATAAATTTCTCCTATTAGTTCAGGTGAGAGGCACCATGAAGAGGTTTGGTGCTAAACTTTGACAAAAATTTTCATATTTCAGAGTTTATTAGGCTTTAGCATTGTAGAGAAGAAACTGGAACAAATTCATTATCTCTCCGTGGATAGATTATAATGTCTATGCCTTTCATTTCAGCATAGTAAAGAGTATTAAGTGACTGGTATAAAAGGTGTTCAGGATGTGAGAGTTGTGGGCCATTGACATAGTTGAATAATGAATACATCAGACTTTTAAGTAATCATATGCCATGAGTCATTCACTGAGTTATGACCTAGATGTAGAGTCTGAAGCAGTTCCCTGGAGCTAAAGTCCATTCATAAAATATTGAAAGCTACGCACCTGGCTATTTATCTCTATCTGCTTTTACAACAAGGGATTGTACTCAGGGC
Organism: Talpa occidentalis; assembly: GCF_014898055.3. NCBI lineage: Eukaryota > Metazoa > Chordata > Mammalia > Eulipotyphla > Talpidae > Talpa > Talpa occidentalis. The sequence goes on from NW_023604972.1 coordinate 24,267,955, forward strand.
CACTGGTGCTTTGTTGATATGAAAATGTTATTTAGCCCTCTAAAAAAATGAAATATAAAGCAACCATCAACCTCTCCAGGTTGTTAAAAAGAGGTTTTGTCCTTTTCATTTCCCATGAAAGCCCAGCTGTATCACTTTCTAAAACTGAAACTTTTACATGTGCTCACCAGGTGCCAGGGCATAAAAATCAAAACTGTAGAAAGCTAGAACAAGATATTTCAAAAATAGTAATTGGAACTAGGACTAGGGAAAGAGGTAAATGAAAAGAAAGTAAATGAAAATGTAGAAAGGAAAAAAAAAACCCTCCATATGTAGACACTTTGATGGGATAAAGTGCACTCAGAATTTTATTAAGCAGTTAATTTATTGAATAAGAAATGATCATTAATCCACCAAATTATTTTAGCTCAGTTCATTCATTCAAATTCTCTGGCTTATATTTTTAGATTTGAAAACTAACCTAGGGACAGTTGATGGGGAAGTGTGGAGTAAACACAGACCTACCGATTCAGGGTGCAATTTTCTTTTCACAGAGAGGATTTGGGTTTTAGCAGAGGCTCCGAAAATGAAAAAGAACACAGCTGAGGTGGGTCTAGAGGAGATACAGTGGTACTTGAGGAATTGGCAATTATGTCGGGGGAGACGAAGGGGGAAGGGTTTGAGAGCAGAAATTCTAAATCTGCCTAAGTATTATTGGCAGAAGTAAAGGTGACTAGAGAGCAGGATAAGGAATCCAAGAGTTCTGTTTTAGTTATTTTATGCTTAGTTAAAAGAATCACATCTTGTTGGCAATGTCTAGTGAGAATACTTGGAGTATGAAAACAAGCACTGTTTAGTAAATCTGGAGAAACAGACATCAATTGGGACTGTCCCAGCCACCATGGACAGCAACCTGATCAGCTTATTGATGGTATGATACTTGGGCAAGATAAGGTGGTACTGGGAAGCAGATGATGTATTTATTTATGAGACAGTGGTCCAGGAAGAGGGAGTGCTAGAACCATCTGTGCAGACTTTGGCTGTTGGCATTTATTACTTTAGAATTTCTAAAACAAGGATAGGATGCCATTGTGGCTTCGCCTTTCCTAGGAATGACACTTCAAGGACTAGCCACATGAGAACTGACTGACTTGCCCCATCAGAGCTGGACACCTATATTAGGGGATTATCTGTGTGAGAACAGGAGCACTGCTGGCCAGTCTTTTCACTCTAGGTCACCAAAAGACGGTGTTATGGTGAGGAGGTTGCTTCATAAAGTGCTGCACTCAACTTGTGGCCCTATTTTCAGAAACGTTTTTAAAAAAGATTTATTTATGCATACAATAACTGGGGTGTAGGCCAGAAGTCCCAGGGATGAGAGGATACACCAGAGACAGAGACAGAATGGGGAGCAAAGCAGGCAGATCTACTGAAATACATTGCTGATGATGGGAGCAGTGGGCGAGCCAGGAGAGGTCTGCTGCACCATCTGGGTTGGTTCCCTGGCCAGGAATCAAACTCACATACTAATGGTGATAGTATTGAGACTTAACCCCTTTGCCACTAGGGAGGCCCCAATTTTCAGAAAACTTTTTGTCTGAATACTTCAAAATTTTATAACATTTTTTGAAAAGTATGAATACACAAATTAAAAAGAATAATCCCTTAAGATATGGAAGAAAATAAATATTTTGAGAGATGTCATAGTTATCCTTTGGGTCTATAACTGTCCCAATTTAGCACTGAAAGTCCCTAGTTCTGGAAAAATAAAGCTATTTTTCAGCCTAAAGTCTAATAAACATTTTGTTTACCTCTCTAGAGTAATTAGTGAGAGAGAAGGAGCTTATTTTTTCCATCTTCCTCAAAAAGTGATTGGCTTAACCCCCTGCAAATTGTTTACCCCCTGCAAATCTATATTAATTAAAAAATGTATTTGCTCTGAACTGAGGTTCAAATAAACATCCAAGTTTGGCAGGTATGCATGTATTGCTTTTTTTTTTTTTTTTTGCCCTAAACCAAAACTTCTCAAAGGACTCCTGGGGGATCTTGTTAGAAGTTAGATTCTGATTCAGTAACACTAGGTAGGAACTGAGGGTCTGCATTTCTAACAAGTTCTCAGGTCATGTGTTGTTAATAGTCTGAGGATGACTAGAAAGATTCTAAATCATAAGATCTATTGCTAAGAATCCCCATACCCGAGTAGTAAAAACTTCAGCTGGAGTCTTAATTGGGGTATGCCTGCTCTACAGGATCATAACAGAATTTGGAGGGATAGACTTTTTCCCAAAGCAGTAAGGACAACAGAGAGATTGATATCTTTATATATTTTCCTGCAAGACATATCATTGGACATAAAATTTAAAGCTCACAGTTGCTGTGCTATACATATGGGATGTGCTTCAGGAAATACATGTCTGAGGTTGCAAATAATTATTGATAGAATATCTAACCCATATGGCTGCAAACATCATCACTTGATTGGAAATTAAGGAAATTAAAAATATTTCTCACTAAGAAGCTATTGGGGTGATCCTTGTTTGCAAAATCAACTTCGTCAGTCCCATTTGTTACAATCTGATGTGTAAGACCCAACATGGGCGAGTTGTTAGGAATTAAAGCACTAAACAAATGCAAAGTCTTATTATAATCACTCTAGGAGTGATTATGTGACGAGTGCCACCTGGCCAGCTTAGTAGCCCAGGCCTCTGAAGATTTCCTTCTCTACTGACCTTGATCATCTTTTAGATTGCTGAACATCACTTGATGATCTTTTCATATTTCTGATAGGAAGGCATATACATAAAGGCTTGGTCAATTTTTTCTGTCTGCAAATTAATACTTCTTTGGGGTATCTGAACCGTGCTGGCTGAGCTGGGCGAGACTTTGATCTATTTGAGCAGATGCCTATTACAAAAAGTTAGCTGGGCTTTAGAAATAGCTAATGTCTCCACCGACCGCAGAATATTATTAAGGCTTGATGGCAATCTTCTGACGTGATGAAACTGAATTAATGAACAGGAACTGCCTGCTTGGCAGCTCTGAGGGCAGTTGGAAAGCAAAGAGAAGGCACACACATTAAAGAAGAAAGAATACAGACAGAAGCTGGGCAGGGAGACAGAGCTATTTAATTCAGAAGGGTGGGTGTTAATTAATTTATTTTGGGTGAGGTAGATCTGATTTCTAAGCTAGACTACAAGCTGTTGCCAGTCTGGTTGGGGACAATGTCGTAACAGCTGTAGGAATATCGTTCATCATCCGAGTGGCTGACCTCATATCATATCAATCTTCCTGCAACCAAGATCACCATGCTATGTCAGTTGGATGCCAACAGCTCATTTTTCTTACCCTTTGATGTTACTCTTGTTGTATGTGCCTGTCTGGTGTCCTGTCTCTGTTCTTAATTTCTCCTTGAACTACCCTGGAATCCCCAAAACTATCTGTAGCAAGCAGAAAATAGAATAGCAAGAGTGAGTTGGAAGTTGTCATTTCTTTTAGAATGGTATAACTTTAAATGTATAAAATCTTGGCTTCTTTCTTTCGAAGAGGAGTCCAACATTATCCAGAAAAAAAGGCTAGTCATTAAAATTCACCCAAGCAAATGCCAGACTCATGGTGTCCCAATTTGGTGTCTGGTCTCTGCTCTTCCACTGCCAAAAGTGATTTTCTCTCAATTCTATTGTTTCAGATAACAAAGGGCACCTCTCACGATGTCCTCCCACATGCAGTTCTGTGGAGGTGTTTATTATAGCAATTAATTTTCAAGGAAAAAAATGGTATGGTGTATTATGAAGTACAAGAAGAAATGAATGAATGTTTTTGAGTAATTTTAGAAAGCATTTTGAACTAGTGAACAGAGCAATGGATTTTGGTATAGAACTGGTTCAAACAAATCACTTGAAAATCTAAGGAATCCGGGCCTCTCTGGTGGCATAAGGGGTTAAGCACCATGCTATGATGCAATCCAAAGCCTCTGCAGCACAAATTCGATTCCCGGCCTGCCAAGGAGCAGCCCACGTGGTGCAGCAGACCTCTCCTGTCTCGCCTGCTGCTCCCCTCAGCAGTGTATTTCAGTGTCTGCCTGTTCTGTTCCCCACTCTGTCTCTGGTGAATCCTCTCACCCCCCAGACTTCTGGCCTATACCCCAGCTCTTGTATGCATAAATAAATAAATCTTTTTAAAAAATCTAAGGAATCCTCTATATGTTTGTTAAAATTCATCAATCTGTAGCTATGAAATAAATCACTTGAAAATCTAAGGAATCCTCTACATGTTTGTCAAAATTCAAGCTGTAGCAATGAAAGGGTGGATTTTGTATGCAAATGAACTTTTATAAGGAACTCAAAAATCTGATGACTAACTATACTTTTTATTAAAGAAAATCACAAAAAATAAAAACCAGCTACCGCATTTCAATTATGATATAATTACACATCCATTTTCTGGTTACAATGGGGTCAATTAATCATATCCTTCTGTTCTTGCTGCATGCAAAATTCTTCTTTGCCCCTCTATCCCCTAATCCCCATCCAATTTCTTCTTCTACTTTCTGTGCTCTTGTGCAATATATTTTGATTTATATAACCCTGATTAAAATAGGTAGCATTGCTTTGTGTGTGCATCTGATTTTATTCTTCATAAATGATATGCTATTGTCTATAGAATCCATTGTATGTCTAAATAATTTTACACAATACTATGATTATGTGTTAAAGATATATCATGTGTCAATTTAGCTTATAACATTTGTCAGGGCTGTTGTTTCCAGTTGCCCTAAACATCACAGACTATGGAAATAAACCTTCTCACACATTTTCCCTTGTGGAAGTATGAGATGACTTTTCTAGATTACCAACCAGTAAATGGAATTATTAGGCTATGGCATTCAGAATGCTTGCATTGGTGTGTATACCCACCAGGAATTTTTAGAAGGCTCTTCATTTTTTACACATTCTCTAATATTTATGTACTTAATTTGTTTTCTTGCTATATTTTAAAAATAGAAATTCTCTTGCTATATGATTTATTTTAAAAATAGTTTGACAATGGACATTTTTTCAAAGTTTAAAACAGCATTCTAAAATTAGATTTAAATAATTGGATTGTCATTTTAACTGATATTCTATTTTGTGATATTGGTGGAAAATAGACTTCTTAGCAAGGAAATAAACAAGTCTAAAGTCAAGATAGCATAAATATCAAATTAATAAATTGAATAATTGATAATTTGGGCATGGCTAAGGATTTATTTACCAGTCTTATTCCAAGGTATAAATAATGATCCTAAGTATCTCTTTGATTAGAGGCAATTAATGAGACTTCATGTATTTAGAGACATGACTCAGGAAGTAAAAGAATAAACTGAAAAGAAATAGAAGCTGATTTCTATATATAATATGCTCCAACAATCATGTTCCTGTGCATGTTTTTAGTCAATGAAAGTAAAAAAACAACTATAAGGTATATCATGTCCCTTATGTAGAAGAAAAACAAATATATGTGCTGAGACTCATTGGCCAGAATTACCTTTGGATATAATTGTAATGAAAAAAAGTAATATTCATTAGTTTTTAGCTATATGTTTATTTTTGATGTGCTACACTTTCTTGCAAGTTTCCTTATGAAGTTGAATATAATTAAGCCAATATTTGTTACATTCTATAGTGACTCAATGCTTGATGTACATTCTTATTTTTCTTCTGTTATCCCCACACTATATCTGAAACAAATCTGCAAGTCTATATTGATTGATAGAATGATACTTTCATATTGTGAATAATTTGATATAAATCGGTTTTGGAGAATTCATATTAATATGTTGAGCAACATGGGTGATATTAAAAAGGATTTATTTCAGCATACAAAAATTAAATAGATCCATAGACTTGGATTAATGATCCCCTTTTGAAAGAGGGTATTTCATCTTCTAAGGATTTTTTATGATACTCAAAATGATATACACAAAAGGAATTCCAGAAACCCCTTAATAAAAAAAGAAATAGAAGAGTAATGATTATTATTTTTTCTAAGATGTAGACCTCTGCATTTGTGTACATCAGTGTCTAACTAAATATAAACGAAAAGGATGAAATGACTGTCCATGAAAATGTTCTTTATCAATGATAGGATGTTAATTGCTATGTACTTGCTTTGTATCAGTATAGTGTTACATAATTTACTTATCTATGCAGGACAGATACAGTCTTTCTATATCTGCTCAAAGAAGATTATATATTGTGACATTGTCTCATTTTTTCTTGCCTACCTAGTTGGAAAAAAGAGAATTACTTTTTGTGAACAAGTGCCAATTTTTAGAAAACTGTCATTTTAGATATATTTGATTGCAAATAGTTTGGGGACATTTGACATTAAAATTTTTATGTTCAAATCATTGTGTGTTGATATTTGAACTGGATGATGACTTGAGGACAAATAGTAGGCCATTTTCTGTGTGGGTTAAGATTGCCTTGCTCATATTTGTAAGGGCAATGCTGGCTATTTGAAACATGCCAAAAAGTGTTTTCTGAATAAATGACTGGATTGAGAAATTAAGCAATTGGTTTTGTAAGGTAAAAAGTGAAAGTATAGGGGCCTCCCTGGTGGCGCAAGAATTTAAGACACAACCTGTGAAGCTGTCTGCAGCCACCACAGCACGAGTTTGATCCCTGGCCAGGGAGCAACCCACATGGCACAGCAGACCTCTCCTGTCTTGCCTGCAGCTCCCCTCAGCAGTGTCTTTCAGTCTGTCTGTTCTGTTCCCCACTCTGTCTCTGGTGAATCCTCTCACCCACCACACCTCTAGCCTGTAACCCAGTTCTTGTATACATATGTAAATAAATCTTTAAAAAACAAAGTGAAAGTATAAAGATAGGGACTAATTTGCTTACTTTCTCAAAAGTTATTAGCATTCAACTTCATTAATTTTTTTATAGGACACAGAATGATGCAATAAACAAAAACCTAGGAATAATTTAATCTTGTGCTTCATTTCCTTTAACCTGGACAGTGAATAAATTAGCACTTACCTTTTATTTTTATTTTTCCTGAGTCTTCTTTTCCTAGTCATTTTAAATTTGTTTTGTGCTGTTGTATTGTATGCATGTTTCTGTCTTCTTTTATTTCCTATAAAAATTGGATAGAGTACATATAAATTGAAAATAGTGATAGTTGCTTTGTTTCAAATCAAATTAGATTCCCTATTAGAAAGTCTTCATAAGTTCTCTATAAACAAACTTTTGTAAACATACACAGGAGTCATTAACTCACACTCAGCTTATTACTATTTTTTTTTTTTTTTTTTGTGGGACCCTCGCTGGTGGCCGGGGATCGAACTGGTGCTGCAGAGGCTGCGGGCAGCCTCGCAACCCAGCGCTCAACCGCTGCGCCACCAGGGGAGGCCCTCGGCTTATTACTATTTCAACTAACATATAAGATTATTCTCTCCCAATGTAAGTATTAGTTGCTAAGCTACCCTAACACCTCATTCAGTGACATCTGATCAGTATTGGTAGGAGAACTGTTTGATGGTCTCAGAGGTTCTACCTTTTGAAATACCTGTAAGATTTGAGCCTATCCCATAGAAGGATGAAGTAAGACAAATTCATGGACTTTGAACATACAGAGCGACAACCAAATGGCTTTGCATCCCTGGAGGAGAGCAGAAAGAAAGGACAGAATGTAAGAGGGAGATGGAGTGGGGAGAAGGAAATCGTGGATGGCTCTCTGAGGTTGAATTCATTGGTTAGAAAGGGGATGCCCCTAGAGATAATGAATAAATGAATGACCCATCCCAGCCCAGGATGAGTATGTTTTTAACCCTATGCTGGTAAGAAAACATACTTTCCAGTAAGGACGATCTTTCTTGCTTGCTCCTCTGGATATTGCACAGAATTAAATAAAATTTAATGTATATAAATATTGTGGCATATGCCCATATTTCATTGAATTTAAGTTGCTTTCAACTGGGAGATGCACCCTTCTTTTAAAAATCACTGAAAAAAGAAAAAAAAAACCCTGCTAATTTAACAGTCACAATATTTTACCGTTACTTGAAAATTTTATCTTAAATGTGTGGAAGAAGCTCTATTAGCTATATTTTTATATGGCTTGCTCTCATATATCACTCTTGAGCTTACACACAAAGGCATACAAGAATAAAATAAATAGATTAGCACATTCCTAAATGTGTTCATGCTCAGAGTTTGATCCTGAATTGTGACTTTCTTTTCTACTGAGTCATTGATATGTGTGTTTTATCACACGATGTAATAAGTTGGTTGTTCCTGCAAAAAACAGCATCGACAATTCAGCATTTCTTAAGATAGTGTTTGGCTATTGTCTTGAATTTTCTTGTAAGCTAACGACACAAAATCTGCAAGTTTAAATGTGCTGGCAATGACACCTATGTCATGATTGTCAGTCACCAGATGATATGAGGGTCAGGTACACACTGATTTTAGTGATGTTAACATGTGAGAAAATGCTTGCGGAATTGATGAAACAGGGCAGTAAACACCCAGCAGTGCTAAGATGCCTAGATCCATCTTAACTACCTGAACAGAATTTTAGGTGAGTCTCACATTTATGCACCAGCAAACCAATGCTGCAAGCTTCCACAGCTGGAGGAAACAAATAATTCCTAGAATAAAGAGGGTGTGAGTTTTCAAATGATTTATAGTTAGGCCTTAGGGTCCTCATTAGTAAAACATTCAGAATTATTTGAGGAGGGGGGCTTTAATGCTTCTCATGCGTAATAATACATAACCCTCCCTTGCCTCTTTTTTTTTTTTTAATTTTCTAGAGGCATGTTTTATTTATTTATTTGTTTGGTTGTTTTGTTTATACATGCACTGGGTACAGTCAGAAGCGCGGGAGGGTAAGGGAATCCACCGGAGCCAGAGCAGGCGGAGGGACAGAGGTACACTGCTGAGGTGAGCGGCGGGCGGGACCCTCCTCCGGTGGCCGGGGAGCAGTCGGGGATCGAGCCGGGCCGCAGAGGCTGCGGGCAGCTTCGCAACCCAGCGCTCAACCGCTGCGCCACTGGGGAGGCCCCTCCCTTGCCTCTTGACTCAGGCTTATCAGTACCCATTTGCTCTGAGGTTGCCTAGTGCATGGTCAACTGCCACTGTTGGTGAAACCACAATACCCATGCCAAAGGTCCTGTCTTCTAATGTTCCCAGGGATTGTTTATTTTCAGGTTGTCAGAGATGAAGGCATTTTCATGCCAAAGTGGGAAGCAGTGATCAACTTTTCATTCGCTTTATTTCCTGGCCCCCAAAGCAACAAGTCTTATCCCAAGAGTCTCATGCCTTCTAAGAGAATCCCAGCCCCTAATGTCACCCCTGCAATCTTGGCGCTCCAGGCATTTCAATGTTCTCAGAAGCAGACAGATACCAAGATATTATCTCTATTATTTCTATCACATCCCCACTTACACTCACTATTGATTTCTTTTCTGACTCTTTTCTGATGAAAGATAACAAATCATACTTTTTTAAAGCAATAAACCAGGAGGAATTCCTGTACATTGCTGTTGTGCAAATTGAAGAGGCAGAGGAAGCATAATGATCTACATATTCTATCAGAGTTGTTTTAGCCCGACAAGAATGATCTGTTACTCAGTTTGCACACATATCCTCTTTTTTTTTTTTTTTTTTTTGTAATGACTTTAGTCATTTTAATTGTAGCTTGTTCTCTTCAAAAAGTAACAAACTCCTTGAGAGCCAGGACTATCTCCAATATTCTTTGGGAATAGTTTCTAATGGTGAATAGTCAATATAAGCAAATAATGAACTTTTACTTAACTTTCAAAGGACTGATATATTCACACTGGAAAAAGATTCTATTTGTGAAAAAACAGATCAAAACTAAATGAGTCAGATTATCTTAGAGTTCTAAGATATATATACAAAAGCTTTGGAAACTGTGTTAACTCAATATGCAAAAGATCCTGCAAAAACATGTAATTGCAAAAGGCTGCTCTTCAAAGAGTAATTGAAACTCTGGGAGAGGTGTCTGACTCTATGCTTTCTGGAGTGATGTGCTCTTTCATCACGAAATTCATAATCCATACCCTATGAAGCCTTCTCTTTAGGGGAAATTTCTGGGTCTTTTGTAGCTCCACTTACGTTCTCTTAAAACACTGTCTAGTTTATTTGTGAGCTCAAAACTATAATCTCACTAGGAAAACAGAAATATCTCTAGATCTCTAGGTGAATCTCTATTTTTCTGTCTTTCTGGCTCCTTGCTTTTCCTCTCACTGCTGGTTTTAACCTTCATGTTAGACAGTACAATCAGCAGTCCCCTGTTCCCTTGGCAACAATGATAGGATAATAGAATTAGAGCATCCCAGGGCTCCATTCTAGCATGACACTCTGAAGAGGAAAGACAACATGATTATAAAATTTAATTTCTGATGCTTTAAAGTGTCAGTGTCCATGCATTTTAAATATATGGCATTTATTAGTAGAAAAATAACACTTTAAACTTTCAGTGATTTAAAAAAATTCAGTGATTGAAAAATATTAAACCACAGGGATAAGACAGGAAGTCCATTTCTCTTTATATATATAAAATACTTTATATAAAATATAAAATATATACTTTATATATATTAAATACTTCCTTATTTAAATGTATATAATTTTATATCATATATTATATATAATTTTTCAGTTAGCTTTGCTTGTTTCTCTTGACAGTCTACTTTTTCAGACATTTCAAAATAATGACCAAGAAAAATTTATCAACAGGGTAGTATCCAGAAACATTGCTATTTTATCTCAATAGATTTGAAAAGTCTTAAGGATTTTATGCTTTCTACAAGCATATTCTCACTGTCAAAAAATAAATTGACACTCTAGGGAGTTACACTCCCATGCTATCACATTTAGCAGTGACATTCTGTTGAAATCAGTTGCTCATTTGGAAAACTGTGTTTAGTTCCCAGCCAAATAGTATTTAGTACTTATATAGTACTATTTATTTATTATGTTAAAATCATTCATTTCATTATCATTGTAAAATATTTATTATAACATTTATTTAGTACTTATACAACATTTGGGTAGGTGGAATGATTTGTGAGACTTGTAGCTATCATCTGTTGAGCAGCATGCTAAGCATGTTTAATTGTTTTATTTAATCTTTCCATAAACTCTGTGCACTGGGAGCTACTGTTTCACAGATGAGGAAACTGAAATTTAAGGAGATTAAGCAGTTTGCTCAAGTCTTTTAGAGGAAGACAGATCCAAGATTCAAACCCAGCATTTAGGTCCCATTCTTAACCACTAACCTATAAACTCAGAAAAATCTTCATCTTTCTTGGTACATAAAAGTTGCCCTGTCTTAAAAGAATACTTTCTTTATTTTTTTTTTTTTACAAGATTTATTTATTATTTATTTGTTTATACAAACACTGGATACAGTCAGAAGCGCGGGAGGGTGAGAGAATTCACCAGAGCCAGAGCGGGGAGCAGAGCAGGCAGAAGGACCGAAGTACACTGCTGAGGGGAGCAGCGGGCGGCAGGAGAGGTCTGCGCGCCATGTGGGACCCTCCTCCGGTGGCCGGGGAGCAGCCGGGGATCGAACCGGCGCTGCAGAGGCTGCGGGCAGCTTTGCAACCCAGCGCTCAACCGCTGCGCCACCGGGGAGGCCCCAAGAATACTTTCTTTAATGCACTGAATTTAATTTCTGGTTAGTTCTCTGCACTTCAAATTAATAATTGAGTTGTGCATTTTGATTTATGAATTCGTGTTGGTTAAGAAAGGTTCCATATGCTATAAGCTGAAATATTTCAAGGATAACTTATTTTCTCTATTTCACTGATTGCTAATAAATCTTCCCCCGCTCTAATCACCAATGCAGTTGGAAAAAAAAATTGATAGATTCTCTCCATGCAAAGAGAATCTGAAAACAGCATTTGGGGAGTGAGTCATGGCTTATTGCTTCTCCAGTGACAAGTGTTGCTGGAAAAATGACTATGTCTTTGTCAACAACTGACAAGTTTCTGCTTTACTTTTAATGATAAGTTTTTAGTGTTTTCAAGACTAAAAAACAAGAGTAAATATGATAGGTATAAAGTAGCAGCAAATTGAGGCATTTTGCTCATGTTTACCATGCAAGGAATTCTTTAAAATTATGGTCCAAAAGCCAGAATATAGTTGAAATTACTACTCAACTTGCAATTGTAATCATGTACAGAGTAGTATGTAGGTCAATACTTAGACATGATGGTAAAATAATAATACCTTTGTAAGTCATAATTTCTCTACATGTAAGGAAGTAATTACATATTCTGATTAAAAAATTGCTATCAACAAGAAATATTCAAGTCTAGATCTAGCCATTTTCTAGACACATTTATAGGTTATTTCTACTGGCATTTGAGAATATTTGCTTTGGATTCATGATTTATGGGATTTTCCAATGCAGTTCTAGTTTGGTTAATGCAACATTCTACCCTCTCTATAGCTTCTGGAATTTATAATTACCATTTTAAATAAATAGATGCCAATTGGTGTTAAATGTAGGAGCACTTGCAATATTTCTATACTGGTAATGTTGTTTACAGGTTTCTGTATTGGTAATGATTTACAGGTTATTTGCTTCATAATTTGAGGGGGTTGAATAAATCAAGGACTAGGTTGGGAAGGAAAGATCTTGCTGGTCTTGTCACGTATTGAGAAGAGCTTTGTGGTGTGGGAATCAAACTTGGCCATTCTCTTTTTCTAGTTCTTTGAACGTCCTGCTGGTTTTTTGCTTCAGGGCATCTGCCCATGCCACTAAGGCACAGTAACTGTCTTGAACTCCTGCCCACCTAAAATCTTTACATGATCAATCTCTTCTAATTTTGGTAGACCCCACTTTAATGTCTCTCCAGGGAGACATATATTATTTGGTCTAAGGTAGGCCCTCTCTCTTCCTCATTTTTATCACTTCTCATTATATCCACTTCTTTTCCTTGATATTTCTGGCTATTGTTTTTATTCTATTTTTATTTTTTTACTGTATATTATCTGTCTACCTCTAATGGGAGGGATCATACTTATTTTGTTCACCTGTATGGATCCAACAACTCTCTGATATTTAGTAGGTGCTTAGTAAATACTGTTAAATAAATTATCGATTCTAAGAATATATCTGAAGGAAGAGAAGGAATTCTTTGTGAAGGGAGGAAGTTAAGCCAACAAAACAATTAAATTGTAAGGAATTATAGGTTGATGCTGGGAAGAGATGGTAAATGGAATAGTTGCTATATGACATCAAACAGATGGGAACACATTGCACACAGAATGAGGTGGGAGAGTGTGGCGAATAGTGTTGATGCCTTGTATTGGAAGTGACTAGAAATTTGGTTATTTCAAGGAAAAGGGATTTTTACATCAGCATAAAATATGCTGCATTGAACTCTAGTTACTGTGTTTAAGCATATGTTGCCAATGGAAACATTGCATAGTTGTGTATATCTTTATGTTTACCATGGTGGCTTGTTATGACTTATCCATGGGTGTTCTCAGTAGGTGCTCATGGGCTGCTCATTGCTTGAGTGAAAGAAGAATTGCCAAGATTTATCCAATGAAAAGAACTAATTTTTATTTAAGCTTATGATAATTGTCAAGGGCATATTACATATCAGGGCATATATCTTTTCACACTAGCAGATGCTTCCTTATAATTGTGACCAACTGGTTTCCAGTCTACTGCATTTTCAGTTCATCTTTGATAGAGAATTGACTTTGACCAGTCTAATTATTTAATATATACACATATATGCAAGTGTATATATACATTTTGTACATTTAAACATATATATTTAAATTATCACAAACTTTAAAAAAATATTTACTTATTTATACAAGAATGGGGTACAGGCCAGAGGTGTGGGAGGGTGAGAAAATTCACCAGAGACAGAGCAGGGAGCAGAAGAGGCACACAGACTGAAAACACTGCTGAGGGGAGCAGCGGGTGAGATAGGAGAGGTCTGCCATGCCATGTGGATATCTTCCCAGCCAGCCGGGAATCAAACCCATGCTGCAGAGGCTGCAGACAGTTTCACAGCACTGCGTTCAACCCGCTATGCCACTGAGGAGGCCCAATCATTACAAACTTTTTAATAAATTCTCTCTATTCTTCAAATATATTTAGTGACAGTGACCAGGTATAGCCATTGTTTTCCTTAGTTAAAAGTGATTTTTATCCACAGGACACATAGTATATGTGTACCTTGTTGAAATATATTGATTGATATGTCCCAGATACATAGTAAGGACAACTCCCAGAGGTAGATATTGTAGTCTCCATTCTACTAATGGGAAAACAGAGGATCTAGATGGTGAAAGAATATTCTCACCAAGTTGTGTTGGGATCCTTTGACTCTAAAATCTTATTTGTACTATAGTATACTGCCTCCAACTTCAACAACTAGAAAGATGGAGCTGGGACAGGTTAAATGGTAGCTCCAGACCAAAAAAAAAAAAATACTTGGGACAAACACAGAATTTTGATTTTTTTTGCTCTGAATGATCTGGACATTTGAATGTAAAATTGCATCATTTTTTTTTTTTCTGTCCCAATAGGTATTTCCTTACTTAAATTCTTCTGTTATATCCTTTGACTATATAATCTTTTACTTTATTTTGCCAAGTTCAAGTTACTTCATATTGTCATTTGGATATAGTTGATACATCTCTCTTTGATGATAAATTCTCTCTTTCTCTTTCCCTCCTTCCCTACCACTTTCCCTTTCTTTCCTTACTGCCCCTCTTCCTCTCACTCTCTTTTCCTTCCTTCCATCCTATTATTTTGTCTTTTCCTTCCTTCCATCCTATGTTTTATTCTCAATTTGACTGGCCATGATATAGAGATTCTCATTTTTCTCCCTCTTCTCTTCAGTGAAAGTTCTATATGAAGATAATATTCAGAATGAAGGTAATCAATAGTGTTCAAATTTGGGGGACTTACCATCAACAAATACTGCTATTCAACTTGACAAGATAAAAAGTATTGAAAATTTGTAATTCTCAATATTGATATTGGTAAGAATGAAGTAATATAGGAACTCATATACTAGTAGAAATGTAAAATATACAGCTTTTCTTATAGTTGGCAGTTTGTATAAAAACTATATTTAAAAAAATTCTTATATCAACAATTCTACCCAAGGGAATTTATTTACACTAAAGAATTACTTGGCTATATGGAAACTTATTTTTTGAGCAGGAATATTCAGTACAGTATTATCTTACTAAATATTTTAAATATCTAGAAATACAGTAAGAATAAAATAATATATTGTACTGTTATTGGAAGGACATTTAACACACATTATTATTAGTATTTTTTTAGAGATAAAGATATAGGAAATGACGCAATATAGAATACTGAATGAAAAGTGCAAGATAATAAATGCAGTATGATTTTATATGTGAGAGAACATTAGTAGGATTCAGCAATGATAGCTGCTCCTAACAAAAAATCTTAAATTTCAATCTGTATTTCTTAACACAATAAAGGCTTATTTTTTGCTCATGATGTAATCCAATGAAGGGTGGTGGTAGCTGAGAATTTCTCTGTGACTCTGATAAGCTCTGTCTTTGAGATTGGTGGGATCATTCATCTAGTAAATGGGGAAGAAGAACAGTAACAAGGACAGGGCACTCTGTCTTACCAACTTGTTCACAAATGATATATCATACTTGCTCCCATCCCATGAGCAAATGCTAAGCACTGTTTCCTCTCTCCTTAAATGTCAGAGGCTGGGCTATCATATTGTGAACCTCAGAACATATCCTTTTCAAACACATTAGAAAAAAATCCACAAAATTATTAAACCCCTTGTGAGACTGTGACTTTTATTTTCAATGTTGTGCTATTATTTTTAGTTGTGTGGTATCGTCTGAATTTTCTCATTTAAGTTCATGATCAGATGAAAGCTATAAACATTAAAAAACTTGAAGTGCAGGATGAAGACTAGCTGAGTAGCCTTCCTCTGGAGGTACAGACACATTGGGGCACTGAAGACAGTAAGTTTCAATATAGCCTTATATCATAAGAGGTTCTTCCGGTACTTGCCAAAGTGACAGAAAACACACTGAGCACAATGTAAGGAGGACCCTTCTTTATGCATGGATGATTTGCATATAACATTTATCAATGCTGATCACTCTGGCTGATCTGGCTGGCTTGGGGATTTTTCCATTCTTTCCTCACTGTTCACTTTCCTTTCCAAAACTTTTCTGTCTGTTTACTACTAGCAGAAGTGGGAAATCAACAAAGTAAAAGTTCTCATTTTCACAGTGTGTTAAAAAGCTATTTAGCAAAGATACTAGTGCATGAAGATTTTGGTTGAAAATTCATCTTATAAAATGTAGATGAAGTCTAATTGGTGATTTAATAAGACTACTATTGATAGTTCTATCAGGCACATAGCATGTTCACTGACCTCTTTAAAGATTGCCCACTTAGGTGAAAGATAGAAGAAATGAACACTGAGAAGTCTATGACTGCTCCTATCCTACACATTTGATTTATGGCTTCCATTCTGGATAGTGAACAGTAGAGATAGTTTTGCTGCTAAGGTCCTCTCAGCACTCATCAGTGGCTTTAAAGCTCAAGTCTTTCGTTTCCTTGCCCCACACTTATTTTCTGTTTCTTTGCATGCCACTTTCTTGCACTTGTCTTGTTAAAGAGTCCACCATGGCTATTTAATATTTAAAGACTAGGATCAGTTTGCAGGTTTTAGTTTAAAGGTAACCATAGCACATGCACACGCATGCACGCGCACACACACACATTCATTATTAATAGCAGAGGTGCACTGAGAGTCCTTGGAATCTTCTTTCCTTTTGATGTTAGTTTCATTTGAGTACTGTTGTCCCCAGAGTTAGGCTCTGATATTGCTATGCGGCCTGTGGACTAAGGCAGTAACTAGGGATCCAGAATTATGTGAACTGTCTATGTGGGTGGATGTGCTAATGCTGAAAAGGGAGATGAAGCCAGAAAATGACAGGCCACGCAAAGTCCGGTTTCGGATAGCATCATCTCACAGTGGGCGAGTTCTGAAGGAGGTGTATGAAGATGGGCAACAGTCAGGCTCTCTGGATTCTGAATGTGCCAGTGTCTGTGGCATAGATGGACTAAGCGAGGCTGATGGACAGCAAAATGGTCACATAGGATCAGAAGGTGATGAGGATGATAACAACCAGGATAACTTGCTGGTGTTAGCAAGGGCTGCCAGTGAGAAGGGTTTTGGTACAAGAAGAGTCAATATTGTAAGCAAAAATGGCACAGTCAGAGGTGTGAAATACAAAGTGAGTGCTGGCCAAGCTCTATTTAACAATTTGACCAAAGTGTTACAGGTAAGTCACTGCTTATTTCTCCTCCTGAGCTTTGGTCCTAACTCACCATCTCAGTCTCTCTGTTCTTTAGTTTAAAGCCTCTCCTATTCATGACTCCTACATACTTCATGAGTCCCTGCCTCATCTAAGATATTTTCTCAACTCTTTTCTTCTGTTGTGTGATGACTAAAGCAATGCATCTTTTTCTCAACCCAGGGGAAAAGAAAGAACTATAGTGTTGAACACATGTGTGCACATTCTAGAAGTTAATTTCTGGTTTATCATTCTTAAGATACCAGTTTTGCATTTATTATCACTTGTATAGGTATTAAACCAGAACAGATTGAATGTTGCATTCAGTGGGGTTGGTTTCAATCAGGAGGTTATGAAGATATAAAGGCTAATATTTCCTTCCTCCCATTCTTGAGGAGGTTGCAGGTTCCATCTCAGATGCATATCTCCATTAATTTGCCCTCAAGAACTTTAGAGCAACACTTAGAAAATTTATTCCTTTATAAATGTACTGACTGAGATTTAGAGCTCATGGTAAAAAATTAGCCTTTAAAATGTAATAGATTCTCAACAAAAAACTATGAACCAGAGACACTTTTTGGGGGGCGGGAGGGGAGGGATTGGGGTCAGAATGGGGGGGCTGCAATTGTATGGGGAATATAAAATAAAATTTATTATTTAAAAAAATAAAAAATAAAAAAAAATAAAAAATGATGCTATAATTAAAAAAAAATGTAATAGATTCTGCACAGTAATGTAGGAATGTATTATTCAGGTCCTGGAGCCCTTAGCAATGATCTAATGTTAAGACAAGTTTTTGAAATTGCCTGGAAGCATCGGTAAAATGATTTTCTGTTGAAAACAGGCATTGTTATTTCAGGAATAGAACTCATAATCACTATCATTAAGGTAGCAGGCCAATATTTTTCATTATAATACCATTCTATCTTATTTCTCAATATTTAAAAATAATGATCTCTTGTGATGAATTATTCAGTGCTTTAACATTATCTAAGGATTCAGGAGTGGTGTAGAGAAAGGATTTTAACCAAAGGCATTTGGCTATTTTTCATTTCAAGGGAAGAATTCAGAAAGATGCCGTTGTGAGGATTTAAAAATAATAAGTTTTAATTAAATGCTAAAAACAGCTAAGATCAAAGATATTTTTCATATATGTAAGAATTACCCATGAAGAATGTTATAGATTTGTGGGGGATTGGGGAACTGAATATCAAAGACTGATGACTATGTTTTATTTGGTTGGAAACTTGTATAAATTTCTAGAGATGAGACTATTATGTTGAGATCATCTAAGTGACTTCTGAATTTTAACAAATGAAGGAAGTATTATTGCCAAGGTGTAGACCAAGAGGCTTCGTAACAATTAAGTTTAAAAATTGTGATTAATTCCGCTTGTTATGGTCTGTATTGTTTTATGATTTGGAGGGTTGTTTACAAACCTGCTATACCCGTTTTAGTACTTTGATTTTAATTTGCTTGTTTAAATCTCTCCCAAAGTTATCATTTGTGAGTAAATACCTTAAATCTTCAAACCCTACAAGAGAAAACTTTTCCTGCTTATGACATTTTCCTGATAGCATTCTAAATTTGTAAATAGAAAATAGAGGAATTCCAAAGTAAAACTGTCAGTACTAGACTAAGTTACAATGTTTTATATATTTCTTTTCTTTGCATGATTCTACTGCTCCTTTTTTTTTTTTGAGAAAAATCCAATAAAAATTGTCATTTTCTAATAATTTAACCCCATTTCATCTACCCCCTCCCTTAAGGGGACATACTATTTGCTAGCATAAATCACTCAAAACCTTTAATATTTAATCATTTCCCCCAAGCTGGTACTTCTTTCTTTATAATGCAGGTAAAGTCATCAGCATATAGTAGGTTTTCGAAGGCTTTGGCCATCATCATCATCATGGGCATGTTCATCATGGGCGTGTTCATCATGGGAATGGTCATTCATGATCATCCTGAGAATGTTCTCTGATCATTCCAAGGCAAAAACATAAGTTAAAGGCATCTGTACCTTGGAATTGAGTTCCCTATTTCACTACTCCAAAGGACCCATTCACCATATGTTTGTGTGCTACTCACAACCTACACAACATTATTTAGAGAGCTTATTTGTATGCTTGCTTCTTGCTAAGGGATGTGTGTGTCATATGGGGGTGACAAATGTCATAGACAAATGTGTCAGGATGACTGGTAGGTTACCACAAGCATCCCACAATGCAGTAGCAGAATCTCCAGGGGTCAAGACCAGAAGTTACAATTCAATTATGTTCACATATTAGTATGGGACCAGATTTTAAGGACCAGACTCCTTAAAATCTCTGGATAGTCCCCATACCCTTTGGAAAGTAAGCAGCAAACTTAATTGGATGTAACGGCAACATAGCGATTTCTCTCAATGAGGAAAAACTGAGTTGTATATTTGTTTATGGTTTCAATGCATGGTCAATTTTATTGTAGCAAGGGACGATGATTGCAGAAACAGTCAGGTATTTCTTCCTGTTTTAGGTTAAAAAATCTTAAGGCACTCAACTTGAAACTTTAGAGGAAAGCCTAAATATAATAAAATCTTTCAAATACCCTGTAAATCATTTTGCTTCCTCTCTGTTAGTTTCCCATTCTCTTATTCCTGTCTCATGAAACATTGGCATGTGCCCCGCAAAAATTTCAGCTATGCAAAAAATAGTCTATTGAATTATTTGCTTAAAACATTTTTATTTAGTAGCAGAAATTATTTAGATAGTTGTCTGCACAAGAGGTATTAGAACAAATTTCCATTTCACTTAATTAATTTACCCTATAGAATTCTGGCTAATTGAGGATGTACAATATTAATCAAGGTTGCTAGGTAGTGGTGACTAGGAAGTATAGAAAGGCCACTAGAAAGGTAGAAAGGCCACTTGGATACTCAGGAGGACCTTGAAGGTGGAGTCAGTTTGGTTTGCTGGTAAATCACTCAAGGTCCTTCAGCTGATCTAGATTATTTGTTTCAAGTTCATGTGCTTAATCTTTCCATCTCTCCCAAAGATCACACGGATATAAAGTTTAAGAAAGACTAATTCAGAAATATGAAAACTTGAAATGCAGTGATAACATGGCAATATTCATTTATTATAAGCTATATAGGTTGTTCTTACATATATTAAAGATTGAGAATTATTGACCTAGATTCTAAAAGGGAAATTTATCCAGTTCCTTAGAGTTAATAAAAGTGTTCCTTGGTGGTCTTTATTTCTTCAATAGCTAATAAAGAAAATGAAGAAGATATGCAGATTTTTGACTTGTTCTTCTGATCATTAGATCACCAGGAGGGTCTTCCCTGAGTTAAAGATAAAGCTATGCTGATGTATATGTTTCCTGTTGGCATCCTAATTTATTAATTTGTTGAGAAATTATCAATACATGCTGATGCAGGTGTTATGTCATTTGTCTTTTAGAAATTCTGCTGTAGGATATTTCTATCTCAATGAATGGTTTTACTTATTACTGGAAAATTTTAGAAAAACTTATTGTTTAAAATTATTCACTGTTATTTCATGCAAGACTAATAATAAAACCGGCATATAATTCAGAGTTCTCATCACCTGGTTTGCATGCTTAGACTTGGGATATTCCTAAATTTTAGTAGTAACATATTTCCAAAGATTTTTTTAGGGTAAATCAATGATACAGATAATTAAGATGGTTTTTTCTAATTTATTCTTATGGTAAAAATTTAAGGCAGTAATCTTTTCTTTCTTATTCTTAAATTTGAAAGTATAATCTATCAGAGTCCCCTACTATAGTTTCCATTATTTTAATTCCCTCTCCACAAATTTAAAATTACTATACTAGAGAAAATAGATGCAAAGAAGGAAAATAATTACAACACACACTATCATTTGGTGGCTCTTTTCTATAACCCAAACATATAACCTCTATCCCTGTACATAAATGCATAGCTCTGGTTAGTGTGCATGCATTTATGAGCATTCTAACATTTCAGGAAAAAATAAAATGAAAACAACCATACATTTGCAGAGGAATTTACATTATGCCAAGGGATTTTACATATATAATTTACCTAATTGTACTCAAAATTTTGTGAAATAAGCAGGAAAATTAATGTCTGCTTTTAGATAACTGAGTGTCACCAAAATCAATTGTCTGACTCAAACCTAGCAATATAAAAATTCTCTTTCACTGTTTGGCTCTCTTTCACTGTTTGGCTCTTTCACTGTTAATTAAAAAACAATGTAATGCTATATGTATATATATATATATATATATATATATAGAGAGAGAGAGAGAGAGAGAGAGAGAGAAGCGTCCACAGGTTCTACAAGATGACTTTGAAACTGCTTAATGAACTCTTACTGGCAGCCCATGGTTACCATATAATTAGGGAATTAGCACCTGATGTTTCCAAACTTGAAAAAAGCCATATAACAGCAGGATGAGGCAAACATCCTTTGGTTAGCATGCTCATGCTTGCTGAGTTTCTGACATTTTCTCTGAAACCCAATATTTTGAATTTTGTGTAAAAGCAATATAAACATTTAATAGTCTGTAAGGTGACACACAATACAAATATATAGCTCCCTTAAATATTATTCCTTAGAAGGAATTTAAAACATAAATTATAAACAGAATAAAATGCTGCACAGAAATTTTTGGCTAAGGGGATTTATCTATGTGTAGAAATCTATTCAATTAAGATTTAGGGTTTCTTTGCTCAATTTTGTTTTTCTAATGTCTCATTATATCACCTAATTGCAAACAAATTATATCTTAGAACATTTCACTAAAAGGGAAGAGATACACACTTTTTTCATGCAATTCCTGTACACATCAAGCAAAACAAATCATAGGAGTATTCCTTAATTGATTGATTTTTAAACTATATAGCTAAGCCACCAAAGACTTAAGTTGCTCCATGTTTATACCTTTTATCTAACGAAGAGTATGTAATTAAATTTTTCTTATAGGAAAACTCTGAAAACTTGACTAGTCCACAAAGTGGGGAAAGTAGCAAAAACCTAAGTATTGATTTGCAAGAGAGAGTTTTGTTGGTAGCAAAGACTCTAGGAAATTATGGTCCAGCAGGTCCATGGAGAGAGAATAAGGAGAAAGTCAAGAGTATAAAGCCGGTGGAGACTAAATGAGGGTCACTATGGGTAGGGGAGAAGATTTGAAAGGGCTATGACTTTAGAGCAAGTTGGTAGTTCTAGAGATTGGGAGAACAGGATTCAAGAATTCAAACAGGGTCAGAAAAGAGAAGCTTTGGGTAATTCTGCTCACGTGTGCACCAGTATTAGCCCATGCCTCCAGACCAGCTGTCTTTACCTGTACATTACCTGTACATTACCTTTAGTGCAACCCCAGGTTCACACCTGCTCTCATGGTTGTCTCATGAACATCTTCTTTTGGCAGCTAATAACACTTTGTGGAGCTTTGGGTAGCAGTGATACTTTTTCATGTCTTAAGATTCTGCTAATCTTCTTCTAAACTGACCTCAATAAAAATTCCCCTTTTCAATAGCACAAGGCCTATGATTTCCTCAGAGAGAAAGAATAGAACCTTTGGCATCTAGCTTAATCATGCTGGTTATGTGGAAAACAGAGCCTTCAGTATCTTTATTTAGGAGGAACTGAACAAAGATAATTATATAGTGTATTTGTTTCCTCTTGCTGTTGAAACAAATTGCCTAAACTTATTGACTTAACACAAATTTATTATCTTATTACCTTTTGGATGTCAGAAGTCTGAAGCGAGTCTTTGGGGCTAAGATCAAGATCTCAATAGGGCTCTGTTCCTTTTAGAAGATTCTAGAGGCTGCACATTGCTTGGCTCATTATCCTGGGTCACTCTGATCTCTGCATCCATTTTTATATATCCTTCCTTAACTTTCTTGCCTCCTTTTCCCCCTTACCAAGGTGTTTGTGGTTATATTGGTCCCATCTGGATAATCCAGTGTAAACGTCTTCCCTTAGGACCTTTAGTGCAATCAAATCTTCAACGTCCATTTTGTCAATGAAGGTAACACATAATGAAGCACATAATGAAGAGTAAATAATGAAATGTTTGGCCACAGCTTCATAGATTCTCTAATTAACCACAGTTGTCAGGGTAACGTCTCTCGAATTATGGGATTTGAGAATTATGTTTTCATAAATATACATTTTTCTTATTTCTTCTTAGTTGACACTTTAGCATCCTCCAAGGCCATTACTGTCTGCCTCAGCTACAAGATGACTTCCTGAAGGAGTGTTTGTTATTCGTCTAGGAAGGATTTCTGGAAACAAACCCATTTCCCAAAGAAGTGAATTGGTGTTTGGAGTTTATGAGTACTGATGCAGTCTGAAAACCTGTGCTAGAAATTAGGTAGCTGCCTACTCACCCTATACAAGCTGCTTCCTCTCTTCTTTTCCTTCTCTCTTGTAAATGTGAGGCAGATCCTACCACTGAAGCAAACATCATTTGACTTGATTTTTCCATATCAGATTAAAAATGACTTTTTTGGAGGGTGGATATGAGGTCCTATATTAGTCATTATTGAAGCTGTTTCCCTTGCTCATTGTGATGTGCAGAATATGTGTTTCAAAAGGGTCAGAACACCCAGGGATGCTGAGGCCTGTGGGTCCTGTGGATCCACCTTCATTGCTGGCGCTTTAGCCCCATGATGTTATGCTGCGGCTGTGGGCTGCTCACCAGACTCTTCCTATAAGTCTCCTCCCAGGATGCCCAATTTTTTACTTCTTCCAACTTTTGAGACTATCCAGCTATATATCACTTTTATGTTCAATTTCTTGAAAATGTAGCTTTACTAATTGTTCTGAGGGCCAAGAGAAGGCTCAAGGAATGAAAGTCCAGCTTTTTTTTTTGTGAGAGAAAAGAAACAAATACCATTATTTTCTAGCAGTGTCTTCACAGATGTTTGTGCTCACTTTCCTACATGAGTGGACATGTCTACAGTCTCTGGAGAGCAACAACCTGGCTTCAGATGTGGAGTCTCATGTTTCCTTGCTGGATGAATGGGAACATTTACTTAACTTCTATAAATCCCAGTTTCATAAGTAACGTAGATCTTAATGATAGCTACTATATCCTTTGAAATAAATGAACTGTTGCGTATGAAGCATTATATACACTGCCTGGCACATTGTAAATGCTCAGTAAAATACCGTTACTATTTTTATTACCTATCCCCATATCTGTGAAACTGAATCATTGCTCAGACACTGCTGGTTAATGACGGTGCAAAGAGGAGTAGATCATGATTTCTGTCATCAGAATTAAATTCCTTCTTATGAAAGAGACAAATCATAGTTACTGCAGTTATGATAAGTGTTCAGGGGCTTACTCAGGAGGGGTGGAAAGAGGACATCTGACCCAATTCTGCAAATCTTATAGACATGCTGTTCCCCTCATGTAATATCTTTTAAAACTAGGGCTGCAAAGGAAATCCTGGGACGCTCCTGAAAAGGCACCATGGTACTGTGAGCTTTATTGGCAGGACTCACTTCCCTTCAGGAAATCACAGCTGCTGCCTTTGAACTTGGCTTAGCCTCTGCCACACAAACCTGTGTTCCTAATGCCAATTCCTCTCTTCCAGATCCTGTGTTGGCTCCAGCCCCTCCCTGGGCCTTTGTCTTGGGATCTCTAGCTTTAACCCCCATTGGCTACCTGACCATGTGTTTGTCAGTCTGGCCCTACTGCACTTGGTTCCATATCTGTGAGCACAGCCAACCACCCATGTGTGTTGTGTCTGAGCATTCCTCCACAGCACATGTCATTCTGAATGCCTAACCTGCCCCTTCTGGGTAGAGGTGTACTCATCTCTTCTTTAGTCATAGCTTGGATTGATGTGAAATGCTTTTCTACATCAGAAACCTCAAATGATATTAGAGATAGTAAACTATTTTTTAACTAGCAGCAGTAAAAGTAATGTTAGTTATCTATTATATCTATAATAAGGTGCTTAATTGTGTGATTTTAAAAGGTTCATGTCACACTTGCCCCAACCTAAGCAATCTAAAACAAGTGTTTATAAAACAAGTAGCACATATTGCTTTATTCCCCCACCCCCCGTTTGCCTTCATTAAATCGAAACCAAAATAACATACAGAATACAATGACTACAGAGTGCCAGCAATCATACCCACAGTTCCTTGCTTCTCTCCTTGGCTGAGCTCCTCAATCAGTGAGGTGGAGCTCATTTCACATTTGCACACACAGTGAGAGAAAAGAGATGTGTACGCTGAGCAGGCAGACCCTCTCTCTGAAGCCTTCCAGCAATGTTGCTCTGGTTTTTCTGATCCTGCTGAGCATAAACAAGGTTTTTTTTTTTTAAGTTATTTAGGAGAATACGATTAGTCATAAGAACTACTCTTTATGTGCCTACGTGTTCTTACACTGCTGCTTCTTTAATCCTCACAGCAAATTTTCAAGATGGATGTTAACTTATTTTACCTAATATGAGCTGATGAAATTGCAAGATGATTTAAAGGACAATGAAAACAAAATTTTCTTCTTCCTAAATTTTGGTTTTCATTTTTTGACTTGTCACCAGAAATTCTATTACTTATCTTACTTCTTTCTCAGAAATCTCTTACACCTTAAGTTAACTTCTTCAGAAGCAGTACCTGAGATTGGATGCTTGTGAAAAGTGATTTATTGAGGGAGAACTTTTAAAAGAGAGTGAAGGAAGTAGTTTAGGGCAGGTGAGAAAGCTAAGGAAGGAGGTGAACACAAGTCAGCTTCAGCCTGTACACTTGCAATGCAAACTGCTCCGTGGATTTGGTCCTACTGCAAATGGCTGGCATTTTGGATGCCTGTGTCAGTCTGTCATTGGCCATTGCTCTGTGTGTGTGTGTGTGCACGCGCACATGTGCACATGCTTGGGTATGTATGTGAAGGCATCATCTATTCTGCTGAGACATTTACCCAAAGAAGGAGAAGCTTTGATTTTTTTAGTCACCAGTATTTATGAAAGCTGGGAGGGGGTAGCCAACTAGCATTGTGAAGCAAGTCTGGGAGTATCTACTACCACTTGCTTTTCCCATTAAGTTTATTTTATCCAGGCATAGTCTTATCACGGTTAATGGAAAAAATATAGCTTCCCCCTAATTAAGATTGGTCTTGAAGTAATAACTGATATTTAGGTTCTCACTCTTTTATTCTCCTTTTTAGACCCTCTCCTTTTTGCTAGCATTCGTGTTCACCTAGAACTTCAGCTTGTCTGGTTTGGTGACCCATATTCTCAGTCTGAGCCTCTGATCACTATTTCCTTATCAAACAGGGATTGATGAATGTGCCCATTTACATTTTTAAACCAAGTGAGTACTAAGAGAGGAAACTAAGTTCCAATTATACTTTTACCTGGCCCTAACATTTAATAGGAGTCCTACCTCTTGTGACAGTCAGATCAATTACTTCTGTCAGTGTGGTAACTCCATTTTATACCAGCTGGATTGCTGTCATGATGAGCCCAAGGTCACCAGAAGTCAGCTATAAAGTATAGTGAAAGTGTTGATTGGTGGAAACATTCCCTTATGGGACCAAGACTTAGACTCATAATCCCTAAAATTTCAGGAATAGAAAGCCCAAGTCTCCAGATGGGTAATTGGAGTGAAGAAGAATGGGATTATTTTACATATTCACATTGGTTCCTGGACCTATACATTTTAGCTACTGATGCTAGTGAACCACACAGATGGCACCCTGTAGAATGATGCCCCTTACTTGCAGGAGTAATCTCCAACCTGATTCATTAGTTATGCTTTCAAGATGGTACTCTAAAGCTTTATCAAGTGGAAGATTTTAGATTGTGTGTACACGGTAGAGTCAATGTTCCTTCTTGTTTAAATAGCTGCTGCCCTCTGAGCTTGACTGAGCCTTATCTTGGATAAGTCACTTTCATTTTTGATCGATTTCTAGTAGACCTATTTAACCTTATGACTATGTGGGTAATGGCTTATCTTTGATGGACGTTGATAGTTATGATGGCTTGGTGGGACACTTACTCATTTTTACCAGGAACCGGACTATGTTAGAAGCCGCTTTTCAAATACCGTATATTTTTTCCTGCATAAGGCATGGTCTTGATTCAGAACCATGTGGGTTATTGTTGTCCTTGCTATTGAGACTGGCCAGAGGTTCACCATGGTGTCCTTTTCTACCATAGATTACTCTAGTAACAAGAGTTGAACAAACCACACTTCAGCCTTTATACCTCAGTTGCAAAGCCCTTATTTTTGTAAACCCTATTTAAAACTAGTCACTTAATAAATGGATATGTCTTCTAAATCCTGAAAAGATCTGCTAAGTACTGTGCTCCTTTCTTAGAGTAAAAGGCACAACTCACAGTAATTTGTTCTTTTGAGGGGAGGTTTCTTCACATCCAGACCATAAAGAACTAAATAGTTGACCAGTAGTTCCAAGTTCTCAGGTCTTTATAGGGAGTATGCTAAAGAAGAGATGTGTCTTCTTTCCAGATACTTAGTATTTCTTGCTCATCGTAATAAAATGAAATTATTAATACAGATGGAACATTGTGAGGTTCTGTTTAATGTTGACATTTGGTGCCATTTCCCTCCAACCTCCCAGATGAAGTACCTCCCATTCATCTGAGGGAAATTTTTTTTGTCTAGAGAAAGAGGCAGCTGAGAACTTCCACTTACCAGTGGACCAGCTTGGTGAAGGGAAGGGATAAGCAGGGACATGTACCTCAGTATCCACTAAACCCTGGCAACATAAAATAATGTTGCTTGTAGACAAAAGAGTGTTGCAGAATACATCTTCATAAAAGGGTAAGGAGCATTGCAGAGTAGTGAGAGAACACCTTTTCCCCACCTCCACTTACATGCATTCACCTTGGATTATAAGTACCAGTGTGCCAGGAAGCAGACGCCAAGACTGGCAAACAGCTGGGAAGGAGAAAGGTGGATATTTAAATAGAGAGGGACATATGTAAAAGGGGACTTGGAGGAAACATGTGGAGGAGAGATATGGAAAGATACTTGGAAGAGGAGGTAATTTGAAGAGACACATGGAGGGGGGGTTGCTCCTGGTACTTGGCAGAGACAATGGCAGCCATTATCGCGACATGGTAGATTTTGAATTTTGAGTCTTTCTGTCCTATCTGGGACCTGCCTACTTGTGGCAAGCTTTTGGACTTCAGTTTCAGGCCAAGCGTCTTTAGGTGAGCATTTGCTCATGAGGAGGTGGGTAATTTGGGGAGTTTTATTGGGAAAATATTATTTGAAATCCTTTCTTCTCTCTATCTCTATGCACACCAACTGTATTAAAAACCATTTACATTGAGTCTTCTTCCTTTGCTGTTGTATATGTGGATGGTTGCACTCCTTCTAACGCTTGTATCCCGTAACAATTTGGTGTCCCTGGGTGCTCTTGGTTGTGCACTAACAGGATGAGCTATGTGTGAGAGGAAAAGGGATCAAAATTCAGGATACTAGAATATCTCTTTAAAGCATTGCAGTGAAAAACAGTGAAGGGAAATTTCATTTGGAAAAATAGAAGAGAGGAGAATATTACAGAGTTCTAAGTGGCCAGGGACAGTTCCTGTGGGAAGTGACAGTGGTACAGTGGAGAGAAGAATATTAAATATCCATAAAATTTGAGAGCTGGTTGTTAAATCCTGGCAGCTTGAAATTGGCCATGGTGGGAGTGTTCTCAACATAGAAATCAGCAAATACTATAATTAGGGCTTTTCTCTTCCCCTGCTACCAAAATGTTTCTGAAAAGAATACCAAAACAGGAAAAAGTGAAGAGCATGAGAGCCAGGAAAAAAAAAAAAACAAAAACCTACAAAATCCCAAGTTCTACCTAATTAATAATTTGTCCTGGAGACAGAGCTAGTCCCTGTACATTTTCCTTTTCTTAAAATGCAATCAGAAGATGCCATCTGGTTAGTTATTTTTAAAGGTCATTACTGTTATTTTCTCATTAAAAAATCCATTTACTTCTTGGGATTGCTAAGCAAATTTATGTTGCAGTAGACATGAAGAAATTCTTCCCATTTTGTTTTCCAACCTCCAGGCTTGCCTTTGGTTGATCCTTTTCTCATGCCACTGAAAATCTAATCAGGTTACTCCCCTGCTAAAAACAAAACAATTGTTCATGGTAGCATTTACAGATAAAATCAAAGTTGCTAGTGCAGTGGATGAGCTGAGTTCCTCTCAAAAGCCATGTGAGATAACTTGTGTGTAAGTGGTTGACTAGGGAGATCATCACAGAACGGTAGGCAGAGATGGAGGAATGTGGAGGAGGGAAAGAGATGAGATAAGCCAATGCAAATATTCAATGATTACTACTATGGGCAATTAGGAATTTTTCCATCCTGTATTCTGATGGGGACTTCCAAGTAGTATCTAGAAAGTATTTTAGAATCTACAGGAACAAGAGGGAGAAGCATTTATGCACTCTTTTTCCTCTTGGTGAGGGTTGCCCCCGAAAGATTTATATTCCTCCCCGACCTCCACCTACTTCTGGGTCTAAAAGTTGGTCTTCTAGTGCTGTGGAGTGAATAAAACTCATGACAGAATGCAAAAAAATGCATGGTACAAACTTATGGTGAATTTTTATCTGTACAAAATGACTTAAAGCTAATATGGTGGTTGTGAGATGAAACGAAAAAGGCAGCTGATACATATGGCATATAAAGCTGTCCTCTTTTCCATTTCACTCCTCCACTCTTATCTTTAAATACACTCTCTTTATAGCCTAAACATGCCAATATAAGTAATATATAAGTACGCTAACCATACTTTGCCTTTATATAACATGGTTTGGAAGGAGGGGAACTGGTATAAGCCTTCTTTCTCTTCTTTAAATGCTTCCATTTTCTTCTCTTTGTTAAACTCAGTCTTTTAAACAAACACAAGATGTGACTCTTTCTGGAATCTTCCATGGTTCATGGTACCCCACAACTCCAACCCCAGTTAGTGTTAAAATACTCTATTAGTTCTTGTAACATTCTTATAGCTCTAATAAAGCCCTTATTGCCATGCACTATAACTCTGATGCAAATCTGTTTACTACCTAGCTTTTGCACAGCTCTGTAAAGGGCTGCATTTTAAATTTCCATATCCAAAGTGCCTAGTATAGCATTGGGCTACATAGTAAATTCTCCTTACATTCCTGTGGGCTGTATGAATGAGTACATTTTGATTTTGCAATGAAAATTGCTTTTACCAAAAAAGAAAATATAATCTAATTTAAGACCATTTTCAAGCAATAGAAACATGAAAATATTTTGAAAGAGCTTACTAGAAATCCAAATATTTCTCTTCTATATAACTTATATATCTATAGCTATATAATATCCCTTATTACATATATATCCACAAAGAAAAAACAATTAAACAGCATGAAAGTCAAGTGATAAATCAATAATAATGAACATATGACTTTGGCTGCCAAGAATGGGATAAACAGGACACGAACACACAACATGATGAATAATGTTAGCTGGAAATAAAGTCTCAATGCTAATTGACAAAGAGTTTATTAGATAATCAGAATGAGGATTCAAATCTGGGAAGGAGTCTTATAGATTTTATTCTGTGTGAACTGTTCCAATCAATACACTTTGAATTAGTTTACATAAGTTGGAACAGTAAGGCACTGACATAAAAATGAAATTATTCTGTAGATTGGGGGGCTTCTGGCTCTAAGTTTTTTTGACCTAAAGATATGTTGATGTTACTCATGGATGCAGAAGGAGGATTTAATCTCTTCCTTTCTAAAGAATGTACTTTGGAGATGCAAAGTCTGGGTATTCATTACTTAAGTCCATTATTTACATGTTCTTTTTCTAGTTCTTTGGTCTTTAGTAAGGATTGAAAAGACTATATTAAAAAAAGAAACATCTATCTTTATCCTCAGGCAATAAGATTAAAAGAGAGAGAATAGCACACTGAGATATGAAATATAACAAAGGTATTATGAGTGAATTATGAAATAACTAGCAGGGAATATACCTGTTATGATATCTGAGGATTTGGAGATTGGGGAGAGAAGACAAGATTTCTATGCAGCAGATAAGAATCAAATTAAGCACTATTACAGTGGTAACAGCAGTGACTCTGGAAAAAATTCTTAGGTTCAAATTCCTAGGTCACATATCACCCATTAATTGTGTGGTTAATGGCAAATTTTATCTGCCTCAGCTTACATTGGAGTTAGTATTATATATAATGTGTTTTTAGTTAGGATTAATATAATCAATATAAGTATAGAGATTAGAATAGTTCCTGGCATATAACATCTCTATTACATATGATATAACTTACCTTTAAAAAATGGGAAGGTTGATCTTTTGTGTTAGAGAGTTTATGTGGAGAAAAGGTAGAAAATAAAATTGGAAAGTTATTTTGGCTTCTTAGTGAGGACCCAAACAATGTGGTATCTGCACCCAAGATTGAGATCAAACAAAGGTAAGGTGATTGCATGCCTTTGTTTTTCCTGGATAATTGTGATTTAGGTATAGCCTTGGTATAATTATTAGGCATCTTTCATTTTCAAAAGTGTATTGCTTAGATAAAAGATAGCAAATAATTGATATTAGCCAAGAGGTAAAACCATACAAGTTGAAAAAGTCCTGATCCCATTACACAGCAAATGAAGATTTGTTATTTTTTTAAAATATTTATTTATTTTTATACAAGAACTGAGGTATAGGTCAGAGGCACGGAGGGTGAGAGAATTCACCAAAGTGGGGAGCAGAACAGGCAGACAGTCCGAAAACACTGCTGAGGGGAGCAGCGGGCGAGACAGGAGAGGTCTGCTGTGCCATGTGGGTATCTCCCTGGCCAGCTGGGAATCAAACCTGTGCTGCAGAGGCTGCGGACAGCTTCACAACACTGCGCTCAATGCGCTGCACCACCAGGGAGGTGTGTGGTTGCTTTTGGGTCAAAGAAGTTCAATTGAGAGGAAGAAAGAAAACCAAAACTACTCCCTTAAAATGAATGCTGGCAGTAGGAAGGCTTCTGCAGTTTACTTTTATACATTGCCTTCAGATACACTTGGCATTTTTATATATGACCAGAACATATATACACACACATAGATAAACAGAACATATATGTATATATACACATATATGTATAAATACACATATAGTCAATTTTTATACTATTTACAATCAGTCCAATCCCCCCAACTAAGTTTTTAATCCTTGGCATTGATAAGTCTAATCTGATTTTATTGCTGAAAGCAGAATTATATGGAGAAGTAAAAAGTGTCTCATTTCCTCTCGTATTGATATCACAAATTAGAGCTTAGTGTTTCATTCCAATGAGATTGTGGCTTTCATTAATCTCACACAAGACTGATGAATGAAAATTGTTTTGTTGTACTAGGCAGACTGCTCCTGCAGAGTAATTAATCCCAAATGAAGGGTTGGAACAACTGCCAATGAAAATGCCTCATATCTGCAGCTCAGCTGAGACTTACCAGCAAGGGCTTTACTGGCAGAGACTCCTGACTTTATGATTGCTCTCACATAGGGAGAGTGACAAATAGAGTCACTCACACTTGCTTTAATTAAATAGTCTCTGAAACAGGTGGCCAGTCAGGATGAAGGAGGTACAGAGGGCTTCTTCCATAAGAGCTTCTTAGGGTGAATGAATTTCACTGCAGAACAAGCTGCCCTAGGCAGAAAGGCTGCCTTAGTTTGTCTGGATGGAACAGGATCCACTGGGACTAGGAAACACAAACAACAGTTCTATACTAAGGAAGCAAAACAGGACTTGGATGTAATGATCAAGAAGAAAGGAAATCTATAAAACATTCACCTTAATATTTAGTTTTTCAATAATATGAGATCTGATGTGCAATGTAACTAGTAAATAGACATTTTAAGAGTCCAGCACATATTAAAAAAGATGAAATCCTGCGTTTTCAACAACATGGATGGATCTATAGAGGTCAGAGTGAGACGCAAACAATGTATTATTTCACTCATAGTTGGAAGATGAAGAAGCAAAAATAGAATGAGTGAATAAACCATAAGAACACTTAGATTGTATCTTAGAAGCAATATGATGGTGGTCGGGAGTCAAGGGGAAAAGGGTGGGTAAATCAGTTAAAAGGGTTCAATTGTGTGGTGATGAATGGAAATTGGGCTTTTGGTGAGGCACATTAGATAGTAGATACAGATGTTGATTGCTAATGATGCAGCCCTGAAACCTACACAATATTATAAATCAACGTTACTTCAAAAAAAATTCCAGTATAGCCAGCATTTATTTATCTAGTGGAGAGTGGTTTGGAATCAGTTGCAGCAACATGGATGGCACTGGAAGGGATCATGCTCAGCGAAATAAGCCAGAAAGAAAAAGAAAAATACCGGATGGTCTCACTCATAGTAGGAATCTAGAAAACTTAAATAAGGGACCAGGAAAATGAATAACTATAAAAAGTAAAAATCAAAATCGACAAACAACTATGAACCAGAGACACTCTATGGGGGTGGGAGGCAGGGAGGGAAGGTATTGGGGTCAAAATAAGGGGGTCGCAATTGTATGGGGAATATAAAAATAAAATTTATAATTAAAAAAAGTAAAATTAGAATTAACTAATAAAAGGTCACCATTAAATGAAAAAAAAATATATATATATATTTCTCCAAACTCACCCAAGTAGGTGTTTCCCTTGCCACACCATCCCTGCCTTCACAAAGGGGTAAACTTAGGACCGAGACCTCAGAGAGGGAAGCAAGGATTCTGGCTCATGCATGGGGAGCATCGCTTGGTAATGCTGAACATCCACTAGAACTTTCCACAGGCTGCTGCTTCTTTCTGTGTTGCTGGCAGAGAGCATTCATTTCAGGACAGTGGACACACTGATAAATGGCTGGGGTGTGAGCGCTGAGCACAGTGAATATATTCCTTGACCGTCACCTTAAAGAGAACTCTTAATATTTCTATAACACATGCCTCTCCATTCAGTCAAGAAGGCTTTTTTTTTTTTTTAGATTTATTTATTTATTTATACAAGCACTGGGTACAGTCAGAAGCGCGGGAGGGTGAGAGAATTCAGCAGAGCCAGAGCGAGGAGCAGAGCAGACAGAAGGACCGAAGCACACTGCTGAGGGGAGCAGTGGGCGGCAGGAGAGGTCTGCGCGCCATGTGGGACCCTCCTCCCGTGGCCGGGGAGCAGCCGGGGATCGAACCGGTGCTACTGAGGCTGCGGGCAGCTTCGCAACCCAGCGCTCAACCGCTGCGCCACCGGAGAAGCCCTAGTCTAGAAGGCTTTTATTTCACAGCTTATGATGAATTAATGTGAGAACAAACTTGCTGCCTCTGCCACCTGCACATGACGCACACCTCACAGAGAATGCCAGTTATGAAATGACTGATGAATGTTGGGACAGAGCGTCATGTAAAAGCACACAGCAATGTCGTGTGTGGCAAACACACCAAGAGGAGATGGGCACTTAGAGAAGGTGCCCACATGGCATATGCAGATGCCTACAGAGGAGGCTCTGCTTCACACACCAGCTCTGCAGCGCCTGGGAGTGAGTCCTCTTACCCAACTGAACAAATGCTGAAGGTTTATGTTTCCTTTTTCCCTCCCTCCCTATCTCCCTTCAGCCTTTCTTTGTTCCTTCCCTCTCTCTTCCTCTTCCATCCTGCTTCCTCTTCTTTCTTCCTTTATTATTTTCTATAAAGTTTCTTAAATTTTTGGAAAATCAAATATGTTCACTCTTTCTCGTTTCCCATCCTGAGCCATCACACGAATGCTGATGAAAGCTTTATGAGAGTGCTCTTAATAGTTCTCCCTCTGGTTTTCTCCTATAATCTTCCTTACGTAAGCAGAGGCCAATAAATTATTCCCATTCCATTTGCTTTGAGGTTATTCATTTCTGTAATAATTTCCCTTTAAATCTCTATCCTGGAAGATGAGTGCCAGTGAACTACCTACATAGGCTTCATTTGGATGCAGATCCCTATTTTACCCATTTCTAGCTTTTCCTATTTTCTCTAAGGATCTAAATTTGGGAACTAAGAACAGATTCAGTCTTCTGGCTTGGAAGACTCACACAGGAAATAGGACAATTAGTAATTTTCTTGTTAGAATTAGTGGACAGATGAGCCTCCCCTGGTGGCGCAGCAGTTGGGCGCTGGGTTATGAGGCTGCTCGCAGCCTCTGCAGTGCCAGTTCGATCCCCGGCCACCGGCGAGGGTCCCACAAAAAAGAAAAAAAAAAAAGAAAAAAAAAATTAGTGGACAGGGCAGCTTGTACAGCTTGTACAAAGGAGATAGTGTAGCTACACACAGATATAGGCACTCAAAGCACCTCTACGCAGGTCGTTGACTAGTTTATATTTGGCAAGATTCAAACAATACATGGTTTTATTTCTTCAACTCGCTGTCCTTAAACGTTACCCAATCTTTTTTTAATTTCATCGACATCTCAGACAAATTCCATGATTCCAAACTCTTCTAGTCCTAAAACATTCTTCCTCTTCTCCCACTCAAGGAATTTCCCCCCTGCCATTGCTGTTTTAACCTGGGGCTGGAAAGATGTGGAGAGATGAGTGGGTGTGATCTGCTCCTAGAACATGCCATCTGCCAGCCTCCCTCAATTCCCTCCCCCTACCTGGTTCCTTTCTTTGGCTCTCAGCCTCTGCTACAGGAGAAGAATGATGATTGGAAGTGACAAGATTTCTCTTTTATCTCTTGGCTGATACTGCTTGCCTGCCCTACATGTCTCTCTCTTAAGTGTCCCTAAGATATGTGGGGCCAGGACATGAGGACAGATGGAGACCCAGGTACCCTATGTCTAAATATTTAGAAGTTATATAAAAAGCTGAAAATGTATTAAATGTCTCCTAGATACTCATCTTGAAAGACATATATATATATTCATAATGACTTTTAAAGTCAGATTGAAAATTAGAACTCCTGAACACCTTGTAATTTTGATGTTAACGTGGTAATAGGGGATGGGTATGCCTCCTCCTCACTGGTGTCCCAAAACCTACCATCTTTGTTTTTCCTGGATGTTTCACACAGATAGTGGCCTGGTATATTTGTGTGTAGTTGCTATAATTTACATGTTCAAACTGGTTTCCTCCTGTCTCCTGCTGTATACAACCACCCCTTGGCTACTCCTTGGGTATAGAGGTTGTGCTCCTCTGGAGAGTGGACCCAGGGAAGAAATCTGAGTAGGCTCTGGAAGCAAGCTTAAGATCATTTGGTAGAAGAATTCTAGAGTACTCAGTATGAGCTTGAAGAGGGAGCAGGCTTCAGATAGTATTTCACTTTGCCCCTCATCTTACAGGGATGGGTATGGCTGTAGGAGGGCAAGTATGGAGTCCTCTAGAGAAGAGGCTAAAAACTACCTATTCTAATGATGCTTTGCACTCTGCATCTTCCACTGACATAAGGTAGGGGAGGGTGGGGCTCTGGGGGTGGAAGTGGAGTGGGAAGGTTGTTGAAGGATACTAGAACCCATTTATTTGCTTCTTAATAAATCCAGGAGGAATTGTCACTTTCAATTATTAAGTCATATATGCTATTGCATTCTCAACTTTTAGTCTCAGTAGCCCACTCTAGGAAATCCCTTGATATCTTAATATGCAACAAAATCTCTTTCCTATTAGAGTGACTTGCCAATTAAAAAGAAAAAGGACTATTTAGCTAAATATTTACCTTGATCTTTGCTTTTTGTGTATAGAAGCCTTCTTTTACTTCACAGTGATAGAAATAGCATAATTGCAATTTGGCTTAAAAATATGTTCTGGCAGCATGTAAAACACCAATTTAATCTCTTCTCTTCTTTGCCTTGCATTATGCTTATATTCCTCCATCTGTCACTAGGCAATGCATATATATATATATATACTCATATATATATATATATATATATATATATATATATATATATACAGTATTTCTACAAACACTGATTCCTTAAAAATATACAAAATGTAGGGCCTCCCCGGTGGCGCAGCGGTTGAGCGCTGGGTTGCGAAGCTGCCTGCGGCCTCTGCGGCGGCGGTTCAATTCCCAGCTGTTCCCCGGCCACGGGAGGAGGGTCCCACATGGCGCAGACCTCTCCTGCCGCCCGCTGCTCCCCTCAGCAGTGTACTTCGGTCTTTCTGCCTGCTCTGCTCCCCGCTCTGGCTCTGGTGAATTCTCTCACCCTCCCGTGCTTCTGACTGTACCCAGTGCGTGTATAAACAAACAAACAAACAAACAAATAAATAAATAAAACATGCCTCTATAAAAAAAAAATTCTAAAAAAAAAAAATATACAAAATGCTGCAACATTTTTCCCCTTCAGATATGTTAATAGATATTGCTCATTTAATACGTGTCATTTCATGGGCAACAGTAAAGGTGTTCTACCTTCATTCTCTCTCACTTGCAAAAACATTTCAGAATGCTAGTGGATGAACATGAAGCTATTATGAGGATAGCCTTAAACTTACACTATTTTATATTAAAAGGTAAATCACTTAGAACATCATTGCTATTATCAGTAGCAAATTACCTGCTACAAATTGCACAACTGATTGTGATACAAAAGTTAACAATTCCCTAGATGATGTAATGTAAAAAAAGTAATAGACATCAGGATGTTATAACCAAGAGAGTGCATCTGATTTCTTAGATGCATCCTTATTTATGAAATGTCTAAGATAGATAAGTCAGGTCCTATAATTCATTTTCAAATGCAATAAGTAAGATGATAAGAATTGTGTAATAAACATGTATAATGTATGCATATGTGTGTAATGTAAAAGAAATAATGATTTCAGAATTGGTGATTGTACTAATAGCACACATTTACCTTTAAAACAATCCTGTGGTAGGGCCTCCCTGGTGACCTAGGGGTTATCATGGCTATGGCCTGATTCTGATCCCTGGCCAGGGAGCTAACCCACATATGGCACAGCAGACCTCTCCTGTCTCACCCACTGCTCCCCTTAGCAGTGTACTTGAGTAAATCTAGTGGTTCTGCTTCCCACTCTGTCTCTAATGAATCCTTTCCCCCACCTCCACACCTCTGACCTACACCCGAGTTCTTCTGTGCAAAAAAAAAAAAAAAAGTAAAAATACCCAAGTCTATGGAAGAGGTAAAGTTAATTCCATGTTATATATAACAAAAAAAAAAAAAAAAAAAACACAGAGGCTCAGATAACTTATAAAATCTGCCCAAGTTTATACATTTAAGAAGCAGTGAATTGGTATAGCAACTACGGAATCCAGAAAAAGGCTCTTCAAGCAATTACAACTGGAACTACCATCGGTTCAGCAATCCTACTTCTAGGTATATATCCAAAGGAAACAAGATCATTATCTCAGCCATCTTTGTGCCAGGGTTAATGAGGTTGGAAAGGGAGGGCAAGATGGAGAAAAAAGTTCTGCCTATGACAGAAAAAAAAGTAGAGGAGAAGGGGTTGTACTGAAGGACAACTAATTCATTTAATCCCAGAGCCATTTTTACTTCCTTCGAAGTTCAGATCCTAAAACTGAGTTAGACACTTTTGGAAGTAAATGAGCACGAACTTTAATATAGAAGACCTTAGGCTAGAAATTCAGACAACTGAGTCACTCATCACTTCATTAAACACTGCCATGGGCTAAACTGCTTTGACTGAACATTTCGAGTGTCCTTGACAGAAAAGTTTTATTTTAAATGGTTCTATTGTTGTCTTTCCATCTGAAGATGCTCAATTGATATTTTTAGTTCTAGCTGCCACATTGCTTTTTGTGAACGAGGAGTGACTTAGCATGGCAGAACTCTATGCTAGAATGTCATAAACTAAAAAAAAAAAGTACAATTAGATCTAGGTGCTAGTTAAGCTTATTTTGATGTTCCTCTCATTATGAGTTTTTTTGAGCAGAACTCTGATAAAAATGCTCAGTGTTCACTGGAATGTTAGCTCTAGAGGGATAGAAGTTTTTTTTTTTTTTTTTTTGGGGGGGGTCTGCTTTATTCACTGCTATAGCACTAGTTCATAGAACAATGCCTGGCAGATGCACCATCAATATTTTGAAATAAATACAATTAAGTTGGTATCACTAATTCATGCTTTTAAAATTTGAATTTGAGACTGGGATTAAAAAAATTTTTTTTTGTAGTGACTAAAAGAAAATAGACACTTTTTGTTGTTGTTGTTAGTCTAATGGGTGAATGTGTTCTGCTGTGCAATTTAGTTTTCAGAACCAACTAACATTACACATATTTTATGTTGGGTTGTTTTGCAAAGATTGATTGCCAGTTATTCCTGATGTGTTGTTAGTTGAAGATCATTTTTGACACTGAAACCTCCAGCTAATTGCTCTCTACTTGGAACTAATAGCTAAGCTTATGGTTGAAGATGGTTTTAATTGTTCAATTTTTAAATTGCGCTTCAGGATTTTCTCCCAACTTTATTGAGGTTTCATTGAGAAATATTATCAT
This sequence comes from Talpa occidentalis, assembly GCF_014898055.3. Classification (NCBI taxonomy): domain Eukaryota; kingdom Metazoa; phylum Chordata; class Mammalia; order Eulipotyphla; family Talpidae; genus Talpa; species Talpa occidentalis. The sequence goes on from NW_023604972.1 coordinate 24,307,731, forward strand.
TTCCATCACATTTTCTTCACAAAAAGAAGAAAATAAGACAGTGTAAGTACCTGCAACTGACTCACTGTTAGCTCAGTGGGAGGTTTTAATTAGGAACTCCACTTACAGAAAGAGGGCAAAAATGGGAAGGAGATGATAGTCTCATCTGTTGACAATCATAGGGATTGAAAAACTTCCTAAAGAAGCTTGCTTATTTGCTCTTGATGGGGAACAAATTTGCCAATTTTGTCTTATGGCAAAACCAATGAGAGACCAGGTTTCAGTGATTTGTCATCTAGGTCATGTGGTGGTGCCCATTGGGCAATTTGTGTATGCAGTTTGTCATTGACTGAAACATTATTAAGCAATGATGGTTGTCCTTTTAGTTAGAGCTATAGGAGTGGGAATAAAAGAAAGACTTAGGCTTGAAATATAGAGAATTGATAGGACTACTAGCCTTATAGAATATGAAGAGTGATAAGGGAAAACTCTGGAGGTATCAGAATGAGTCCCAGATTCAGGCAACTGATTGAATAGTTTTAGTGGCAAGTGTGAGTTACATTCAGGCATTCTGAATTCAAAGCAGGAAGGGTATATCCCAGTGGAGATGGTACATAGATAGCTGGACATCCAAGTTGGACAGGATTTCTGAGCTTAGGATATATCTTTAGGAGTTCGTTTGCCTTTAGTTAGCTATTGAAATTTTGGATGAGGTCATTCACACAGAAGGAGGTAGCCAGAGGACTAGCTGAGAACACATGAGAGCCAGAATACTTAGGGAAAGAATGACCCTAGTTGAACATGGAGAAGAACAGTCAGAAGTGTAAGAGAAAATAATACCTACTGTATTATAGTGTAGTGGCAGCAAGGCACAGAGCAGGATGTCTATGATCCAGGCAGTTGGGTAAAGGAGAGTCCTGGAACCCTTGGTGTTTTTTCAGGCTTTTGTTGAGCTTTTACCACACACGAGGCAGGCGGGAGAGCTGAATGGCCAGTGGGCTGGCAGGTCTTCCAGACCCCAGCGAATCTTCACTCTCTCTGGGCTCTCTGGCGTTCTCTCTTGATCTCTGCTTTCTTCTCCTCTGCTCTCGTTCCGCTGTGACACCGCCCTTATAAGCCAAGTCTTAGCCCAGGTGCACCCACCTACGCATGCCCACACCCTACTCCAGGTGCCCACCATCAGGCATGCAAATAGGACTGCAGGGATCCATCATTCATGCTAATGGCGGGAGAGTGGAAAAACCTGATAATTTTTCACTTACCCTACATGTAGCTTATGAGAATTATAGAGGCAATAAATATATTCATCTGACATAATGTCTGGAACATTATGCTGGAACATAAAATTTATGAAAAATATTTTTTCTTTTTCTAATGTTGATGGAAGTACTGATGAAATCACTTAAGATAAAATCTACTTAATGGGGCTTACTATTTCATTTAATAATTTAATCAAATCTCTTTCCTAATGGCTGAAGCTTCAAAATCCAATAATCGGCTCCAGTAGCAAATTTGGGATCAAACCAAGGAGTGTATGATAAAGAACATTTCCAGGACTTATCTTATTTTCTTCCTTTTGATATCACTGTGATCTATTTTGTTTGAAAACACCTGCACTTACTTATTTGAATATACAATTAGTATGAAGTGTCAAACTTCTTCACAAACTTATATTGGTCATCCCAAATTATGCAGTGTATACTTGGATATACTTGAAAAAGTATGACTTTGAAAGTTTTAAGCATTATTAATCACATCTGCTCCTGCAAGCTTTATGTGCAACAATTTAGTTGCTTTCATTAAAGCAACCTAATTTGAGGGACATTTCAGAAAAGATGAGAAGGAATCATTTTCTGGCTTTTGAAATCTTACAGTCATTCTCTTTGAAGCTGAACTGAAACATTAGGTAGATTCCATTGGGGAGCACAAAGATTTCAAACATTTTCATTTGTATTTCCCTTTTCATATAACACAGAATGCCTCCTTTACTTGGTCATCCTTAGTGTCTAGCATTTAGATCAATTTCTAAGGCATTTTGATAATTGGAGGCAAAACACATTGCAAGGTAAGAGGTAGAAAATAGTAGGAAAGAAAAACGAAGTACTAAGCTGATGAAGAGCAGGCAAATATTTCCTTAAGGCACTTGCTTCCTTGTAGTACTTTTTCTATCTTTTTTTTTAAGATTTATTTATTTATGTATACAGACTGACTGAAATACACTGCTGAGGGGAGCAGTGGGTGAGAGAGGGACATAAGGGTTAAAACTGAGTGTCTGGGGAGAAGGAAAGAATGAAGGATTTGCCTGAGGCTGGACCAGTTTTCTCAACTTCTGAGTTTCACTGGCTTTGTTGCTCTCAGTTTCAGTCTATTCTGGGAATTCCACAGAGACTGAGATCATTTCTCTTCATCACACTGGAATTTATGAAAACATGAAACTGAGATGAGATGCAGGTATTTAACCTCTAAAGTAGATTCTTATCACATCCAAAGCCACCAAAAGAGATTGACTACACTGAGCTGATTATTCAGACATTTTCTTTGATGTAGAAAATCAAGGAAGATTTTAATCTTTTGTTGTTAGATAATTATTCATGATATGTATACATAGGGGAAAATGAAGAAAAAGGATACCTGTCCCTTTAAGAAAGAACAACAGGGTTTTAGTACGGGAGGATGAAGGGCGTGATGAAAATGGTCAAAGTTGGACTAAGCATTTGTCTCTTTTTCTCCTGGTTTTGCATCTTGAATCTTTCATTGGATGAGAGGAAAATATATTTTTTTAATGTCTCCATTTGTGGGATGTTTCTGATTCATTTGCTGCTTATCTTTTCCCTGATTTCGACACATCACTTGGAATGGATGCTTCTGAATAGAGTGATTTTGGCATTTGCCTCACTATCAGATTTATCTGCAGAAAGGAGCAGAATTTCAAATACCAATAATGTTTGTGATGATTTCTATAGAAACCAGAGTATTTATATTGGAAGAGAGATAGTTTTGTTTAATAGGAAAGGGATTTCTATTAGGTCCTCGTTCCTCTTCTCCCAGCTGTGTGACTGTGTGAGAGCAGGTGTGCTTGTAAAGTTTTATAATTTACAATATGTCTTCAGGTGTATTTGCACATTATTTTATAATTTTTTTAGGAGATAGAGTAACGATATTCCTATATTCGTCTGTGAAAGTAAACTGATTTTCCCAAATTCAAGCAGCTACTAAGTGCCAAAACAAATAGTCAATTTTTTTTCTCTTACTGCAACATGTTGCTTCCCTAAAAGAGTTTGATTTAAACTATGAAACTGAGTTTCAATTTCCTTTCATATCAAGTGGGCATACGGAAGAATTACAAACTCATCTAAAGGGGCAACATAGGCATAAGTGAAATTGCTCAGAAATAAGAAATGGTATGGGGGCCTCCCTGGTGATGTGAGGGGTTAAGACGCAGCACAGTGAAGGTATCCACAGCCTCTGTAGTGTGAGTCAGTGTGAGTTCGATCCCCAGCCAGCCAGGGAGCTACCCACATGGCGCAGCAGACCTCTTTTGTATTGCCCGCTGCTCCCCTCAGCAGTGTGTTTCAGTAGATCTGCCTGTTCTGCTCCCCACTCTGTCTCTGGTGAATCCTCTCACCCCCTGCATCTCTGGCCTGTACCCCAGCTCTTGTATGCATAAATAAATAAATCTTAAAAAAAAAGAAATGGTATTAAATGTGGCATTGGAGATGTGTACCATGGGGGTAGAGATTGCCAAGCTCCACTTACTGTTTTGTGCAAGAATGCAACAAAGTAGTGTTACCAGATATTCTGCTTTTTGGAGAGAAGACAAGACTTTCAGATGAAATATCCATGTACTTTGTTAATGCTGTACTGACAGCACAACTGATTCCTTTCTCTGGTCTCCAAGGGATTCATCCTTCATTTCTGTTAACTCAGATGTGCTGTCAAAGTCAACATTGTTTCAGTCTAAATTTCTGGAAAAAACATTTTATTTTGGTATGGATGATTTATTAAGCTCATTTACTCTTCAGTTCATGTCTAGGCCAATTCAGTAATTAATTTGGACAAATAGATAATTCCTAAGGAAGAGAACAAATTCATTCATTGATCGTTATCTTGGAGCATGACGAACTCAAAAAACACTCTCTGTGGAAATCCTCGCATGCAAAGATTGTGCTTATGGATTTCTTTCATGCCAGCAGGGGGGCATCTGAACTCACAAAGGAAGGAAGGATTTTTATGACATCTAGTAAGTATGCTTCGCCCTAGTCACACATGCAAACCTGTCTGCTATTTATAATTATTGTTCCTGGCACCCAGGCTGACCCATTGTCTATTGATCAGGAAATCTGCATCTATCCTCAGTTTTTCTTCTGACATGCTGGATAGCTCTGCCTTGATCACTTCACCTTCTTTTTAGCTAGGGAAGAAAAGATGTCTACACTCTGCCATCTCAAAGGAGCCTTTTCAGACTGAAAAAGAAAATTAAAAATGCCCCTCTAATGATGTTTATCATTATTTTTAAACATTGGAGAATAATTTAGCAAAGAAGCAAATCTCTACATCACAGATATTATCTCATGGGCTGTGAGTTAGGTAGTGGATAATAAGCTGGGGAGGAACAACAGTGGTTCAGGAGCTTAGTGAGAGCACAGGGCTTACAGAAGGGGTGTATCTGGTTTCCAATTTTCTAACTTTATTGAATTGTAACTCTGTTATTCTTGTCTAGGACATTGTGCTCCCTAACCTGGATTTCTAGATCTGTAAATAAAGACAGTAACACCATGTAAATTATTATGTATATTAAATGAATGTGAAATTATTGGCATTATGTCTGCCATTGACATCCAAAATTATTGCTTTTTCTGTTTTAATTTGTTTGAGATCAGAATTCCTCTAGTGGCCCCTAGTTTCTTGATAATTTGGGGACATACTAGGAAAAGACAAGGAGGCCTATTTCAGGAGGTCTTTTTAAACCAGTGCCAGACAAATGGCAATAACCCGCTGGATTTGCTCCAGCCCGAGTTGCTGGATTTGCTCTGAGCTGATTGTCTGTAGGGAATGGGGTTGAGGTGGGATGGGAACTAATTCTTGACCTGAATTCCAAAGGCAATTTCAGTGAGTATGTGGATTTCAGAATTGTCCCCAAAGACTAGGTGACTAAAGTACTTACTATTTCATGATGGCTAGTGCAGTCTGAGTATGTATTGATAGTTACTGCATTAGTAACCGTTAGTCTTATTCACAGAAATTTCTATCCCTTGCTAACACATCTATATTTGCTGCAGGTAGTTGTGAGACTTCTGGGCATCCCTAAGATTCATCTTTTTAATCAATGGAAAGGAAGAAAGAGCCTGTTTTTAACATTTAGGTCACTTCTCTCAGAACAAGCTGGCTGCAAATCCTAGTGGCTTCTCAGCACTCTCTTAGATACTTCCATCCTTCATTACACTATTCCCATGGCAACCCTCAGGAAGGGAGAAGAGTGACAGCTAACCATTGAGCGGCTATTTTTAGATTTCTGGCCAGATGCTTGACAAATCCGTTGAAGGAAACAAATTGAAGCACATGTAGAAGAGGATTTTTTTTTTTTTTGGCCATAGATGATAGTTAAAATTCACATTATAAAACTGGAAAAGATTTTGAAAAATAACTCAACCTCTAGGAAGATCTACTTCCAAATCATGCCTTACAATAGTACAATAAAACTTTTAAAAAATAGCCTATTCTAACAGGTTACCATATTTCCTACCCCAAGTTTATCTTGTATTCAATTTCAAATCTCAGGCAAGGAAGTTGCGAATGACACAGTATGACTGTTCAAGTAGTAGATGACACAAACCCAGAGCACATCATTCATCCGGACTCTATGGCTAGTGCCACTTCCTAGGTTTGTGCAGCAGTGCACATTCTGTGCAACTATCTGCATTGGACTCTTCACTGATCTTTTAAAAATGTAAACTCCTCTTATCTTACTTGAAAACATTCAGGTATTTTCCATTTCTTTTAGATAAAGGGTCCTATATCCATGAAGTGACTATAAAGTGCAATGTAAAAGTGATCTTATATACTGGTCCAGAATCATTTGGTATTATTATAATTCCTCCCTTTAATGTGTTTCAAGAAAGATCTTCTTTCAGAGTCTTTTTTTTTAAACACTCTTTCTTTTTTTAAGATTTATTTTATTTATTTTATACAAGAACCGGGGTACAGGCCAGATGTGCGGGAAGGTGAGAGGATTCACCAGAGACAGAGCGGGGAACAGAACAGGCAGACTGACGAAATACACTGCTGAGGGGAGCAACGGCGTGACAGGAGAGGCCTGCCGCTCCTCACTGGCGGGCTGGGATCGAACCGGCGCTGCAGAGGCTGCGGACAGCCTCATAGCATGGCGCTCAACTGCCTGCGCTACCAGGGGAGGCCCTTCTTTCAGTCTTAAACATGCTTTCTCCCTTCGAACTCAAGATTGTTTGATTTGCCTTTCACATTCACGCTTTCTACCCAGTTAATTTTTATTTTTCTAACTCCTTCTATATCTATCCAATCTGAGTTCAAATGTCAGAAACACTTTCTCAAACTCAATAATAGGCAAAGACTGTCCTATAATGGCCTCTCCTAATATCTTTTACATTTCCTTTGTAACACTTAACAATTTCTAATTGTATTTGTTTATGTTAACTTTTTGGTTTATTTTATTATGTTAAATTATGAACTCTATGTTGTTAAGGAATTATATTATTTTTCACCATATATACCTAGTGTACCATGTTTGGCAAAGAAATTATTCTAATGACTGAGTGTATGCCTAACAGTTATTTTAAAAAGATGTAAGCTCAGTTTTCTGTCAAATCAAGCTGCCTATTGATCTCATCATGTCTCCTCAAAATGTAACATGCTTCCAGATTTCCCAGATTATCTGTTAAATAACACAGATTCTGATTCGGTGTAGATGGATGAGGTCATGACTTTGCATTTCCAAACAGTGTGTAGCCCTAGAACATAGTTACACACTAGAATCCCCGAACATGGTTACACACCAGAACACCCCAGTTCTGGTGATTCTGATTTAATTGGTATGGACTTGACATGGGCTTTGAGGATTTTTAAAACGTGTCCATTTTACTGTAATATCCAAAACTCTTTGAGAGCCTATGATTCTAGCAAAAGCTCAGCAACAGGTAAAGGGATATTTCATTACTCTTTGACAACAGCCAAATAGCCACTTGTTTGGGATCCATCTCATCATTATTTAAAAAATGCAAGACTCTTAGAGACAACAGAAAAGTGACACCAAATTGGTTGTATGAGCAGAGAGTGAGTTGATTAATGTGGCAGTAGGACGGTCCAATCTTAAACTTTCCCAGTTTTGCATGTAACCAGAGGGACAATGCATATTTACGCAAATATAATCAGAAAAAAGAGAACTTCCCTGATTTTCTAAGAACTGAAACATTATAGTGAGCTTGAGTCTTTGCTAGCCCTTAATTATAAACAAGAATAAGGGTTGTAGGTTATTGGGCCTTGGATGGTCCTCTTAGAACCAACACTCTTCTTATCTAACATAGTAACAATTCCCCTTTCTTGTCACTGCCTAATTTTTACCACTGACTTATTTTTGTGTTTTTAATCTTAAAAATTCCATGATTGTGGAATGTAAGTTTTTGCTCTGTTTAACTTAGTTTGGTACTATTACAGGGCAACCCTAAAAGGAAATGCAATGGCCTGGATGTGAGTCCTCACCCTCATGCTTAAAAACGCAGAACAAGACCCAAGGTCAAGTACACACAGAAAGGTTAATCAAAGGCTTATTTACAAGGGAAATGAAAAGAGAGGAAGCACAGAGTGTGAGAGAGATAAAGAGAGAGATTAATTGGTCAATACATCCTTCTGGTTATGCTGCCTGTTGTGGGACCCCAGGTACACCCGGAAGGCAGAAAATACCAAGTTACTTCCAGGCCATATGTCCTTCCTTTTCAGTCAAGCTTTGCTGCTTAACTCCACCATTTGTTCCCAGCATTCCCCTTTCATGAAATCTAGAATTATGACGTATCTATGGCATGATGGGAATTGTAGTTCTAGGTGCCTGGGATTTCTTTGGCATGGAGGCGGCGTGGAGTTCATAAAACATAGTAGGTGGAGTTTATTCAGGACACACTGTCTCCCCAAAAATATTGTGCTTCATGCTTACACAAATTGCTTTCATATCCTCAAAGACTATAAAATTTGGTTTATTGATAAGGAGAATTTTGAAATAATTAAATGCTAACCTTGACTATTCTGTTGCATCTTTTCCTTTGTCAGATACAGTAATTGAGCAAAGTCAACAAATTTAAGCAAAGTAATTCAACTACTGATTCTTTTTCATAAGGCATGGAATGAGACATCACAATTTTAAGATCTTGCATTATTTGATTTGCTACCAACAACAGAAAAAATAATGTCAATCAAACTAGGTCATATAAATTCTACGGGGTTGTTAATCTTTATCTTCATTACAGATGTTCTAACGGGAGAAAGACTTGTCTTAGAATTGACAAATATGGTGCTTATTCACCATTTATTGCATGCTTTTAATATATTGGATACTTGCTAAGTGTCTTAAAGTAATAATATATATATTTAAGGAGGTAATACAAACACATTACATAGCAATGTTTTCTCTGCAGCAACCATCTACTGAACTAGAATTTGACCGAGTAGTGATTTATACCACTTGCCTTCGTGTGGTTCGGACAACGTTTGAAAGATGTGAACTGGTTAGAAAGATCTTCCAAAACCATCGAGTAAAATTTGAAGAGAAAAACATAGCTCTGAATGGTGATTATGGAAAAGAATTAGATGAACGATGCCGACGAGTTTCTGAAACTCCTTCTCTCCCTGTGGTGTTCATTGACGGCCATTATCTTGGGGTAAGTACCCTGCTCAGAAAATTTTTTTGGACCCCAACCAGTGTTGATAGAAATCACTAAACCTATGTCAAAGTAACTTATTACATTACCAGGACATGTAGGATTTTTTGAGTTCAAACCAAAGGGATAGAGGCCCTAATTACTATTCCAAAAGATGCCTTGCAACAGCATGCATCTCGCAGAAGTACACTGAGAGAAAATCAGCATGAAGTTGCCTTTGTGAATAGGATGCAATTTAAAGATATTCAGTGGGTGGAGTTTATTCAGGACATACTGGCTTTTGCATTGTGAAGTTTGTCATATAGAATAAAATGATTTTTTAATGTAGTCAAGAAAAATGGAGTATTTGTAGATCTACATTTGTAAATTCTCCTACACCCCATTATTAAACACTCAGCTTCCTACCTAATGAGCCTAACATGAGAGTCCTGAAATGAAATAAATAGGAAATGGGGCATGGAGCCAGAATTTTATCTGTTTGTGGTTTAAAATTATTCTTGATTTTTTGATAATACAGCAGCGTGGGACACAAATTCAGGCTTACAGTCAGCAGAGAGACTCCCAGGGCATCAAGAAACATGCCTGCTTCATTTCTCATTGAATAATGCTATTAGCACAATTAATCTCTGTGGATCTGTGAACATACTCGATCTGTAAGGAACCCAAGGGCAGGGCTCTTGGAAATCATGCTTTGGAACTTGGAAGGAGAGAGCTGAGAGTAAGACCCTGGGGGTCAGAGGAGGGGCTGGCTACATATCAGAGAACAAAGAGCAGCTTTCAGATGGCAAATGGAAACTTGAATCTTGGCATTATTTCACAGCTGGTCTTTAAACTTCAGCTTTGGGGAGGTCAGAAAAATCCAGGGCAGGAAGAGTTCCTCTTGCTGCAAGGAAACTGTGTTGGGAGATCTTGTCCAGAAGCATAGCTGTTGGAGGTAGCTTGTCATATTATGGGAAGACAAATGCTGAGAGGCCAGATTCAATCGCTGTGGTATTAAGTCTTTCTTTAAACTTGAGTTGGGCACAGACTGCATTCTGAAGCAGAAGAACTTTCCTCTGAAGTAGTAAGCCTCTTTTGTTTTATTATAATATATAACTTTAAGTCCCAGTAAGTTACAATAATGGCAGTAATAATAATGTTTAACAATAATAACAACATCAACAATATTATATTGCACTCTCAGCTTTACTTGTGTCACCTCATTTAATCCTCAGGATACACTTAGAAACCAACCCTTCCTTTACTGGCTACTCAGTACTGGACTCAGCCTTGTTTCAAGTTCTTCCTCTGATACTTCCATGTAATACTGTGCAATTTATAAATCTTTTTGTGCACTGGTTTTCTCATTTGTAAAATGAGTCAGATAATGGAACTTATCTCATAGACTAATTGTGAGGATTTTATTTTGTATGTGATATATCCATGTGCATGTGCTCAGTTACTGTGCTGAGAACAAAGTAAGTTTTCAGTAAATATTAACAATCAGTTATTCTTGTTTTGCAGGAGAGAATATTAATTTCTTTGCTTCAAGTCACATAGTTGGCTAGGTGGCAGAGCCAGCCAGATTCAAAGGTTGTTCTGTCAACACTCCAAACACTTGCCCTGTAACACATCACCTCCAGGAAAGGGACCTTTGATTGTTTGCTGATATATACTTGGTAGTAAGAACAAAGATTGTTACAAAGCGCTCAACATGGATGTATGAATTATGCTCTACTTGCAAATTCTTTCCTTCTTTCCCTAAGGCATTTCCCATAAGGAAAGAATCTGATAAACTCATTTACATTAGGGAGAAAATCACTGATGAAGGTGGGCATTTGCCTTTTAATCAGGAAAAATTCTTCTGATAATATAAGATATTTATGATTATGGAATTTTTAATTATGGATATTTAAGATTATGAAATTTTAATTTTTATGAAATTGCACCTGTGTATACAGGTGTCATGTCCCTCCACCCTGCTCATGGCCCCACCTGATACACTGCTCCTGACCATGCTGGTTATCTTCCCAGTTCTGAGACACTCTAACAGGTAATGGAGGGAGTGTGCATGAGACCAAGGATGTAGGACACAGATTTCTTTCTTCGTTGTTTTTAATCTGTGATCACTTTATTCATACATAGCCACCTAGATAAGAAAGGATCATACAGGTGTTACTGTTTTGTTTCTTGAAATTTAAAGCTAATCCCTAAACCTGGAAAGAGGCTGGAAATTAAATTTTTTTCCTCAAAAAGAGAATTGCAATACTTCTAGCTCTCTATAATTCAAAATAGAGGTAAACACTCCAGAACAACTTAAATAGCAAATTGCCCTCCTTCTACAATAGTCTTTGATTTATAGTCCAGTATGCAGTTTAAATGGGATGCATTGCTTAAATGGTAGCGCTTTCCCTACAGTATTTAAACATCTGAAATGGAAGGATGCCCTCTGCTGGGTTTTGGCACGTGGTGAAACATAATTTTTAGGGAGGGAAAAGAAGTTGATGTTGGTCATTTCCTTAACATCTGTGATGTTTTAAACAGTCAGATGAAACGATTTGATTTTGTTTAAATTGAAATGGAGAAAAATTAGAATGAGTCTATCATCTGTGCAAAGCAGCTTTCTTTAAGGAAAGGAAGATAGAAAGAATCTGAGAGGGTCATAAAATCAGGTAGACAGACAGAAAGACACAGAGAGGGGGCTGCAGCAGAAAATAGGAAGGGTGAGAGCAGAAGAACATTTTTGAAACTCCCTTATTTTCCTGGCATCATTCCCTTCCTATCCAGGGTGGGTTGTGCCAAAGGACTTCTGCTGTCTTTGTTGAAGAGAAGATAACATTGTTCAATAGGCAAGACTGGAAGAATTGGAAAGGACGCTAATTTTTTTCCCCCAATGACTCTCTTTTTCAGCCAAACTAAAAGTTGAAGATGTAAGCAATGAAGCAGACAAAGGAAAGAAATTATAAAATGAACCTACATGGTCCTAGAATGCTCCAATGAAGTTGGTATAGGGAAAGGGCAAGGTTGGCTTGGAATTTGTCTTATTGTTTTAAGAAAAACTTTCTTTACACAAAAAAGATTGTGTTTCAATAGTTTGGACATAAATTATTTTGGAAATTCCAGCAGAAAGTAGCTGACAAATAGTGCCATGATTTTGGACAAACTAGTAGAAATCCACAATACCCTCAGGGGACCAAGCTATAAATTACATAGAACGACCTTATGGCATCTCTGGTAACAGAGACAGAGGTCTATTAATCTAGATAGATCTCTCTTTTTTTCTAAAGATTTATTTATTTATTTATACAAGCACTGGGTATAGTCAGAAGCACAGGAGGGTGAGAAAATTCACCAGAGCCAGAGCGGGGAGCAGAGCAGGCAGACCGAAGAAGTACACTGCTGAGGGGAGCAGCGGGCGTGGCAGGAGAGGTCTGCGCGCCATGTGGGACCCTCGCCAGTGGCTGAGGATTGAACCAGCGCTGCAGAGGCTGCGGGCAGCTTCACAACCCAGCGCTCAACCACTGAGCCACCTGGGAGGCCCGAACCCTACTTTTTTTTAAAGTCTGATTTGGCAATAAATATATCCAGTGTTTAATCTTCAAGCTTCCTTATTGAAAGTCATAAAGTGTTTGTTCCTGACTTGTTCACTTTACTTCAGAAAGTACAGGGACAAAGAAGTTTGAAATTTAAACCTTAAGTCGGGCTCTTGAAATTTAAATTAAGCAATATTTTCCTGTAATTACCTCTTGTTTTTTTTTTTTTTTCTTAGACACTGAGTGCAGTTTTTAATAGCAACAGCAATAATGACAATAATAATAAAAGCTTAGTTTAATGATATATTCTGATAAGACTTTACCATGCATTAGTTATCTCTTGAACAATTTAGAATAATATTGTGAATAGTACTATCATCATCTCTCTCAACATAAATTTTGTATCTGAAGAAAAGTTTATAGAACAAACTGTTTAAATACTTTCAGATCTCTAGTGGCATAGCCAGGATACAAACTTAGGTGTGCCTGACTCTAGAGCTTGAACTCTTTAGAACAGAGGTTACGACGTCCCTTAACCCTCATTTCTAACGGCTTCCAGTTCCGCTCCTGGGGGCATAGCCATATTCTGTATTGCTTCATCACTTGATACCACTCTATGTTCAAGATCTTGAACTTAGAAATGTCTTTTTTTAGCCATAATTTCCTGAACTTTGATCTCTCTCTCTTGTCTCTCTATTACACTTACTCTATCATTATTGGTGCTATACATTCCACTTTTCCATTTCTCTCGGTTTATGTTGTAATTTTAGTTTCACATGTTTCCCTGCTTTACTGTACTTACAATATAATAATATCCAGTATGTTATTTCTTGTGGAACAAACCTTCTTAACTTTCTAAGTTTTTGTTAGCGCCCCATCCTATGTCATTCCCTCCATCTGCTTGGAGAAGGAAATTATTGGAGAAAATCTCAAAGTCATAACAAAGAAATTGTAACAAAATTGTATTATCAGTATTATCTAGCTCATTAATAATACTCCTAATTACATCTTGAGGATTTTCTATTAAGATCCGTGTAATAGATTTGGATTGATTTTAGTTCATCTACTTACAACAATGCAAATTAAAATGGTCCCTTCATACTTATAACTAAAGTTCATATACTATAAATGTTGACAGTTTTCTCCATGGTCCCTTTAACTCTCATTCTTATCTCATGGTTTTTGGAATTCCACTCCTAATTATTCTATCTGGGACACATCCTAATCTTTAAATCCAGCAACCAAAGCTAGATCCAATATGCTCCATGATTATCTGTTTCAAGAGAATCTCTAATCTCTCATAATGGAGACTAGATTTACTTTAAGCTTTAATATCATATAATTGATCATATTAAATGTGAGGCTACTTAAGTATTCATGTAACTTTAATGTGAACTTCTCAAGAGAAACTCCTTATACATATGGTTTTTAGATCCATTTACCAGTTTCCAAGATCTCTATCCCATGAATGTATTGTTACTTGGTAATAATGAAGACCACAAGGAAATAAAATCTTTCTGTGAAATATAGTCAGTGATTTTTGATGACTGCAGCTCCCTGCAAGCAGTTCAATTCTGGCACTAGTATCAGTCCTTAGATCACTAAGCAAATAATCTATCAAATGTCTCAAACTTCCATTTCCAAAGAAATATGGCCATGCCCTGGAAGAAACCGTAATCAAAGTTTAGATTCTATGATGAAAGTAGCTGTACCAGTTAGCTTTTACATAATTAACTGCCCCAAAACTTTGTGGCTTAAAAAAACATTTATTTTGTAGATTACAATGTTGGCTGAGCTGGTCTGTATTTTGTGGTCAGCTGGTGGTCTGGCTCGAACAGGGTGGTGTAGGATAATCTCAGTTACATATCTGGAAATGGACTCCTAAGATTTTCCCCTATCTAGCAGACAAGTTGAAGCATATTAAAAGGCATTAGTAGTGTTCCTAGCAGTGAAAGAGGGCACACCCTAATACGTAAGCCTATATCAAGCCTCTGCTGCTCTGTTTTTATACCGTTAACTAGAGCAGGTCAGGTGGTCAAGTTCAGATTCAAAATGGAGACAACAGATTCCACCTATTGAAGGGAGAACCACTAATGTCACATTGCTGAGTGACGTACATGCAGTGAAGCATGGACAAACTGATGGCAATTCCTGCAACTAATTACTAAGGTGCAGAATTTGACATCATATAATCCTAGATTTTTGCTGGAGTCAAGTGTGCTCGCTGACATTTTCATGTTGGAGAATTGCACAGTTTTGTTTAACTAAAGCCAGCTAACTATGGTTTAATGCTCCATGTTTCCATAAAATTTGTGGAACAGTTTTGCTTTCAAAGCACAATTGTGTGGAAATAAATCAAAGTACTACATCTCCAAATTCCCAGTAACAAATCATCTTGTTCTTTCAGTCACCCTACAGCATCACCAGCAACACTTCGTGATGTGCTTGATCAATTGACCTTTACCTTCAGCTTCACCGATTTGTTTGCTGTCATCTTCTTACAGAAGAAATGCAGAATTGCTATGATCATAATTTCATCTCATATGCTGATGCATCCATTAATTCAATGACATGCAAAGTCATATAGTAGTAAGTGCCTTAAAAGCTGCATGTACACAATTCAACTTTCACCCCAAGGATGTTGAGTCAGTTTAAGAGAGAGAAATTTTTGAGACATGCAGGCAATAAATATCCTTAAATTATAGGCCCAAGGAAGAGCTTTACCCTTGTAGTATTTCCTTAATATATATCTTGGCTTCATCACCTCACAAGTTTAAATCCATTGTCCTATTTGCCCAAGACATTAACATTTTTGGTTTTGCCTGCTGTAATTCTCTGTATGCCAGGATACTAGTAAAGTGTCTGGTAGGTCCATTGCTTGATAATTTGTACAATATATTAAAACCTGAGTGTTAAATTTGATGCTTTGGATCTGGGCACTATAAAAAAATAAAACAGTTGTGTTTGTTTGTGATTTGGCCACAAGTTAAAACAGGGCACAGAACAAATTGATTCCAGGAGCCAATTTCCCTCTATCTTGACTTAGATGTAAATTGTTAACTATCCTCAATCTGAAAAGAAAGACTCAGAATGAAAATATATTTGTGTATAATCAGAATTTTCTTATCTGTAGTTAAAGTCAGAAGCTAGCATTTAATATCTTCTTTTATCTTACAAAATGCATAAAAATAAATTAATGTACCATTTTTCAAGGTGAGAATCCATAGAAATTTTAATAAGCATCAGCTTCTAATAAACCTTGAAACCAGTGTTCCAGAAAAGGAAAACTTTGTTTGGTAAATGACCTTTATCTTTGTTCTTATGAACAGAAAGACTTAGTCTCCTCTCAACCACCAGAGGGCTCTCACAATATAAGAAAATAAATATAGGAGAGTAAAAGTGAAAGTAGAAGAAATCACTTGTAACACACCTTTCTTTAGAGTTCAATTAAAAGTAAATGTCTTAAAGATGTGGATTATAAACAAGTTTCCAATCCAGACTTCCTTTTAGGATAAGAAAAAAACTAAGTAGTACAATTTTAAATTGACTATTCAAATCATAAAATAAATATAATAAATATCTTACTATTTGGGGGCCTAATCCTGAACCAAACATTTGTATCATTCATTTATATTTTAACTGGAAAACAATAAAAGGAAAGTACATATATTTTTTTCTGAGACTTTTTTGGCACTTAAGTCATATTTTTCTGTAAATATCTATTATGTTATCATGATATTAAATACATATAGAAAATCTCCACTGAGCAAACATTACACATAGGTATTTAACAAAGCAAATAGCTCCTGGGCCAGCTGCAGCCTTCCTTATGCTCAGGTAGGTTTAGGGCACATTGTCTTGTGCTTTTGTTTTGTTCTTAATTACTCTTTGGACCCCCACTTTAGTGGAGCTCAGCCCAAGATGCATCTCTCTCCAAAAACAAAAATTAAGCTAAAGTCTTGACTGTATGTTTGGTCCTGATGATGTTTATTCTCTGGATTAGATTCAAAGAACAAATAGAATGTGTAAAAATGAAGAAAACCACCTGTCTAGCAATGCATGGTGAGATGCTGACAGGCCGGGCTCATTGCAAACTTCCTCTCTAGGTGTCACCTGGTCAGCCTTGCAGGAAATCAACAAGGCTTAGTGGCCCTGAGTCTGTGCTTATCTCTGTTGTGGATTTCAGCATCTCTTTCTGACTCAATAGTCCCAGGAGGAGGCTAGATTGGAATTAGCAATTTTCAAATTGTTTTCAGTGGTGGCCTAGAAATTTTTTTGACCTTTCCTTAGAGGATATCGGATGGGTAGTGTATGCAGGAGGGATTTCAAGTTCTTCTCTGAATGCTAAACTGTACCCTCCCATCCACATAGTTTATAGTAGTCACAGATGGTTTCCCTTGAAGATTTAAAATAAATAAAAACCTTCAATTGAAAGGAAACACAGAAACAAATACCTGCAATTCTTTTCAAAATTTTATATTATTTGAATTTCTCTGGAACTTGGAGGAATGATCTGCAATTAGATGGGATGGGTTTGGAAATGTTTCTTTGCACAGCCTCCAGGCTATCATAAAAGTAGTTGCCCTGGGAAGCCTAGGAAGAACAAAGTGAACTGTTGTTTAGCAAATATTGAGTGCCCTCTGTGTACAAGGCACTGTGTGATATCCTAGAGATATAGTCTTTACTATCTAGATTCAAAATTTAAAGGATGTGTGGACTCAGTGTGGAAACATATGGCGTGGCTTTAAGTGAGTTGTGCTAAGTGCCCTATTAATAGTAAAATGAAGTTTGAAAGAAAAGAAAATAAGGCATATTTCAATCAAGATAAAGAAGAGGTAATATATGAGCTGAACTATGCAAAATAAGTAAGAGTTCAATAGGAAGTGGAGGGAATGTGCCTTAATTCTATGCCTTATGTGTTCTTAGCATAAGTGATTTCTAGAGAGAAATCTAGTGCTTTGCCTTACTTGTGAAAATCCTTGATTCTTTCTAATGAGTTAAGATTCAATTTAGTTCTGAGAAAGATCTAGGTGTTAGAATGCATGATAAAAAAACTCAGTGGTGTACAAGCATTTTCTGTAGGAATTGCAGATTAGCTAAGATTTTTATAAAATATTAGCAACTAAGAAAAAAGTGTTTATGAGCTTTCTCTGACATACAACTTAGTTTCATGCTGATTGTATCCAGTTTCCTTGTTATGTGCCTTTTATTGTGGCTGCCAAATCAAAAGTCCCAGGGCTTGAGAGCCCATGGAGAGCAGGGGGTCTTAGTTCTTCTCACTGGGATCCTCAGGTGTTGTGTGGAGTGTCCAGTGATCTGGAAGTTACCATAACCTGAGCTTTAGTGTTGGTTTTCCTGTGAGAGAGACAGGAGAGCTTAAACATGTAGCAAAGGGCATGAGAAGGTGGTTTGAAGGACCCATGTGTGGGAGAGTGGTATCTTAGCTGTGGGGATGTTTGCTGAGAATTCTACTTCTGCTGTGTTTTGTCTCTAGGGAGAAAAGGGTAAGACCTACATTTTCAGATTTTTACAAGTTAAAATGTGAAATAAATCAATTCCATTCTGTCACTGACTGAGAGCACTGATGCAGAATGACACCAAATCTCAGTCATTTCTCAGGCAAAGGATATAATAAAAAGAACAATGTGAGTTTTCCTGAAGACTGCTAAATCCAGTCTGCTCTTTCATGGTGGACAGTGTGAAACACAGGCTAAAGTGGGATTTTTCACATTCAATATTTTTTCAAGGTCACTGTCCCCCTCAGGGTTCAAAAGCATCCATTTAAAAATGCATTACAATTAATACTATAATAAATTATTAGAAAACTGAGATTGAAAATTGAATGTTCAGTTTTATTTGTATAAAAAAGACTTGGTGGAGGGGGCGGAGCAACATGGCGGCGAGGAGACGCTGCGAGTAAGATCTCCCATTAAAAAAAGTGAATAGGGAGGAAAAGCGGCAGGTCCCAGTGAGAACTGGGACACGGAAGATAAACAGGTGACGCCAGCGAACTGCCCGAAGAAGAAAGTGGCCATAAAAGAGGACTAGAAGGGAGGGAAGCGCAGAACCCTGCTCCCCTCCCCCGCCCACAGAGGCGGCACTCTCCGACCAGCGGAGAGGAGGAAACAACAAACCAAAACAACCAACAAGAACAAACGACGCAGCAAGCGGGACTGTGAGCGGAAAGGAACTATTGCAGCCACCACACCCCGTGAACGGGAGCTGAGGCGAACCCTGCAGGATCCGCCGCGGCGGTGAGCGAACGGCTCCGGGCGCCATTAGAGAAGAACAAAGACCCCGGGAGACGCGCACACAGCCCGGACTGCCGGTAAGCCTGCGCGGGAAACGCGGCGCGCCTGGCGCGCTTGAAAAGCAAGTGCAGACCGGGATCGCGGCTGCCCAGGTCCCGCGCCTGCGACCTAGGCTTGCGGGGAGACGACCTAGGCTTGCGGGGAGACGCACGGAGGTCCTCACTGAGGTGAAGGTCCCTCCCTGAGTAAGCAGGAACCAGGCGCCCAGGCACGGGAGCCGGGTGCAAAAGGCGCCATTCCCGCACCACTGAACTGGGCTACAGCCCGCGTCCTGGACCTGAGGGCTTTGAACTGAGACCCGGGGCACGAAAATTCGGGGCGTGGTTTCTCCACGACGGTGGGGCACAAGGCAGACACAGCACCCCAAAGCTGTTGAGGTGTACCCTACCATTCCCGCTCTGTTCTCTGTCCCACGGGGTGGGGGGAGGCGAAAAACAGCCCCCCAAGGACAATAGGAGAGATCTCTGGCGCCACCTAGCGACCAGGAAAAAAAAAAGTCACTAACACCCTATAAAACAGGACATTTCTTAAGTCTGCTTGAAAAGGGCAGAAGGTTTCTGGAGGACCCAGTGGCCAGCCGGGAAGTTATTCCACGCCAGGCCCCTTCCGACCAGCAGTCTGAGCCCACAGAGGGAGCAGGCACCCACGTCCGGGGCAGACCGGGTGCGCAGAAGAGTGTGCCTGAAACCGGAGGCGCAGGGACTGCATCCCGCTTCGCCATTTGAGAACAGGGACATTTCTTCAGTAAAAACTGCCTAAAACCAGCAGAAAGCTCCCCCAGAAGACAGAGATGGCTCCTGGAAGAGCCAGAGGGGAGCGGAGAAGTTCACCCAAGATGTCAGTCAGTCCGAGCAACACAGTGTCCCAACGCATACGACAAATTAGAAAACAGACAGTAGGGAGTAGAAGAACCACACGCAACCTAAAAACTCCTCAGGAAAGAAGCACACCACAAAAAGAAAACCACTCCCCAGATTGCAACGACAGCAACTTGGAAGAACTTCTGAGCCTTCCAGAAAGAGAATTTAAAATTGCCATGATTAAAAAAGTGATAGATCAGAAGAAGGAAATTGAGTCCCTAAAGAGGGAAGTAAGAGAAATGCAGGAGATCAAAGAATTAATGGAGGAACTAAAGAACTCTGGGAAAAGCAATGAAAGCAGAATAGATGAAATGGAAGAACGAATAAGTAATCTTGAAGACACAGAAATAAAAGAACCAAAACAGAAAAGGAAAGAGAAGTACGAAGGAAAAAGAATGAAGAAAGACTTCGGGAACTATCTGACTCCATGAGGAAAGGAAATATAAGAGTTATAGGAATTCCAGAAGGAGAGGAGAGAGATGTAGGAACAGAGAAAATATTCATGGATATAATTGAAGAGAACTTCCCAAATGAGAAGAAGGAGCTGAAAATTGATATACAAGAAGCAAGAAGAACACCAAACTTCCACGACAAAAGGAAAAACACAGCAAGACACATAATAGTAAAGCTCCCAAGAATCCAGGACAAGGAAAAAATAATGAAGCTGACAAGAGGGAAGAAACAGATAACATTCAAAGGAAAACCAATCAGGCTGACATCAGACTTCTCTGAAGAAACACTACGGGCAAGGAGAGAGTGGAGGGACATAGTCAACAGACTCCAAGAAAACAGATGCCAACCAAGAATACTCTATCCCGCAAAGCTCTCTTTCCTCCATGAAGAAAGAATATGGACCTTCCCAGACAAAGAGAAACTCCGGAATTTCATTGCGACTAAACCCCACTCCAAAAAATACTACAAGGAATCCTAAAGCCAGAACCTCAGAGGGACGAATAACAACGAAAGAAGACCAAAAAAAAAAAAAGTTATTAAAAGAATAAATAAATAAAATCAAAGGAAAGACAAACATAATGGCAAATACAGATGCTAACATAGCAATATTAACTCTAAATGTAAATGGACTAAACTCTTCAATAAAAAGACACAGAGTTGCAGCCTGGATTAAGAAACAAAACCCAACCTTTTGCTGTCTCCAGGAAACACATTTAGCTACAAAAGATAAAAATAGGCTCAAAGTCAAAGGATGGAAAACAATCCTACAAGCAAATGGGCCAAAAAAGAAAGCAGGAACAGTTATACTTATATCAGATAAAACAGACTTCAAACTCAAAAAAATAAAAAGAGACCCCAATGGTCACTACATTATGATTAAGGGGACAATACTTCAAGAAGAAATAACACTCATTAACATATACTCACCAAACGAAAGAGCACCAAAATATATCAGACAACTGTTGTCCTCTCTGAAAACAGACATCAGAGAAAACACATATGTAGTGGGAGACTTCAACACACCACTATCAACAATGGATAGATCAACAAGACAAAAAATAAGTAAAGAAACTAAAGCTCTAAATAAGGACCTAGAGCATTTGGGCTTAACAGACATCTATAGAACACTAAACCCAAAAAAAACGGAGTACACATTTTTCTCAAGCGCACACGGATCATTCTCCAGGATCGATCACATACTGGGGCACAAGACAAACATCAACAGATACACCAAGATTGAAATCATACCACCATCTTTTCTGACCACGAAGGCATCAAACTAGAAATAAATCATAAAAAGAAGGCAAGGAACTATCCTACCTCATGGAGATTAAAAGCCACACTACTGGAAGACCACTGGACTAACGAGGAGATCAAAGAAGAAATTAAAAAATTCTTTGAATTGAATGACAAGGAGGACACCAATATCCTAAATGTATGGGATGCAGCAAAAGCAGTAATAAGAGGAAAATATATAGCAATAGAAGCTCACATCAAAAAACAAGAAAGAACTCAAAGAAACAACCTAATCTCGAAGCTCAAAGATCTAGAAAAAGAACAACAAAAAAACCCCAGAACCAGTAGAAGAAAAGAAATAATAAAAACCAAAGCAGAAATAAATGAAATTGAAACTAAAAAAACAATCCAAAAGATCAATGAAACCAAGAGCTGGTTCTTTGAAAAAATAAATAAAATAGACAAACCCCTAGCCAGGCTCACAAAGGAAAAAAGGGAGAAAGCACAAATACACAGAATCATAAATGAAAGAGGAGAAATCACAACGGACACAGCAGAAATCAAAAGAATAATCAGTAACTACTATGAACAGTTATATGGAAACAAGTTCAACAATCTAGAGGAGATGGACAAATTCCTACAACTCTACAATCACCCAAAGCTAGATAAAGAAGAAATAGAACACCTAAACAGACCAATTACAAGCAGCGAAATTGAAATGGTAATTAAAAACCTCCCCAAAAAAAAAAGCCCAGGACCTGATGGATTTACAAATGAATTCTACCAAACATTCAGAGACGAATTAGTGCCTATCCTTCACAAACTCTTCCAAAAAATTGAGAAGGAAGGGACAATACCAAACACGTTCTATGAAGCCAATATTACACTAATACCAAAACCGAATAAGGACAACACAAAAAAGGAAAACTATAGGCCAATCTCCCTAATGAACACTGATGCAAAAATCCTCAATAAAATTTTAGCTATCAGAATCCAACAATGTATCCATAAGATAATTCACCACGACCAAGTTGGATTCATTCCAGGGGCACAAGGATGGTTTAACATCCGAAAATCAATCAACGTTATCCAACACATCAACAAAAAGAAATATAAAAACCATATGATAATATCAATAGATGCTGAGAAAGCTTTCGACAAAGTGCAACACCCATTCATGATAAAAGCCCTTGAAATTCTTGGGATACAAGGAACATACCTCAACATCATAAAGGCCATCTATGACAAGCCAACAGCCAGTATCATTCTCAATGGTGAAAAGCTGAAAGCAATTCCATTTAGATCTGGAACAAGACAAGGATGTCCACTCTCACCACTGCTTTTCAATATAATACTGGAAGTCCTAGCCAGAGCAATAAGACAAGAGAAAGACATCCAAGGAATCCAAATAGGAAAAGAAGAAGTCAAACTATCACTATTTGCAGATGATATGATAATATACATAGAGAACCCCAAAATCTCCACAGAAAAACTAATTCAACTCATCAATCAATTCAGTAAAGTGGCAGGATACAAAATCAACACGCAAAAGTCAGTAGCCTTCCTATACACAAACAATAAATCTGAAGAAGAAGAAAAAAAAACCACCCCTTTTATTATCGAAACAAAAAAAATCAAATATTTGGGAATAAATCTAACAAAAGAGGTAAAGGACCTATACAAAGAAAACTATAAAACACTGTTAAAAGAAATAGAAGAAGACACAAAGAAATGGAAAGACATCCCCTGCTCATGGATTGGAAGAATAAACATTATTAAAATGGCCATCCTACCAAAAGCAATATACAGATTCAATGCTATTCCAATCAAAATCTCAATGGCATTCTTCAAAGAAATAGAACAATTATTGATGAAATTCATATGGAATCACCAAAACCCCGAATAGCCAAAGCTCTACTGAAAAAAAAAGAAGGAAATGGAGGCATCACACTCCCAGACTTCAAACTATACTACAAAGCCATAATCATCAAAACTGCATGGTATTGGAACAAGAACAGACATACAGACCAATGGAATCGAATAGAAAATCCAGAAATAAACCCACAGATTTATGGTCAACTAATCTTTGACAAAGGAGCAAAGACTATGCATTGGAGCAAAGAAAGTTTGTTCAATAAATGGTGCTGGGAAAACTGGGTCGCTACATGCAAAAGAATGAAGCTTGACCACTACCTCACACCATACACAAAAATCAACTCAAAATGGATTAAAGAACTAGACATAAGACCTGAAACCATAAAATACATAGAAGGAAATATAGGCGAAACACTACGGGATTTGCACGTCAAAGACATCTTTACAGACACATCACCCAAAGCAGTGATAGTGAAGAGAAAGATAAACAGCTGGGACTACATCAAATTAAAGAGCTTCTGCACAGCAAAAGAGACAATAACAAAAACAAAGAGAAACCCCACCAACTGGGAGAACATTTTTGCACCCAACACTAATGATAAAGGACTGATCACAAAAATCTGCAAAGAGCTGATGAGACTCAGCAACAACAAAGAAAATAATCCAGTCAAAAAATGGGCAGAAGAGCTAAAAAGAAACTTCTCTGAAGAGGAAATGAAAATGGCCAACAGACATATGAAAAAATGTTCAACATCACTTGTAATCAGGGAAATGCAAATCAAAACTACCATGAGATACCATCTCACACCAGTGAGAATGGCACATATTAAAAAAACTAGCAACAACAAATGTTGGCGAGGATGTGGAGAAAAAGGAACTCTTGTGCACTGCTGGTGGGAGTGCAAACTGGTCCAACCACTATGGAGAGCTGTGTGGAGATTTCTGGACCTACTAAACATAGAGCTTCCATATGATCCAGCAATTCCACTCCTAGGTATTTACCCAAAGGACACAGAAACATCAATTCCAAAGAGCACCTGCACTCCTATGTTTATAGCAGCACTGTTTACAATAGCTAAGCTTTGGAAACAACCCAAATGCCCAAAAATAGATGACTGGATCAAGAAGATGTGGTACATATATACCATGGAATATTACTCAGCA
The DNA here is from genome assembly GCF_014898055.3 of Talpa occidentalis. Lineage (NCBI taxonomy): Eukaryota > Metazoa > Chordata > Mammalia > Eulipotyphla > Talpidae > Talpa > Talpa occidentalis. The sequence continues at coordinate 24,332,021 of NW_023604972.1, forward strand.
TTCAAAAAAGATAAACACATGCAATTTGCAGCAACATGGATGGCACTGGAAGGGATCATGCTCAGCGAAATAAGCCAAAAAGAAAAAGAAAAATACCGGATGGTCTCACTCATAGCAGGAATCTAGAAAACTTAAATAAGGGACCAGGAAAATGAATATAAGAAAGTGAAAATCAAAATCAACAAAAAACTATGAACCAGAGACACTTTTTGGGGGGTGGGGGGCGGCAGGGGAAGGATTGGGGTCAGAATGGGGCGTTTGCAATTGTATGGGGGAATATAAAAATAAAATTTAATATTTAAAAAAAAAAAAAAAAAAAAAAATAAAATAAAATTCTATAACATTAAAAGTCTACTTCCTTTGGCTTTGTATGCATGGTTGGCCAAATCTCTTTTAGAACATGCACTCCTTAAGAGTTTGGGGTCCCTGGGTACCCCTCAGTCACACACTAGCAATGCTATTATATACCTATTAAGAGTAGCTGAAACTCAAAAAACTGACAATAAATACTATGTGGTGAGGGTACATATTACTAAGTGAAAGGAAATCTGGAAAGACTATGTACTGTATGATTTCAATTATACAACATTCTGGAAAAAGTTAAAAGTTCAGTGGCTTCCAGGGGTTCAGGGTAGGGTCAGATGGAGACTATATATAACACAGGAGAATTTGTGGGTAGTGAAACTTTTTAATGTAATGGTGGATAGATGCCATTATGCATTTGTCACAACTGATAGAATTGTGTAATAAAAATGTAAAGCTATGGACTTCATAAAAATATATCAATATTGGTTCATTAATTGTAACAAATGTACCATTTTAACAAAAGATGTTAGTAATATGGTAAATACCATACTGCACTGAGGCATATATGGAAACCTCTGTACTACCCGCTCAATTCTTCTGTAAATCTAAAATTATCCTAAAAAATAAAGTCTATGTATATAAAAATAAAAAAAAAAAAAAAAAAAAAAAAAAAAAAAAAAAAAAAAAAAAAAAAAAAGACTTGGTGTAATTTCCTGAATTTATTATTGACTAGTTTTAGTTTCTGGAAGTCACTAATTAATAAATGACTAAGAAACTATTATATGTTATGCTGGATCATTTGGATAACTTAATAGCAATATAAGCTGCTATGTTTGCAAGCCAGAAACTTTCCAGTAAGATTGCAAAGATGAGAGTATGTAGGGGATATTTAATGTGCAGTGTTTTTTTTTTTTTCTAGATTGTGTTATAAGGCATCAGAGGAGAAAAAGATCAATGAAAAATGGAGGTATCAGACAAGACTTTTTAGAGCTGATAGATTTTGTTCTTTCATAATTCATCTCTCTGTACATCTGACTCTCTGAGTGACCTTGAGTGCATTAAGCACTGTCAATTTTCACATCTATAAAAGAAGACCATTTTATCAGTTTCATAGTATTGTTAGTTTCTCATTGTTTTACACATGAAAATATTAAAATGATCACATTTGTCACATTGCTGTCTCTGCTCACAAGGAACTCACGGTCATGTTAGGGTAGACATGGAAGCTAGTGTCTCACAGTGTGAAAGTACAATGTGACATCAGAGTACTATGACAGCAGAGGGCTTGAAGAGTAACTCACTTGAGATACCTAGAGGAGGTTTCCCAGGGCTGAAATATTTACTTGGGTCTTGCAAGTTCACTGGAAGTTTGTAAATGGGACAAAGGCGGTAGCTGGGACAAAAAAGTCACCTGTATCCCTATGCTGAATGCAGCACTATTTACAATAGGTAAAACCTGGAAACAACCCAAATGCCCAAAAATAGGTGACTGAATCAAGAAGGTGTGGTACATATACACAATGGAATGTTATTTCAGCAGTCAAAAAAGATAAACTCATGCCCATTTGTAGCAATGTGGATGGAGCTAGAAGGAATTATGCTCAGTGAAATAAGTCAGAAGGAAAAGAAAAATATTGGTTGGTTTCACTTATAGCAGGAATATAGGGGAACAAAGTAAGACCCAGTGTAAAAAAATAACAACAGTACAAAACACAACAAAGCAAAAACAGACAATTATAAGTCAGAGACATCCTGCAGGGGAGGAGGGAGAGGGATCAGAAGGAGGGAGGGAGGAGCACAGGGGACTGAGGTGATGTTGCACAGGTGCATTGGTGAAGGAAATTCTATGGGGACTACACCTGAGGGAGTGAGGAGAAGCACATATTGTTTAAAAATGAACAATGATGTAAAAAATAAAAAAATTAAATAAAACAAGAAAGTGCAAACTCATAGGAACAGCAACTCTTACTAGTTTAATATGAGTAGGGTATCAAATGTGTTTCAGTTATCAATTTTTTTTTTTTTGGTGGCAAATCACTCCAAAACACATTGAATTCAAACAATTTGTTATTCTTCACAATTGCCTGGATTGATTGCACTTAATTGTTTGCGTCTTCTGCTCCATGTGGTAGCTGCTGGTGTTACTCATTCAGCTGAATTTAGCTGCCAGCTGCATAGCTAAATGTATAAGAACTATTCACTGAAACGTCTGGCATCTTGGTGCTCTTCCATGTGACATCTCTCGATAGCTACCTTGGGAATCTTCATACACAATGATCTCAGGCTAGTCAGATTTTTAATATGGCATCTGTCTTCAAAAGGGAAGAAGGAGAAATTGCTAAACTCCTTAAGGGATGGACTCGGAAGTTCCAGAACATCATTTCTCCCACTCCTATTCATTAAGATAAGTGATAAGTTCAGCTCAGATTCAAACTGAGAGGATAAACGCAATCTTTTGATGGTAGAGTGATAAACATTTACAGAAAGGGAAGGGAGTTATAGTGGTCAGCCCTGGACATTATCACAAGTGTATAAGGGAGCTGTGGAAAAGGAGATTGTAGAGGTTGCTGGAGCCATTATGTCAATGGAGGAATTAAAATTTGTGTTCTTTTATACATAGCTGACTGGCTTTGCTTATGGGCTTCTAGAATAAGATCATGGTGGAAGAAGATATCAGAAAATGTACTGTCTATTTCCTATCCACACTGAACTACCCTAAAAGGATTTTAATGTCTCTAAATGATAACATCATTATCAATGGATTTATTGTTTTCTTTTTTTCATATTTACCATATTCAATTTTCATCTTTCCCTGGCCATTGAGAATTTAAGCTTGCTGTTCTAGAAAACACTACAATACATATCTTTTGAATGCAATTTTTATATTGGCTACATTTTTTAGAGAAGTTTTCAAAATGTTTTATTTTTTTATTTTTATTTTTTTAAAGATTTATTTATTTATGGATGCAAGAGCTGGGGTACAGGCCAGAGGTGTGGAGGTGAGAAGATTCACCAGAGACAGAGTAGGGAACAGAACAGGAGGATTGACTGAAATACACTGCTGAGGGGAGCAGTGGATGAGTCAGGAGATGTCTGCTACGCCATCTAAATAGCTCCCTGGTCCGGGATCAAACTCATGTTGTAGTGGCTGTGGATAGCTTCATAGGTTGTGTCTTAACCCCTTGCGCCACCAGGGAGGCCCTAAGCATGGACATTTTAATATAATTTGGATATGGAGCAGAGAGCATGACCATTTTAGTACAATCCCTATTTGTGTTTTTTGTGTTTATAGTGTGGCTTATAATCATTGTGAAGTCTTCCAAATTATTTTACTAATTTATTTCTACCATTATATTGCATATGGGATAGTTTTGCTTTTTTCTTGGAAATTTGATTAAAGTGTTCCATTATTAAAAAAAAAAGGCACAACCTGTGTGTATTTATGTTTAAGTAAGGCAATTTAACCAATTTATATTTGTTGTCTTCACTAGGTGTTGTCATTCTGGTTTGTGTATTTTCTTTTCTTTTTTTTTTTAAGATTTATTCATTTATTTATACAAGAACCCGGGTACAGGCCAGATGTGTGGGAGGGTGAGAGGATTCACCAGAGACAGAGCGGGGAACAGAACAGGCAGACTGATGAAATACACTGCTGAGGGGAGCAAAGGGCGAGACAGGAGAGGTCTGCTTGCCATGTGGGTATCTCCACAGCCAGCGGGGATCGAACCCGTGCTGCAGAGGCTGCAGAGGCTGCTTCACAGCGCTGTGCTCAACCGCAGGGGAGGCCCTTTTGTGGATTTTCTTTTGTTTTATTTTGTTTGGAAATATCTGTCTTTCATTAGATATATTACTCATCCTTTGCAGTCTAAGTTGAAAACAAGAAAGGTGATTGTATGTTATGTTTACAATAATAAACTGTGTCTTTCAATGAGGCAGCTAGTAGGTGCCTAGAGTTTATGAAAGAAATGCAAATGCTACCCTCCTGCTCAATGTTTCTTGTGTCAGATGACCTTTTCTGTGTAGTTGGTGTTGTGCAGCAGTGTTTTTCAATCTTTTATTTTTTTGTGATTACTGCATCTGTGATTTATGCATAACGAGAGTGAGGTTTTGTTTTTTCCCCTCTACCACCTTCCAGAAGCCATTTTCACTCACTTGGAGACATTATTGTCCGTTTTGAGAATATATTCTGCACAGAAAAGTCTTTTGACTGCTTCTCATCTACAAATGAGCCAATTTGCATGTTTGAAAGGCATGTAGCTTCTTTAGAAGGCAGAGTTCATGGAACAGACAGTCCTGTATGCTTTTCCTTTTGTAGCATTTCCTATAAGCACCAGACATGTGGATATCACCTAGTCCTCCTTTTCATCACTTCACTAAATCAAATTTTCCCCAAATCTTAGATTTCCTTTTTATCTCTGAAGGAAATCTGGTGGAAGAAAGAGGTGTTAGACTCATGGGGTTATGACATCATCTGACCCAGAAATCCATATGGTTGGTCCCTAAGAAAATTCTAGGCATTAAAATGAAACCAAGTGTATGTCCTTTAATCAGTGAGTTCAATAATTTAATATGATTGAAAATCAATAGGAGAACAGAAATGACACAAGTCAAGCCTGGGATAATTATTTTATTGTAATGTCAATTTCTCTGCACATCAAAAGTCATTCTTCAAATTAATTAGAACACAGATGACTAACAATGTAATTTTGTACCTTATATGTTATAACATAAGATGTGTTATTCTGCCTGCAATTCTTCCTACCTTTGAAAATTGCTGATACTTTATTACCTAGATTTGTAATTTTTAGATATTTTTCTCTTGTTATGATTTCTTTCTTAGAATTTTAATATTAGTTAAAGGAGTTTTAAAAATGTTTATATTACATTCAATACATTCATAGTGGATCATGATATTTTCACATTGGGACCCAGAAGCACATAATGTTTAGTAGCTTGATTTAAAGAAAGAAAAAGTTCTGAGAAAATGACTTTGCATTGTTCATAGCTGTCAGTACATTCAGAATATTAAAGTAAGGTGATTGTGGGTGGGGATAAAATTCACAAGTTTTAGTATAATATGTTAAATATAGAATAGTTAACAGGTTCCTTAAAATATGCAAATACTTTTATAAAGATGTTAAAATTTTTATAGTTATTTTGGTTTATCTATTTTAAAATTTCTTACATTTCTTATTACCTTCCTAAACTGGGGAGAAAATAATAAAAATGTAGTTTTTCTCAAAAGTTCCTTTCCTCCTCCTCCTGTCTTGAATATCACATAGGCTACACTTCATTTCAGCCTTAAAAATGAAAATGCCACTTAAATCAGAGGTGGGATTTCCTCCTACTCTCCTTCTCATCCTTCCCTTCCTTTGAAATGAAGCATATCTTATCTTTCACAGGTAAAGCATACATGAAATGTGAGGATCAGTTGAAAATGTGTTCCCGGTCAGATGCGAACAGATTTACTTCTGTAACATCTCAGAAACACTCCCTTCATCATCTTCTTTATCTCCAGTATCTTCTTATTTTTCCTGGATTCTGGATTATTAATTCCTTGATATATCTCTGGCTTGAGCAATGAAAGTGGTGAAATACAGTGAGGTATAGAAATTTACTAGTACCCTATTGTATGAACTTCTGTACCTTAAGATCTAGCTTTCAACTAGGAAACATTTTTAGGTTCCAAGAAGGCATCAGTAATTGGGTGGATGCTGGGTTTATTCTGAAGGGTGAAACAAACATGTTATCTCTTCTCCATCTCTGTCATAAATAAACAAGTATGGACAAAAATTGAGTAGAGGACTTGCTCTAAGTATATGTCTTTTAAGATTTATTTATTTATGCATTCAAGAACTGGGGTACAGGCCAGAGGTGTGGGGGTTGAGAGGATTCACCTGAGACAGAGTGGGGAACAGAACAGGCAGATTGACGAAATACACTGCTGAGGGGAGCAGCGAGTGAGTCAGGAGAGGTCTGGGGATCGGATTGGTGCTGCAGTGACTACAGACAGCTTCATAGTGCTGTGTCTTAACCCCTAGAGCAACCAGGGAGACCCCCAGCATAAGTCTTTTTTTTGATAATGCCAACCCTGAGAAAGCTTTATTATTTGGAAAAAGGGGTTGAAATGTCTTTTTGGGATGTAACAAGAGCAGCTCAGTAAAAGTTCTCCAGGTCTAAGGAAAATCGATCAAAGATGATTCTTAAAAGAGGCCATATTGTCCTTGTAGATTAGCAACAACTACTGGTCAATTTGGGTTCTATCAAAAAGGGTGGAGAGGACTAGACAGGGAATGAAGTCATATGCAAGGGAGGGTGGGGAGAAATAGCTACTGGAGACAAGAACAAGGGGTGATCTAAATGAAAAATGATCAGCCCTTGAATGTTTCTCATTTGAGATAATATGAAGAATTGGGAAATAGGAAGAAAGGAAGAGACAGATTCTGAATAATTTGAACTCTAAGTACTATCATCAAAATTCTTTTATGGATGGAAAAATTGACAAAATGAATGAACAACCCCATCCATGCCTCGCTCTGCTCTAGCTCCTAGTGAGAACAGGAAATTGTGTCGGTTAAATATTTCATTGAATATGTGATGCTTTTCAATTTATTCCACAAATTTCATTGACTGTTTCTGTGTACACAGTGTTTCTCTCATAATCTAGCAGGAGATAAAAATTTTAACAACCACCCTGGTGAGTATATCGCCACATATGAGAGGTATAGAGTATCTAATCACAAATTGAGAGATATGTTCTGAAGGAAAGGATTATGGTGTTTGAGAAGACCTAATAAGGTTCCTTTTCCCAGACTAGGGATTTGGGGAGTTAAGGAATACTTTCCTGTGAAAATGAGAGGAGCTGAACTATAAAGGTGAATTGAAATTGGAAAGAACTGATTTGAAATTTGAAAAATTCATTGTTATCTTATCCTTGCAATGTGATTCTGAAATAAATTTGCAATCTAGATATTTTCTAACTTTTTTTATTTGGAAGATCTTTTAAACATTAACATACAGAATACACAGATGATTTTTTTTTAGGGTAAATACTCTGTGATACTATAATCTTGGATATTTATCACAGATTTGTTCAAAACCATTGAATCTACAACAGCAAGAGTAAGCCCTCATGTAAACTATGGAGTTTGGTGAAAATGATGTGTGAATGTGGGTTCATCAATTGCAATAATTACACTACTCTGATGTGAGGTGTTGATAATGAAGGAGATTGTGTTTGTGTGGGGGCAGGGGATATAAGGGATATCTCTGTACTTTACACTTAATTTTGCTGTGAACAGAATACTGCTTCTAGGTAAATTTATTTTAATAAAAATCATTTAATTGATTAAAGTTTAATCATTTTTAATAAAAAAAATACTGCCTTGTTACAATCATGTTCATTTTTTCCAGATTGCTTTCCAATGCATATACACAAACAAATGTATTTTTGATGCTGGCATTCACAATAAGAATAATAATTATTCTTCTTCTTAAGTCTAAATTAGTATGAAACATTGTAATTATATCCTTACTACTTATAATTAGACTTGAGAACTTGAGAATGATTTTGTTATATATCATCTTGGTGGAACATTCGAATTTGTTAAAACATTTATTTCTCTTTTTTTAATATTTATTTATTTGTGCATACAAGAGCTGGGGCATAGGCCAGAGATGTGGAGGGTAAGAGGATTCACCAGAGACAGAGTGGGGAGCAGAACAGGCAGACTAACTGAAATACACTGCTGAGAGGAGCAGCGGCAAGACAGGAGAGGTCTGCTTTGCCATGTGGGTTGCTCCCTGGCAGGCCGGGGATCCAACTCCCGCTGCAGAGGCTTTGGATTGCTTCATAGTGCGGTGCTTAACCTCTTGCGCCACCAGGGAGCCCCAAAACATTTATTTCTTGCTGGAGATTATTGCTGGATATAGAGTGTCACTCCTATTGAATTGTTTTTAGGACAAAATCTCAGAGATGGGAATATTGATCTATACTTGTATTTTAGCAATAGCCATCGACAACTTTTAGTTTTCCTGTTTAGGATAATTTACAACATGCTTTTCCTTACAAAAGCTTTAACAATATTTTTTTGTGCCCGTATTTTGTTGGCATGCATAGATATGACTCATTGAAAAGTGTCTCTGAGGACAATACCGTTTCTGATGTGCTGGAAATACATATTTGCACAATTGCATACCAACCACTAGGAGTCACTAGTTTACCATATCCTTGCAACGAGTTTGTGCCTCCAATCCCATTCACTTAGCCTGAATTGGGATGTACTGAAAAAAGTCACATAAGATGAAACCTTTATGTAAACGCCAAGACATTTTCTGCCTTAAAAAGAACACGCATATGTGCATTCCATTCCTTAGGTCAATAAAATGATTCTATAAATTAGGGAATGGCATTTCAATTTTTACTTGTTCTTCCCTTCTAAAATAATGTGCAGAGTAAACAGTATTATCTTTGAAGAAACTAAGAGCTCATCCAGCCAGCTGATGACAAGGTCTCATTGAGTCTGCGGACTTAGGAGTTGTCTAACACAAAACTATAGTACACTTTCTTAGGAGAGATGTTGCCAACACCAGGTTTTGTCTACTACCATTGAGTTTAACTGGAGAACACCTCAAGTAAAATATCCTGAAATTTTTAGTTATTCATTATGCTACTTTATCATAGGCAGCATTTAATCAATATAGAATAAATATTATTTCTTCAGATTATTGTTACTTTAGAAACTGCAGAAAAATTTATATATTTTTTTTCTAAGTATGTTTTTAAAGATAAAACTTAGGATCTGATGATTTAATTAGAAGCACAGTATTTATGGAAGTGAAGAGGAAGTTTAATTTGATTTATAAGTCCTGCTTTATATGCAATGTCACAGAAATCTATCTCTAACATAAATAGTTATATTCATCTGTCCTTGTGACTTGTGGTTTACTCTGCTGTGGCTAATACTGCCTGATTAAAAAACACATTATGGCAGGATAGAAATAGCTTTGGCTACAAAATGACAGGGAACAAAGCAAAGACATAAATTTACTACATCCAGTGCTATTTTATGACCCTAATAAGTCATCTTTAACTTTGACCTAAAGTTATTTGGAGGATAGATCATCTCAGTTTTTCTAACTTGTGTTTTTTGATATGTAGTTCCTTTGGCTTGCACAATGAAGAAATCTTGTATCATAATCTATGTTTGGAAGATGCATTTTGTAATTCTACTAAACAAATAGATTTTTCTCTGTGCAATTTTTAATTTTGCTTAAAAAATGGTCAAGGGTTTGACAAACAAAATCACAAATCCTGCAAGTTTAATTTTATGGTGGAGAACTGTCATTCTAAAAGTGTTCTGAAGATGATTCTGTAATGAATCCTCAAAACTGCAATTATAAAAGATGATTAAACATAGCATACTAACTGTCTCCAGTATAAACGCCAGAAACTACTATAAATTTAATAAGTTAACATTTTCTGTTAATAATATAGGCATTAATAAAAATATGAGTATCTTACAAAATTCATGCATAGTCCTCTATCTCTTCTATCACATGAATTGGTTATGCTTGGTTGTAATCTTGATTGTTCTGGGTTCTACTTCCTAAATATTGTTTATTTCTGTTCATTTTCCTTACTTCGTTAATTCATTCGGCTTCTTGTTATGTTTAGTTTGTAGCCATTTGGCCAATTTGTTGATCAAGTTAATGACGTACAAAATTCTTTGTAGGGATAAATAAATTTATGGATATTTTAATTGCTATATGCATGGACATGCTGACCCTTGTCCACCCCCCTCTCCCTTTTGCTCCCTTAAAATTCAGATAAATGCACTTGCCCTCTGCCAAAGAGCAGGACAGTGGTCTTTCATACACAAAACTGCTGCCCTCCTTAATTTATGGACAAGTTAAACATTTTCCTTCTCCTCAAACTCTATTTCCTTTGATTGACCAAGGGGACCAAGACCAGCATTCTGGTTACAAAGGTTATTATTGATGCTAGAATAAATTGGCAGATTGCAATTCTGAGTAGTAACATTGTGTGTCTATTTACATAGGCAGTGTTCTGACTAATACTCAAAACTCCAACTAAAAATAATGATAGAAGAGTATCATAAAAATATGTAGCTGAAAATGTATTTCAATGTCCTTTGCTTCCTGCAATTTTGGATGCTTTGACCCCAGGGACCTGGCTGATACTGGAGGCACTGCCCCTCCCAGACTACTTATTTCTAGAGATAGTAAACAATTTGCTCTGGAATATGTCTTTAATATTCACAACAGAGAGCCCAAAGCATCAACTATCTTTTCTATCAGAGGGCCACTATCTCCTTGCTCTAATTATCTCAGTGTCTGGTACCAGGTCACTAGAGTTGCTATACCCTGTTGCCTTGTCTGGTCTTTCCTGTGGAAAGCATAAAAAAACTCTAGTAGATGTCACTGCCCCCTACCTATACCTTCTGAGTAAGACTGGTAATTCCCAGTTTGGACTTTGCTTAGTCTCCTATAGCTCTTCCTTTTGGCAACTGTGGGTATAACAAATATCATTAGTCAAGGTCAACTGCTAGATAGTGACTAGAGTAACTGATTATTTTGTGGTGCCATTTTAGTTTAGAAATGAAGTGTTTTGATATCTGGGTAGTCTCCATATGAGGGTTTAAGTTTCGGGTCTAATACATTCTATAAAATTTATACATTTTATAGATTTAAAAAAATTATTAGCCTTTGTTCTTACAACTCATAATAGCTTGACTGGTGAATTTTCTATTAAATTTCCCCCCCATTTTGTTTTATTTTAAAATATGTTTCTGAAACTCACTTTATCTTAAATTTTTAGTTTGCTGTGGCTGTGGTTATAATGTTATTTCACTAATATCTTCTTATTTTTTGGGTGAGTTTTACCTAATTTTCACTGATTATCTTAAGCTGTTTTTATAATCTGTTTTTAATTTTATTGTTTATGCCTCAAGTATATTTTAATTTCTTTTTAATCTTTTTTAGTATTTAGTATATTATATTTATCTGTAACTATGTTTTGCCTTATAAAATTGATGGTAAGATGATCCATTTCATGGATAGCTTTTGTATTAGCGCTAAACAAGAGGGCTATAGATTTGCCCTCTGGGTGCTAGCAACAGATTTAACTGTGTCTTTTAACAAATGATCTTCATTTCCATCTTCTGTGCTCCAGGAACGATAATAAAAGAAAATAGGTCAGAACTCTATAGCACAAGTGGGTGCACACCAATGGCATAAATTAAACTGTCTGTGAAGCAAAAGAAATAACTAGATTTAAAGTCTATGATCTTTATCATCTACTATCACTGAACATTAGATAAAATTGATAATATTTTACTATCATGACATGAGACTAATAAAAGTAATAGTGGTAATAATAATAATAATAATAATAATAGGTGTTGTTAATTAAGCACTTGCTATATTCTACATTAAACTGCAACTTGACCTATATTAATATCATGTTTTATTCTCATACTATCCTCTAGACATTACTTAATATATTTTAGTATGTATTCAAGTACATTTTATGTTTGTAAATGAAGAAGTGACATTCAAGAAAGAAGAGCATAGAATTTGAGGTGAGGTAGACCTAGATTTGAATCTTAACCCTACATACTATTAGTTGTATGATAATCTTGAACAAGTCCTTTGGTAATACTTGTATTTTTATATTCTCATTGAGCTTGTTTTCTTAATTTTAAAGTTGAGGATCTTAAATGGAAGCTGCAGGGTTACAACGAAGATTAAAAGAGTGATATTTGTAGAGCACACAGTTAATGGTAGGTGCTCCTTCAACTATTAGAAGTATATCCTTAGGATCGCCTGTTGCACCATTGTTCACACTCCCCCCTCCAATATCCCTTATGAATTGTCCTCCTGGCAGTGTCCTACCTACAAAATATTCAAGTGCTTCAAGAGATGAATTGCAGAGCCTTGTAACCTTGAGAAAATCCTATGCTTGCTTTCTTTAGCAATCACAGATGTCAAGGCAAAGGGAGATGACAAAGGAGTACCAGTTTTGCGCTCAATCCATATTTAGACACCTGGTATATTCATCCTGCCTGGGCCTGTCTGCATAATTAGTTCTTGGGTTTTGATTCCGGATTGAGGAGACAGTTCTGGCAAGGAGAGTCCCTGGGGGAATGAAGGAAAATTGTCTAAAAATATAAGAAATCTCTTTGAATAAGGTCATTATTACTACCCTACTTAATTTTAATTCCTTTCCTGAAACTTGTAGCTAAGAAAAAAATTAAATTTTGGACAGTGCTGAAGAGTTTCTGCTGACCTCCAACCCACTCTTACACCTTCATCTTTTCTGTTTGTATCTTTATTTTACCATTACATAATGCATTTATTATACATACACATATCTTCATGTCTAAATCTATGTATCTATCCTATGTATCAATCTTATATATGAATCATGGGCTACTGGTTCAAACAAGGTAGTTATTGATTTGTCTCCCAAAAAGTCTCAGTTGTTACTGGTTCAGGGATCTGGATTTTCTCTGCTCTGTGAGTGATTCTTTAGTTTTGTTGTAACTCCCTGTCAGGATGAGTCTTTACCTCATGGTTAAAATGGCTCAACTCTATCATATTTTTTTCACCTTGTTAAAAGGTAAAAAAGTAAACAGATGATAAAGCTTGCTTTAAGAGCATGGTCTGGAAGCTGCACGCATCACTTCTGCTAACATTTCACCAGAGTAGACTTAGTCACATAGCTACATCTAACTATGAAGGAGCCTGGGGAAAAGAGTCTTTCAATGTATTCTATGCTCAGCTAAATTTCAGGGAATTTTCTAACTAAAGAAGAGAATGGAGCAGGGGTGACTAGTACTTTCTCTGCACTATCACTAGGAGAGTCCAACAAAAGATGGTCACTGCAATATACCTGAGAGGAGAAAGTACACATTCTACAAAAATAAAGAATGATGAAAAATATATATAAATAAAATAAATTAAATTAAAAAAAGCAAACAGTTGAGAGTGAGTCTCTTTAAAGAACTTCTGAAATTACACTCATTGGAAAATCCATTACTTGTCTATTTAAAGCAATGTGAATGAACAAATATTATTCTCATTACTGGGGCTTTATGTGTGTCTGGCTCTATGCTAAATGCATCATATACATTATCTCATTTTTCTCTTATGACTCTCCTTGATAGTGATATTTTTCTCTTTATTTTATTCACAAGAAAACTGAGGGCTTGAGGGGTTAAGTAAATTTCTTGAACTCACACAACAAATAAGGAGCAGAGACAGGATTTCATGTATGGTTGATGGCTCAGTTTTAACCCTGATGCTATAGCTTCTCCAATGCCTTACTTTCCCTCACCTTAGGATTACAGAAAGATTCTTATCCTTTTTCTCTTATTCTGATGACACATAGTGAGTAGACTTACACAATCAAAGCCAATGAAAGAAATAAATTCCTTGCTGCTTGGATGGGTCATTTTGTTTATCCTTCCAGATCTGGCTTTGAGTCTCAGGAAGGCAAACTAGAGACTGCTTCACACAGATGCCTTTGCCCTCTTACTTCAGTCAGAGAGGGGCTAGAATAGGAAATCTGAGTGAAGTGGGATAGAGAGTTGGAGGTCGTTATTTTCTCTGCTGTGTTGCTACTGAGGTGAAGTTTGGGCAGTTGCTTAGTTCCTCTCAGTCCCTTTTCATGGCTCCATGAACATTCGACCTAGTGGGAGTAACAGTTTCCTGTGTTGTCAGCCCTGGCTCCTTCACCAAGATTATTGATTTATTTAATGCTCACACTTCTATAGATAAGCACTTCACCGGGCTCATCTAATAAATGATAGTAAATACATAATAATATCATCTGTTTCCTGCTGAGATCCTGAAAATATGCATTGGGTTTTTCTCTTCAGTTTAAAAGTCTATTGTTAGACAACCCATGTGTTGAGTATTTTAGATTTGTAGTTTATATAAAAAAATGGGATATATGTTTAATTTCATGACTGTAACTTTCATTATACTGCAGAGAAACCTTTCTAGTTGACCTCTGGAGGTGATGTCTTCTGTCTTTTGGTCATTTTATTAAGACAGTCATAAGAAAGATGCAATAATTCTACTGAATGGATAAGCTGTAGTGATGAATTTAGTAACCTATCCATGTCTGAAGACCCTTGAATTCTACCGGGGATTTAAGTCTATTCAAGTTGTCATTTCCTCTTATTAATGGAATTTTAATTGATATTTTGATCACCTGAATATATTTCTCAATTACTTCTACTACGTTAATCTTCCACAAATAGATTTCTCGATGAGTGATAAAATTTCTACATTGTTCTAGAAAACAACCAACTCAAGTATCTTCAGCAATATTGTTCACTAACTGTGCTCAGTTTTTTTTTTACATTTCAAAAAGTCCTGGCTAAGAGGTAGTTAAATCTCTCACACTAAAGAGTACTTTAAAAGCCATTCTGCAACTTAGCTAGGAATTTTGATGATTTGGAAAGTCTTCAATTTTATACCAACTTTTCTTTTTAATAAAGCCCAGAATTGATTCTTTCATTTCAATATTTGGCCTGAACTTCCCCCTTTTTAATTACATTCTTTTTCACTTTATGTTGATAGCATCCAAAACCAGTGCAATTCTCTTATTGTTCTCCATTGATTCTTAAGTTCTTTTTAGTTTAGATAGAAAGTATTTGTAGACCAAATTTTGTGTAGTTTACATTGGCTCTAAGTTACATGCTGAGAGAATAATAATTATAATAACAATATAGTTATAATAATGGTAGCTACTATTTCTTGAATTCCTATTGTGTTATGCAAGGTTCTCGACTCATAAAACATCTCATATAATCCTTACAGCAACACTGTAAACAGTATTGTACTCATTTGACAAGTGAGGAAACCGAGTCTTAAGGAATTTATGTTATTTGTACAAGTTGAATTTATGTGTAAGAGGAGGTGCTAGGATTTAATTTGAAGTCTCATGCAAACAACATCTGGTGAGCTTAACTATTGCATTCTAAAGATCAGTTTCTATAGAGGATTTTGTGACAAAATAAACAACAATCTTAAATCTATAACTAGAAGAGTCTTCTGATTTCTTTTAGTCCAATACTCTATACTGTCTTTTAAAAATGTCATGATTTGAAATAACTTTTGTATGTTTTGGTATTCATTTTAAAGGTATTTCTTTCTACCATAGGAAATATACGTGTACATAGATGTGTGAGTATGTGTACATATACACATATGTATATCTCCATGCTCATCTATTTCAGTAATGTGGCTTTATTATTAAAAATTATTATAAAAATTCAAGTTTGGTCAACTGGGAAATTGCTTGTTAAAGCTACACTGAAAAAAGTGGCTTGGCATTCATTATTTTAAACTAAAATCACCATTGTTGGCAGTCACTTTCTAACACCTAAAGGTGTGAATTATGTAAGCGCACAAAACAAGTCAACTAGTTTAGTTAATTTGGTAGTTACATCTTCCTGCCAGGTACACAGAAAAGCTATGCTCTGTGGGGTGAGATTATCCATAGGAGCCTTTACTGTGTTCTAAAACACTGGTGGGATGTTGCTACACCTGCTTTGAACATTTTCCAGGCCTAAGTGTTTGGTATAGGACTACAGAGCCTCAAAGAAATTTGTTCATGTATGGGAGGACAGCCACAGCTGATTCCTCAGGTAAATTCTACTTCATCAGCAGGTTTAGGTGGCCCATCTCCAGAGTTGATGTAACCTTCCATTCGGGTTGGCCCAGCAGCTACAGCAACAAACATTTACTGAGCATATTCCTTGGCAGACATTGTAGGGGGGTGCTGGTTGAGCTCCTTGAATGCCAACCCCACCATCTGCTCTCCTGATTACATGCTAGAAGAATCCTTAAGCAGCCAGAATAAGACAGCTCCAGCCTCTTGGTTTTTATCAGAGTCAAGCACCAGTGGTTTGTTCTTCACTTCTCATCAAGGGCCCAGTTGAGAGAAGTGATAGTTAAGGGAGATCACTTTTATTCACCCCTCTCACTACTCTAGGTGTCTGACATTCTGCTGTCAAATCACATCAGCTTAGTTTCTTGTAGATTTACCTTCATAAAAGTGCATTTTAATTTATGTGCTTGTTTATTTATCCTTTTAAAATCAGCAGTCACTCTCAGAAACAGTTATTTGGAATTTAATGCTGTTTTATTACAAAAAGACTGAAAACATTAATACAGGAAATACTGAGTGTCTTCAGTGCACCACCAAAGTTCTGGGTCCATGAAGAAATTGTGGTTCCTGTAATGTGGCCCAGCAAAGCCCTGGGTCTTGCTGTGTAGCGGAGCAAAGTGTGGTTTGATAGCACAGAGGAGGAAGCAACTAATTATTGACCAGGAAAGTCAAAGAAGAATTACTGAGAAGGAAATATTTTAATTGAGTTTGGAAGGAGGTGTAGTTTCCTGAGAGTGTATGAGCGGGTTAGAAGAAACTCTGGCCAAAAAACAGAACATGAGCAAAGTATATTATCTCATAGAAGGACTTGGTGTGTCCAGCAGAATAGAGGGGATTCAGAGTATCAGCAGGATAAAGGCTGGAAAAGTTGGTGCAACGTGATAGTGAAGGCATTTGTAGACAATGCTAAGGAGTTTGGGTTTCACCCCAGTCACTAGGAGATACTCTAGCAAGCAGTGTAGGGTATAGAATAAAACAGAGACAGAGAAATAAATGGCTGGGAGGCAATAAGTGGAAGGAAAAAGAGTCTGGTTTAAATCAGTAGATGAGATGAAATCTTGTACTGCTTTTTTCAAGAGCCATTTCTGTGATGACATCATTTGGTGAATATTTTCTTTCTTTTTTTTCCATTTTAATAGTACAATTTTTTTAAGAAAAAGGGAAAGTGAAAAAAAGAGACACCTGTGCAGTTACAGGCAGGCAGAGAGAAGAGCTGCTAGAGAATGTTTTCTTATGGTTAATGAAAAAGCAAGGACATTAATTATTATATCCTCCAGTTCATCAAAAATCTTATGTAAGGTGTTGCATTGTTAGACTACTATACAGAATAAAACCGTTTCAATTGGAGAAGGCTCAGAATCAAATTTAAGACTCACTCATGGCTACCATTTGAGATTAATTTAGGAGAATTCTCATGTACTGAATTCCTATTCAAAGAGTATGGCAATGGGTAGAGGGGTTCACATATCCTTCCAAATTAATGTTTTTGCATTATTCAAATAGATGAGTAGGAATGAAATTGCTAGACAATATGGCAGGTCTACTTTTAATATTTTGATAAAACTTCATAGTGGCTGGGCCAGTCTACATTCTCACTAACAATGTATGAGTGTTTTTTTCACCACACTTTTACCAATACTTGTTTCTGGTCTTTATGATATAGACCATTCTTAAAGTGTGAGGTGGTATCCTACTATGGTTATGATTTGCATTTCCCTGATGATAAGCTTTTTTTCATGTGCCTGTTGCCTATCTGTCCATCTTCTTTGAGAAATGACTATTTAAATCACCTGCCCATTTTTAATGGAGTCATTATGATGCTGTTGATTTGTATGAGCTCTTTGTAGATCTTGTATATTAGTCCCTTGTCAGTATATGATGCCAATTATAGAAACAACGTAAGTGTCCAATGACAGATGAGTGGATTAAGAAAATGTGGCATATATCACAATGGAATTCTAATCAACAATAAATAGAGATGAAACTTTGCCATTTCAGACAACATGGATGGAACTGGAGGGGACTGTGTTAAGCAAAACAAGTCAGAAGGATAAAGATAAATATTAGTTACATATATTCTCTCCAGTGTTATGTGTTCATTCATGGTATTTTTCAATATACCAAGTAGACATTTTTGATATCAACTAAGATGGCATGAGTTATATAAGATAAACTGAAGTAAAATGAAGCCGAGAATGAAAGACTCCTATGGCTCACTACAGGAATTGTCCTATTTGAAAAACATCGTAGTCTTCTAGGGTCAGATGAAGTGTCACCAATCTCTGAAAGTTCTCTACCCCCAATAAGCCAACCTCTCCCTTCCTCACCCTCCCTCAAGTCCTGATTGTGATTTTTTTTAAACACTCATTTCTTTCTCTTTTCGCTTTAAAATTCTTTTTTTTTTTTTTAAAGTACCATTGGTTTACATCTTAGTGTTCTGCACATGGAGGATTTCCCAGTCTACATTGTGGGTGACTTTGCTATGTTTTTACGTAGATAACATTCTAATTGTCTTAAGAAATGGAATCTTTTTATTTTTTTTTAAATGAATATTTATGTTTTCCATCCTATTCCCCACAAATAGGAATCCCCAAAGTATTGTGGGATGAGCTTTTCTCTTGTCTTTTTGGTCACCCAAACATTGATTCAGCTACTATTCTGTACCAGTGACTGTTCTGTGCTGGGGACATGATAAGTGAGGCAGATGTGTTCTCTGCCTTTGATTGGAAGTAATAACTCTTAAGTTTTTCTTCCTCCTGGGAGCAGAGTGGCAGAATGTAAGGCAAGTCTGGAAAGGAGGAAAGTGCATGCCTGGTCCTGTTCTCATTTTCACAGTAAAGTTTTAGAAGTTAAAAATTTCCTGTGGTCAAATTTCCACTGTACTTCCTCTCTGGGTGACCTTGGAATTGCTATTTAATGTTGCTGAGACTCAGTGTCTGCTATTAATAGATAGTGTTTCATCAAATTAGATATGATATTAGGTGCCTAGCTCACCATGTGTGCTAAAGTAGTTTGGTGACTGTTATTTTTAATCCTGTTAATAGCTGCTGTGTGACTTTACATGTGTGACTTTAAGGAGACCTATGTCCAGGATGCCTTGGGAAGGGACAGTAGCCATACAGAGAATTTGCTCTATGGCTTCCTATCTTAGATGGTAAAATTGGCTTCAGGCTTCCTGAACAACTCTAAAGCCTGTGCTGGAAACTTCCCTGTCTGGATTTAAACTGACAGCTGTGGGTTTCCCGGTGTTCACTTCCCACTGGCCGCCTACCTCATGCCTGTAGGGAGCCTTACTGAACAGAAAGAACAAGCAGGAAAGAGACATTTCTTCTCTTCTTTAACCTCTTGGTAGTAGGTTTATTTAGATCTGAAGGGAAGAATCAGTTCAGTATTTTGTGGGTTAAACTTTCCTGGTTAGAATTTTGTTTTCTCAAATACTAATAAAATGGATTTTCTTTTCCCCTACCCTCTCTTGTTAATAGGGTGCTGAGAAAATTTTGTCAATGAATGAATCAGGAGAACTGCAAGACCTTTTAACCAAAATTGAGGTAATTGTGACTTTAGCAACTTTCTTTTTGTAATCAAAATGTTAAACACATTCTGGTTGTAATTGAATTCTCCTAATTGCATTTTTCTCCCATGTTCTTACAAATATGTAACAGAATTCATGTAGCAGTTTTAATTTGATATCACCTGTCATTAGCTTTGCTCCAGCTAGAGTGAGTTCAGCATTAGCTTCTAATAACCTCATACTGTTAGGTGAGAAATTCAGCCAGCTTTATTAGAGCCTAATTCTCTGCAGCAGGGATGTGGTGGAAATGTTTCAAGTCAAGCAATTTTCTTGAAGCACATTTAAAATTCTTTATTTAAATTTTTTGGTTTTCCCATAGACTAGCTCATTATTTCTAAAGATGACAGAGAAAAGTTAATTCTGAAAGTGCACATTTTAATGTTGCTCCTATACTTAAATAATGATGCAAAAATAGTTATTCAAATATATAATGTATATAATTAATATGCAACTACAAAGTCCTTAATACCTCTCTGCTAAAGTAGTTAGTGAATATGTTTCTCTCTATATACGTAGAAAAATCATATTTTATCACCCAAGCTGGAACACTTTGAGGGTGAAGAGGGTGTATTAATAATTATTCTGGGAGAGCAGATATGAACCAGCTCTTCCCTAGGTGGACCAGGCAACATATACTTAGTATCTGTGTGCCGTGGCCAGCTCTTATTTAGTTTCCTTAGCTGACTTCATTTCTGATTTTCTAGCATTCCTTCTACTTCAGATAAAAGAAAGAACTCTTTGGGGTGTCATTTTTTTTGGTGATTTCTTACTACGCTTTCTTTGAGGTAGCTGTCCCATCTATCTAGAATGCCCTTATTCCAAGTCTCATTTCCCTCTGCCATCTCAAAAGCCTATGTGTAGCTCTGCTTCTAAATCATTCCTGATCCAGCCCACAGTTGAGTTCCTGCAATCCTCTTTATGTTCACGTGATGACTCTTCTTCTGGGCATTTGATTCATGTCTTAAATGAACTATGATTCTTGGTTTTAGGAATCATGTTTTGTTCATATTGCTTAGAAAGACCAGCACAATGAGGGGGTGTACTTGGGGGTCAAAATCTTTTCTCAGATCAAAAATCTGTGGAGTGGTTTCTTTCCTTTTGTCTGTCTATCCCACTCCAACATGATAAAACTATTAATTAATTTTGATTAAAGTGCAGCTTTTTATATAGATGGTTTAACTTGGTTAATGTAAATGAATTATTTCCTATGTACATTTTCAATTTACATAAATGATGTTATGTAATGCATCTAATTTTTTTTTCCAAATGTTTTCGCTAGGCACTATGTTCTCGAGAACTCTCTGTGTTGCTAAGGGAACTTTCAATCCATTTTTTCTAAATGCTTCACATTTTTCCATGTCTCACAGAATTTATGCTAATGTTGGAAGAGTCTTATATCTGTACTATTCCATAGCAGTTACTGGCCACTAACATAGTAGTTAGTGGCTATTCAATACTTAAATTGTGACTACTGAGGCTGAGGAACTGAATTTATAATTTCATTTAATTTTACCTTATTTAAATTTAAATTCAAATAGCCATATATATCTGGTGGCACTTGCTTCGAGCAGCACAGCTGCATGATACCCACCCACTATTTTATTTTTAACCTACCTACTTTTCCACTGATGAACACCCAGATGTCCCCAGCTCCTTTCTCAAGCAAACTGTTGAAAGGAACAATCTTGAAGATGTTCCCTTATGGAATTCTCTGGAAGTAGAAACTTCTGGATCATAACTTATACTTATACTTAATTTAATTGGTAATGTCAGGTGGGTCTCTGAAATGGTTATACCAATTCAATACTACTTCCTCTGTAAAGGGGTTTTATAAGTTCCCAAATTTCCAACAGCTTTCAATTCTCTAATTTAAGGTCTGAAATTTCATTTTGCCAGAGTAGTAGGTGTGGATGTGTATTGCCTTCTTTTTTCTTTTTTTCTTATTTTTTAAAAGATTTATTTATTTATGCATGCAAGAGCTGGGGCGCAGGCCAGAGACGTGGAGGGGGGTTAAAGAATTCACTAGAGACAGAGTGGGGAAAAGAACGGGCAGACTGAAATACACTGCTGAGGGGAGCAGCAAGCAAGACAGGAGAGGTCTGCTGCACCACGTGTGTAACTCCCTGCCAGGCCGGGCATGGAACTTGTGCTTCAGAGGCTGTGGATAGCTTCATAGTGATAGTTGGGTGAAAAGGATAAATAAATACAACATTTTGGTTAAAAATTACTTATTTATATTAATAAGCAGGCTTGTGAAGTAAGCAAGGAGATATATAAGGACTTAGAACAATAACTCAGATGGATAGCTGATCATATTGCTGTCCACAATGAGAAAGCAAGGGGAGACTGGGATGTATTGACAAACATTTTGTTATGGCGGGCACTGGATTAAGATCTTAGATATAGAAGAGGCTCTAAGTAAACTTCTGCCCTGCAATCTTTTATAAAGATGTGAGCATTTTGCTACCATTTCTAGTGTGATTGCTTACATAGTGTTCATTTTCTGCACTTTTCTTATAAAGCCAGAGTCTCCTGAGGGCTGGTTACGACTTCTTTGTTTTCCACAAGGAACAGAGGAAAGATTCCCAGCAATACACTGAGAATGTTGGAAATGGCACAGACTGACCAAGGCATTTGAGCTGTTAATAACTGTCTGGAGAAAGACATTTCTGGATAATGGCACCTCCCAGTGGAGTGGGCAAGGCATATTTAGAGATTACAGCAGAGAACACCATCCATTTACCCAGTGCTTTGCTTCTCTCTGAAATCTAAACAACTGTTTCAGTAGATGTATCCCATTAGGTTCAAGAAAGACACTCATACATTCAAGGTCATACCTTCAGGACTACAAATTTCCTTTGTGTACATTTTGCTCAGTGTCTTATTTCTCAACTGTGAAAATTGAGCATGTTAGAAATTCTATTATCAGAAAATATTATTTTCTTAGCACCTTTGCTATGCAAAGAGGTATTCAGTAGGCACTTAACAAGTACTTGGTGAACGAAATTGTTGAATATAATTGAAACAAAATACGTAGTCCAGAGATGCCAAGCGTGTAGTCTTTGATAATTTATTATGCAGGCAAACCTGCTACATAGATTCATCTGGATAGGGAGGTTTATGGTCATAGAGACTCAGATTAAGTTGCTTCTTGTTTCATAGAGTACTTCAGAGACTTTCAAGTTCTTGTGAAGGAAGGCTAGATGATCTGAGATTAAAAATAAGAAGTATTTTCATTTCTAGATTTTAAAGAAGACAAAAGACTCAATCTTAGCATCCTGTTTCTGTATTTGATGACAACAAAAAAACATATTTCTGAAAATTAAGTTTGTGCTATAAAGGAAATCTAGTTAAAAATCATTCATGAACTACACCCTTGTATCCTTGGTCCTATCTTAGAGATATGGAAGTTCTTGTGTGCTTCAAATCAGAGGACTGCAGTGTGGAATAGACCTATTCAGAGACATGAAGGTAAGGCTGAGAGGTTCTCTCAGAAGAACAGGGAAATATCTGGTTCACTGCTATATTCCCAGTGCCTTGCACAGTGCCTTGCAAGTAGACAGACAATAGATATTTGTGGAATCAATGAGTCAGTGAAAAGATCTCACCCGCTCAGTATTTTTCAAAATTCCCACACATTATGTGACAGAAGAAAATAGAAAAGAGGATGAATTCTCATTCCTTTTTTTTTTTTTTTCCTGAAATTCCATCACCAAGGGATGTTATTCTCCCAAGTTGCTATTTAGAGGAGGAACATTTCCATAGATTCTGTGGTCTGACTGTGCTATTCCTGACCAACTCTGCATGCACTGAAAGAGCTACCTTAGATTTCCTAACTGCTTTGAAGGTCAAAGTTTTGGTAGCCAATCTCTTCATTGAAAGTAGAAGCCTGCTTTGTTACCAATCATCATCATTATTATTAACTTCAATGATTGTTCCTTCCTCTAACCTGGAACATTGTCCAAACTTTGGTGAATTTTCTATCTTTTCCAACTTATCTTGAGAATAAAACTGTAATGAGGTCTTGGACTGCTAATACACAGGGGCATCTAATATAAGTCAGCACTTTTTCTTAGTTAAAAAAAAAGTCCTCTTTTGAAGGAAGTGCTAGGAATGACTGAATTATTTATTTTTATTGGAAGAACAAGATGAAGCGCATTTTACTGCATGGCCTTAAAGGAATGGGTTTCTGGAGGCTAATGTGGCACTGGGGAGAACATTAGTGGGTGGCCTCACGACCCCGTCCTTGGGCCTCCCCTGGTGGTGCAGGCAGTTGAGTGCCGCACTGTGAAGCTGTCCGCAGCCTCTGCAGTGCCAGTTTGATCCCTGGCCAGCCAGCAAGGGTCCCACATGGCGTGGCAGACCTCTCCTGTCTCGCCCGCTGCTTCCCTCAGCAGTGTATTTCACCAGTCTGCCTGTTCTGTTCCCCGCTCTGTCTCTGGTGAATCCTCTCACCCTCCTGCACATCTGGTCTGTATCCCGGTTCTTGTATAAATAAATAAATCTTAAAAAAAAAAGACCCAGTCCTAACTTCAATCCCATTTCTGCTTTAGCCACAACATTTATCTTTGTGAATGTTTTATATTTGGAGATCCTATGTAATATATTATTTGGGGGAAATGTATGTAAGTAAAAGCCACAAACTACTATTTGTTTATTTTTGCTTTTGTTTCCCTTGACTTTGGAGTTGAGACCCAAAGACATTACTGAATTCAGTGCTTTAGGGTGTTTTGCTTATGCTTTTTTCTATGTATTTTATGGTTTCTGGCCTTTCATCAAAGTTCTTGACCCATTTTGAATGAATTTTTGTATATGGTGTGAGATAATGATCTAATTTCATTCTTTTTCATGTGGCTGTCCACTTTTTCAAACACCACTGGTTGAATAGAATTTATTTCTCATTGTATTTTCTTGGTTCCTTTGTCATAAATTAACTGTCCATATAAGTATTGGTTTATTTTTGGGCTGTTAATTCTATTCTGTTGATTTGTATGTATCCATTTTTATTCTACTACCACATTCTAATTACTTTTGCTTTGTATTATAGATTGAATTCTGGGAGCATAAAACCTCAATTCTTCTTCATTTCTATCAAAATAGCCTTAGCTATTTAAGATCTGTGATTCCACACAAAGTTCAGTGATGTTTGCTCTATTTCACTGAAGAAAGGGATTGCATTAAATCTATATATTGTTTGGTTAAAATTGTCATCTAATATTATTAAATCTTTCAGTCTACAGGCATAGAAAATTTCTCTATTTCTTTTGTAGTTAAAATTCTTTTAAGTACGGATGTATTAATGAAGCGATAATTAATAATGACTACCTCTACTGAGTTTAGAATATGTGCCAGGCAATGTTTTAGTCACTTTACATGAATTAGCTCATTGATGGCTCACAACAACCCTTTGAGTAAAAGTCAGCCTTCATCATAGTTTTGCATAGATTCTGAAGATATTATTTTAGGATAGCTTTGTTCTAGTTGAGATTCCTTTTAAAGTGACATTGTTTCTCTTATTATTTATGTATTAATTTTGTTTTAGGAAATTTATGTGTCCTGACCTATGGGTAAATTATTAAGAGATAGTAGCTGCATCAAATAGATTGAAAGTAATCTTTAAGTCTTGTTACACACCCAAAATATAAAATAATTTTTAATTTTGTTGAATTGCCATTTTGGATTCTCAATTCTAAGAGCTTGGTGTCTGGAGTTAACGTAGTGAATGAACCAAAGAAGCTCCCTAGCTCTTATTGCCATTCCAGCCTTATTGACTTGTCAGTGTAAATATATTTTATGGGAATACCATATGCTATTCAAGAATTTGGTCATTCACAAATGTGTTAGGGCATAGCAGGAATTGACAATTAGTGACTGTGTACTGATGTAACTACAGGTTATTGAGAATATTGAAATATGTTTGTATTGACTGGTAAAGAATTGGAATAACATACGCTTGTTGGTAAATTGCTGCTGCCCTCAGATGCCCAAATATCTCTCCTTTCCCCCATCAACAGCTTCTGATAAAGGGTTGCCAGATAAAATATAGGATGCCCACTTACATTTAAACCTCAGATAAATTATGAATAATTTTTTAGTTTAATTATGCCTCATGAGATATTTGCCACATTCTTATACAAAAAATTATTTTTGATCTCTCTGAAATTCAAATTTAACTGGACATCCCGTATTTTTATTTGCAAAATTTGACAATCCTATTCTACTTGGAACACAGACCTACTCACAGTCCAACACTAATTTCTGAAGTCCTAGGCTCAGAGCTCCTACGAGTCCTCTCTCCAGGGACTAGGTCAGACCAGCATCTCTTCTAAGTGGATGGTGCATTACAAGTCATTAAATATTTTAATGCAATCTCTGCATAGCTCACATAAATGCCAAGGTCCTACCGACCATATCATAGTCTTTCTAAAGTTTGATAACAACATTATTTAATAACTTTTAGATTTTGCTTTTTAACAATACTTTTTTTCCACCTTACATTTGGTTTTACAGTTTCTTTTTCTTTTTCTTTTTCCTAATGACATTTTGGCATTTTGCACAATAAGTTCAGTATACTATGCTTTGGTCAATTCTTATACACATGACAAAAATCCACCTACAAAGTAACTAAATTGCTACATATACCCAATCTAATTTTTGGATTAGATTTGAATCTCTACAGTTTCAGCAAAATTCTTTATAGCTTTTTTTTTGGCAACTACTGCCTTCCATTGAAATGATGTATGTCACCAAAAATGAGACAATAATTAAATTTTACCATCTTGCTGTAACACAAACTGTAATTATGAGTGAGTCTTGTATATACAGAAAATAAGTATCTGAAAAGTGATCTGGAAATATATAAATTAAAAAAATCATATCCTTAATGTTTTTTTGGTAAAACACACTCCAATTAGTACCTTATAAGATACTAATTATAAGAGAATTATAATTTTTTCCTTGGGAAAGTGTTCTCATAGGTGTATGTGTTGGGGAAATTGTGGGCTAACTCCACTTAATCAGGTGAGATTTTAATTGAATTTTTGGGAGACTTTAATACGTGCAATTGGAAATCTCCACAGACAAACTCTGTGTGTGTGTGTATGTTAAATATTTTTGGATGAGTATGTTTCTCTGTGTGTGTATCCCCATATCCCAATCTTATTTTAGCAATTGTTCACTTTGCAAAGCTGGACTTTGGAACTATCTGCAAACTTCTATTTCTCAGAGCTTCGGTATTAACTCTCTTTTGTTTTTGTATTCATTTCCTAATGGCTCCTAATCTCTCCCTTCTCCCTAGCTGACAGAAGTCACTAGTGGATTCCAACAAAGGTTACATGTCTCCTGAAGCAAATAGAAATACGTAGGAATACTTTTCAGAAGTATTATACACAAGACAAGTCATAGTTATTTCTGTTCTACTATTAAGGAACTTGATCTTTACTTGAGATAGAAGGACTGATCACTACTATGGGAAGTTTTAGAGATTTAGGGAAATGTCTTAAGATTTCTATGCATTGTTTCCTTAAATATAAAATGAGGATAATGATGCTTGAATTATCTGCTTTAGAGGAGAAGCTGCTGTTTGTGTGAAGGGTGGGGCGATACTATAATGCATTTAAAAGTGCTTTTAAAAAGACAAAGCATATTCAAATGTGCGGTATACAATGGATCTTCAGTTGGTAATGGCTCCTCCACACTTCAGCTTTTACTTTTCTGATTTCCAGACTCCTTGCTAGTGATACTATTCTATAAAAAAGTATAAAAGTGTAAAAAGATCCTAAAGGGAAAGATAACTTCTTTTCTTATGAAACAAATAACCTTGTCCTGATTTGTTTGGTTTGAAAATATGTTCTTATATGATGGATTTCTTGACATACACGCCCTTTAATCTAAGATGTACCAGCTTTTAGAAAGTGGAGCAATGAAGCAAATGTCTGCTAACTTCTCACCTGGCTCTAAAATATATTAATGGTTTATTAAAGTAGGTTGATGCTATCAAGTCCAAATCCACATTATGCCAATAATGTGTTGTGACCACCTACAGTACAGAAAGATAAGAAGGCTGATTGAGTTGTCCATGTGTCACAATTTTCTCTTTTCTTGTTCCCTTGTCCCCTATGCAGAGAGTGCAGCATCCGCACGAGTGCCCCTCCTGTGGAGGTTTTGGCTTTCTTCCATGCTCTGTGTGCCATGGGAGCAAGATGTCAGTGTTTCGAAACTGCTTTACAGACTCTTTCAAAGCCCTGAAGTGTACAGCTTGCAATGAGAATGGTCTTCAACGCTGCAAAAGCTGTACTGGTTAGGTGGGGACCCACCACTGCAAAGCCTCATTTTATTAAGGGAAGGCAATAATTTGGTTTATACCTTTTTTAAAAAAATGGACATGTTAATGAATGAATAAACTTTATTAATTATAATAACCTTTTTGGCCATTTTTGTCCCGAACTTTTTCATTGATTTATTAAATGTTTATTTAACAATTACTATGTGCCAAGATCAGTGCTAGACCCTAGTTTCTAACTGGAATTAATGGAGGACCCAGTGCCATTTTAATATATCCAAAATTTCATTCCTTAAATGTGTTCTAAAGAAAAGACAAAATTATAGCTCATGGAGTTTATTGCAATGTCATCCTATTGTCTAGAATGAGTCAATCCAGTTTTCCAGATATACAACACTTTTGTATATGTACCTTAGCTGCAGGGAAGAGAACTCTGGCTAGTGGAAAGAATAGGATAATTTCTATACTTTAGCAGAGGAATTTTCGTTTAAGTTATAAAATACTCTTGGAGTTGATGATATTAATGATGTCATTTTATTACCACATGAATTTCTTGATGATAGTACAGAAACTGCCAGAAGACATATTGCATTTATATTTTTTAACATTTGCTTTGTGCTTATGCCATTGAAAACCCTCCCCTGGAGGTGGACATGAACACAACATAACAAACACATAGTAGGCAGTGTTAACTAAGTGGTCAAAAATTTTTCCCACAATTATTGGCCAAAGCCAACTTGTACTTATGTCTGTATTCTGATGTATGCACTTACAGTGATAAGGTAGTCAAAAATAGTTTATGTCTTAGCCTTGTAAAAGTTTATGAATACTTGCTGATGCTCTTTAATCAGTCAGTCATGATGTAAGGCATGATTTCTGCCTTCAAGGAGATTACACATTGAGAAGTAAGAAAATATTAAATAAATAACAATAAGTAAGATAAGTCTTAAAAATACTACACAAATGGCAGTGTGCTATGGGAATGTATAGCAGGAGAGCCAGCCTAGTGGGATAGAAATTGATGAGAAAAGCCATTGTTGAGCAATTGATATTTCAACAGATAAAAAGGGTCATTGGAAATTGAAAAGTCAAAGATGAAAAGGATAGTGTTTTGGATATAGAAATAGCATATGTGGAGACTCTGAGCAAGAGTAGAGTTGTGTGTTTGAAGAACTGTAAGAAATCCAGTATGGCGAATTACAGTCTGGTAGTAGCAGAACAGTTTATTGAAGACTAAACCTCCTGCTAATAACATATTTACTTTGAACAAAATAATGAAAAATAAATAACTATTGTATATATTGGAAAGTAGCTAAAAGCAGAAAAGAAGAAGAAGGAGAAGAAAACGAACTCTACATTTACCCAGATTATTCTCTGTGATCACTTTCCAATTTGCACAGAGGATATACAAGAAAGTGTGTATTACTCAACCGAAGAGAAGAATATTGGAGGGGACTTCCAGAGTTTCCAGAATTGAATGGAAAATCTTAAGAAATGAGGATAAAAGAGAAGAGTCCCACAATTTGCTCATAAATTCCACTCAAATCTTTGGCTGACTCCTAACTTACTCACACAGAGTGAAAGAACAGACTTGGAGGTCAAAGAGTTGAGCACAGATTTCAGCAGTTTCTTATGCTGTAAAGTCAGAATTTGGAGTTCAAATGATAAAAACAATAAAATTTCTTTGAAACCTCAGAAAGGCCTCATCCTTAGCTGAAGACCAAAGAATAAGGTCTATAGTGTTGAGCTAAGGAAAAAAAAGACTGCCATTGGAAAGTCTAAAACCAAACTTCCATCGTATCGTGGTATCTTTCATACCTGACTGTTGCAACAAAACTCAGTCCTCAAAGTAGAAATAAAAGGAACTCATTGAGTATGCAAACCAAAAGCTAGCATCATACTCAATAGTAAAATATTAAAATTTCCCCCTAAGATTAGAAAGAGTGAATGAATATTTACTTTAAACATTTTCTATTCAATGTTGTGATGGATGTCTAAGCTAGTGAAATCATGCAAGGAAAAAAAAATCATAAAATTGGAAAACAAATAAAGCTTATTTATGTACAAGACAATTATTTGTAAACAATTGGGGTATAGAAAACTCAAGGAATATACAAACTGCCAAACTTCAAATGAAGTTGGATTTGAGATCATTACAGGAAAATTAGTAATAAACACACAGAAATACCAAATAGAATGTAAATTTAATACAACTTATAAAGCTATCAGAAAGCCTCCAGTTTGAGTAATACATCTTACAATAATGTATATAACTTTTAAAACTATTTTAAAACTATGATGTAGATTTTGCACAGATGTTATAAAAGACACAAATACATTGAAAAATATACCATCTTTATCAACTGGAAGGTGGAATTTTAAAGATGTCTACATTTCGGGATCATCTCAATTAAAATCCCACTCTAGAGTTTATAGAATTTGACCAATAGTTCTAAATTTATAGGAAAATGTAAATAATCTAGAGTATCTATAAATATTTTGAACAGGTAAAGTAGTTATAAGTATAGGTAAAGAGATCAATAGAATAGAACAGAGAACACAAATAGATGCACATATTAAGGGCAAATTAATTTGAATTGATTTTGTCAGTTCAAGGTAGAAAGAATTTTTAACAAACAGTGCTGGAACTATTAGCTCCTTGCACAGAAAAAAAATGCCCTCGAAAACTGTTACTATTGTTACCACAGCAGCAAATGAGATCTAGTAGAGTTCAGGGATACTGCTAAATACATAACTACAGGGCAACCCTCCCCTCAAAAAAGAATTATACATTCCAGTCAACAATGTCAAAATTGAGAAACTCTGATATAACTGTTAAAATTGAATCAAGAGAATATCTTCACAATCTTGGGGTAGTTAAAGGTGTTTTGAATAAGTTGTAAGATGCTTAACTACAGGAAATGGCAAATTGAACTTAATTAAAATTAAAATATCCACATGAAAGACTTTAAAAAGTGGAAAAATCACAACTTGGAGAAAATAATTATAGTACAAATACCTGCAAAGGACTTATCTCTAAGAAATAAAAAGGACTGAAAAATCAATCTAGTAAAATAGTGGGTAACAGACAGTTTACAAAAGAAAACATATAGATGTCCAAAACATAATAAGAATATACATAGTTACCAGAAAATGCAAATAAAAAAAATGTAATACTACTATGTCATATTTAAAATAACTAAGATTTAAAATGGCTAAATACATAAATTGTTGGTATGGATGTGGAGCAACTGGAACTTTCAGACATTACTAATGAGAATGTTAAATGGTACAACCAATTAAGAAAATTGATAATTTTTTTTTAAGATTTATTTCATTTATATATACAAGAACCAGGGTACAGGCCAGATGCGTGGTTGGGTGAGAGGATTCACCAGAGACAGAGTGGGGAACAGAACAGGCAGACTGACAAAATACACTGCTGAGGGGAGCAGTGGGTGAGACAGGAGAGGTCTGCTGAACCATGTGGGACCCTTGCCAGCCAGCCAGGATCTAACCAGCGCTTCAGAGGCTGTGGACAGAGTCCCAGGGCTGCACTGAACCGCCTGCACCACCAGGAGAGGCACCAAACCTATAATTTCTAATAAAAGCAAACATATACTAATTGTGTACTCAACAATTTTACTCCTAGTTATTTATTCAAGGGGAAAAAAAAGCCTATGTCCACATTGTACAAGAGTTTCATGAAATCTGTAGTCATAATAGTCAAAAGGTGGAACGACCTCAAATATCCACTTACAGGATAATTGATAAACTGCAATTTATTAATATAAGGACACATTTGCAAGTAATAAAAAGGAACAAGCTTTAGATTCTAGCAATAATGTGGATGACTCTAGAAAACATGTGAAAAATTACGCTAGACAAAGGATGTATACTATGTGATTCAATTTTTGTGAAACTCTAGAATAGGTCAAAATTAATCTATAGAATAGTTGCTTCATAGGTGGGGAGGAAGCAGGAAGAAGAAATTCAGTAAGACCAAAAGTTACATAGGGGCATGAGTCATGGTTAGTTAGCAGTAGATTTTCAACTCTGCAAGAAAGGAGGAAGAGTTTTCTGCATCAATGAATAGATTCTTATCACAGTTCCAATAAGGCCCTGAGAAGCTTTAAGTAATGGTCCCTAGCCAGAAATTTCCTGACTGCTCAGGTGCTGGTTATAATTCTACAAATCCAATCACATTCCAATATTCTCCTTGTCTGGGGTATAATCAGGAAGGAAAGTTAGAACATTACAAAGGATTATAATTTTTAGATCCTCTCTTGCTCTTTACTGAGAAGACAAAGCTCTCTCACGTTCAATTGTGTTCATAATTTGTTTTTATCCTTCTATGCTTTTTTTCATGTCTTGACATTGAATTAAAGTGTTCCATTTTTGCTGATTATTTGTGAACCTGTAAAGAATATTTTGGAAGCATAACAATTTTTTTAAGTCTCACACATCTGCAATTCTACAGAATTGCAGAAATTAATGATAGTAATAGGTTCAGAAAATAAGCTCATAATAGGCTTCCTTAAACATAAATTTATGTTAACTTTCTGAGAGAACTTGATTTAACCACTTCACATCTGTTTCAGTTTTATAAAATATTAATGGGAAATAATTATACCTGCTATATTATTCCCACATTGTTGTGTGGGGTTAATTAGTATACATAAGAAAGTACTTTAAAAACAAGAAGAAATACACAGGAGTGTGGAATAACTCATAATTAGCATGAAAATTATTTATCAGCAATATATTTTTTTATTGACCAAATAAGGAAATGAACTAACATTTAATGGACACATTTTGTATGCTTGTTTTTTTAGGTATCTCACTTATTCTGTACAATATTATGAAGAAACTGAGATTCAGATTGTTGATTAATTTTTCCATAAGCCTTGACATTTATGTTAGTTTTTTGTATATTAATGTTCACTTGAGCTGCCATTATTTCTAGTATGATGTGGGAAATTAACCAAGCAAACTTGCCAAAAGATAAACCCCTACATAGCAATAGAATTGGAATGAAAAGAAAGGTTTTCTTCAGAATCCCTATGCTCTCACAATCGCCTACATTAAACTCTGCCTGCAATTCTTCATTTGTTTCAAAAGTCATAAGATGCTGATTGCTTGCACAGGAGTGACGCAATACTCCTGTATTGCAGAGTAATGCAATCAGGGTTAGGGTTGGTCCCTAACCCTAAAAAATTCAGGGGGGATTTCATTACAAAATAGTACATACCTGGGGCTTCCCTGGTGGCTTAGGCAGTTGAGCACAGCACTGTGAAGCTGTCCGCAGCCTCTGCAGTGCCAGTTCAATACCTGCCGGCCTCAAAGCAACCCACATGGCGAGCAGACCTCTCCTGTCTCACCCGCTGCTCCCCTCAGCTGACTGTATTTCAGTCAAGCTGCCTGTTCTGTACATTCAATACTGACTGTATTTCAGTCAGTCTGCTTGTTCTGTTCCCCACTCCGTCTCTGGTGAATCCTCTCACCCTCCCGCGCATCTGGCCTGTACCCCAGTTCTTGTATAAATAAAAGAAATCTTTAAAAAAAAAGTACATACCTAATAAATATAAAGATGCATTCATTTTTTAATCCTCCTGTCATTCAAGATATTTTTTTAAAAAGATAAATTATTGGTATATTGATTGCAGTTTTGTCTGGTGTTTTATGCACAAACCTCATACATAAGTAAGGAACTAGTCTGAAATTCCTTGCAGTGGAAAGAAAATATAAAGTCTTGGCAAGTAATCTGCAGGTAATATCTTTACATTCATGGTTTGTGTGTTGTGTGTATATATATAATATATTCATATATATAATTTGGGGGATTGCTTTTCTGGATCTGTTGTAGTTTCCACAGCCACAATAATTTGACAGCAATATTTTTTTAGCAATTTTTTTTAAATACTGGCCTTCATGAAGTTATTTTAAGGCATTAAGTTTTGCAGATTAGACATCTTTTCTTTGCTCTAATATTTAACCAATATATGTAATATTAACTATAACAAAATATTACACTTAATTAAACTGTAATACAATTATAAATAGAAGATCATATTTTATTGTTTCAGTTCTTACATCTAAATCTTTAATTCATTTGGAGTTTATTTCTGTGTATGTTGTTAAGGAGTAATCCAATTTCATTCCTTTATTCTGTTTTTCCAGTTTTCTCAATACCATTTATTAGAGACTGCCTTTTCCTCATTTTATGGTCATGGATGTTTTATCATAGATTAGATGATGATTTATTTCTGCACTTTTGATTCTGTGCAACTAGTCTTTGTATCTTTTTTTATGCCAGTACCATATTGTTTTTTAATACTTTTTTTATAGTAAAATTAGAAGTCAGGTAATGTGGTACCTCCATTTTTCTCCTTTTTTCTTAGGGTTGCTTTTGCGATTTGAGACCTTTTGTGGTTCTATATAAATCTGAATAGTTTTTGTTCAGTTTCTTTGGAAAATATTGCTGGTATTTTGATGTATATCATTTGTATATCACTTTAAGCAGGACAGACACTTCAGTTGTATTGGTTTTCTTCATCCATGAGCATGGATGGGATGGCCTATCTCCTTATGTAGTTATCTAAGGCCTTAAATAACATCTTGTAGCTCTCATTGCATAAATTCTTCACCTTCTTTGTTAGCTTTGAGCTATTGAATTCGGTTTGAAGCCATTATACTAGAGTCATTTTCTTCATTTCTTTTGTTTCTTGTTCTTTATACATAAAAAAGATACAGATGTTGGTGTGTTGATTCTGAAGCCTGCCACTCTGGTGTATTCATCCATTGTTTCTAGTAACTTTTTGATGGAGTGTCTAGGTTCTATACATAATATATTATCTGTGGATAGTGATGACTTCACTTCTTTTCCTATTTGCATTGCCTTTATTTTCTGTGTTTGTTTGATAGCTCTGACCAAAATTTTTAATACCAAGTTAAACAGAGTGATGACAATGGGCATCCTTGCCTTGTGCAGGATTTTATGGAGAAAGCTTTCAATTTTTCACCATTCAGTATTATATTGGCTATTGGTTTGTGATTATTATATTGAAGTAGGTTCTTTCTATTCCCATCTTGCTTAAAATTTTTATCATAAATGGCTGCATCTATTGATATTTTCATATGATTTTTATTTATACCTTTTTTGATATGATATATTACATTAATTCATTTATAAATATGAAACTATCTTCGCATCCCTGGAATAAATCCCACCTGATTATGGTATATAATCCTTTTGGTATACTGTTAAATTCAGTTTGCTAGCATTCTATTGAAAATTTGACATTGATGTTCATCAAGGATATTGGCTTGTAATTTCTTTTCATACAAGAGTATATAAGAGATCCTGAAGGAATTGCTTATATATAGCAAAACTGAAGACTACTATAATATTAATCACTATATAGAAAATGCATATTGATTCTCTGCCCTACACATGCCTCATTTAGCACACTGTGCTCTTAAGTTATTCCACTTTTATCCTTATATTTTCTGTAATCCTAACCCTTTACCTCCCATCACATTGTTGGAAGAATTTCTTTTTTTTTTTAATAATAAATTTTATTTTTATATTCCCCCATACAACTGCACATGCCCCATTCTGACCCCAATCCCTCCCGTCCCGGCCCACACCCCCCAAAAAGTGTCTCTGGTTCATAGATTTTTGTTGATTTTGATTTTCACTTTCTTATAGTTATTCATTTTCCTGATCCCTTATTTAAGTTTTCTAGATTCCTGCTATGAGTGAGACCATCCGGTATTTTTCTTTTTCTTTTTGGCTTATTTCGCGGAGCATGATCCCTTCCAGCGCCATCCATGTTGCTGCAAATTGCATGTGTTTATCTTTTTTGAATGCTGAGTAATATTCCATGGTATATATGTACCACATCTTCTTGATCCAGTCATCTATTTTTGGGCATTTGGGCTGTTTCCAAAGCTTAGCTATTGTAAATTGTGCTGCTATAAACATAGGGGTGCAGGTGTTCTTCGGAATTGATGTTTCTGTGTCCTTTGGGTAAATACCTAGGAGTGGAATTGCTGGATCATATGGAAGCTCTATGTTTAGTAGGTCCAGAAATCTCCACACAGCTCTCCATAGTGGTTGGACCAGTTTGCATTCCCACCAACAGTGCAGAAGAATTCCTTTTTCTCCACAACTTCGCCAACATTTGCTGTTGCTAGTTTTTTTAATATGTGCCATTCTTGCTGGTGTAAGATGGTATCTCATGGTAGTTTTGATTTGCATTTCCCTGATTACAAGTGATGTTGAACATTTTTTCATATGCCTGTTGGCCATTTGCATTTCCTCTTCAGAGAAGTTTCTTTTTAGCTCTTCTGCCCATTTTTTGACTGGATTATTTTCTTTGTTGTTGCTAAGTCTCATCAGCTCTTTGCAGATTTTTGTGATCAGTCCTTTATCATTAGTGTTGTGTGCAAAAATGTTCTCCCAGTTGGTGGGGTTTCTCTTTGTTTTTGTTATTGTCTCTTTTGCTGTGCAGAAACTCTTTAATTTGATGTAGTCCCAGCTGTTTATCTTTGCCTTCACTATCACTGCTTTGGGTGATGTGTCTGTAAAGATGTCTTTGATATGCAAATCACGTAGTGTTTCGCCTATATTTCCTTCTATGTATTTTATGGTTTCAGGTCTTATGTCTAGTTCTTTAATCCATTTTGAGTTGATTTTTGTGTATGGTGTGAGGTAGTGGTCAAGCTTCATTCTTTTGCATGTAGCAACCCAGTTTTCCCAGCACCATTTATTGAACAAACTTTCTTTGCTCCATTGCATAGTCTTTGCTCCTTTGTCAAAGATTAGTTGACCATAAATCTGTGGGTTTATTTCTGGATTTTCTATTTGATTCCATTGGTCTGTATGTCTGTTCTTGTTCCAATACCATGTGGTTTTGATGATTATGGCTTTGTAGTATAGTTTGAAGTCTGGGAGTGTGATGCCTCCATTCCCTTCTTTTTTTTTCAGGAGAGCTTTGGCTATTCAGAGTTTTTTGTGATTGCATATGAATTTCATCAATAATTGTTCTATTTCTTTGAAGAATGACATTGAAATTTTGATTGGAATAGCATTGAATCGGTATATTGCTTTTGGTAGGATGGCCATTTTAATAATGTTTATTCTTGTTGGAAGAATTTCATTGTAAATGTTATCTAAGTATTCAAACTAGAGTGTACAAATCAGTTAGAAAAAAACAATGTTTGATAACCAGGAAAATGGTGCTAGATGCAGTACCAAATAAAAGAAAAATGTTAGGAACACTGAATGCTCATTTAAATGTTTTTCTTATAAATTGCTAGTGGTTTTCTTCTGTGTTTTGCATATTGTTTTGCATTTGATGAATGAAGAGATTATAGAAACTGCAAAGCCCCTAGGAGGTACACTGGTATACAGTCTAAGGTGCTATTTTTTGGAAGGCCAGGTGCCACTTCATAGCTCTGAAGTTTATGCATTTGCTCTGACCTTTAGAGGTCTGTTTGGAGTGTTTCCTGTTTGCTGTATATTTTACCTGCAGACAGATATGTCAGTCTCTCTTCTGTCAAATTTTTGTTTTCTGGCTTAGGAAAAAGAAATATATGTTTTTCAGAATATTCTACCCTAAGGTAAAAGTGACTGTATTCTTTGTATATTTTTTTTCAGTAGTTGCTATGAATCCTCTGCTGTTATAAATCTGTGAATAGCTACCAGAAGCTGTGTTATTTCTTCCTAACATGTCCTATTCCCATTTTTCTTCTCCTTCCATGCTTGTATAAATAAAAATTAGAGATGATTTTTAAGACTATTTATGAAATAGAAGTACTTCAGTTTCTGAATAAAATGCTAAAGTTTCTTGGTGATGTTATTGTCATAAATAATTTTATAAAACTCCGTGAGATTTTAGAATCAAACATGTAACTCTCAGTCAAGAAATGTGGTATATATACACAATGGAATATTATTCAGCAGTCAAAAAAGATAAACGCATGCCATTCGCAGCAATGTGGATGGAGCAAGATGGAATTATGCTCAGTGAAATAAGCCAGAAGGAAAAAGAAAAATATCAGATGGTTTCACTTATAACAAGAATATAGGGGAACCAAATAAGACATCAGTGTAAAAAAAATAATAACAGTACAAAACACAACAAAGCAAAACCAGACAATTATAAACCAGAGACATCCTGCAAGGGAGGAGGAGGGAGAGGGATGAGAGGGAGGGAGGGAGGAGCACAGGGGACTGTGGTGATGGTGCACGGGTGCCTTGGGGAAGGAAATTCTATGCGACTCAATTTGAGGGGGTGGGGAGAAGAAAATATTGTTTAAAAACAAAAGAAACTAAAAAAAGAAAAAAAAAGAAATGCACTGGTATTATGAAGATGGCAAAGTTGAATACAAGGTGGCTTTTTTCCTACCATGTTTTGAGAGATAAGACAAGTTATAGGTAAATAGAACACAAAAACTGTCATACAGATTATTGGTTATAAAATGTCCAATAGAGGCACTACTTATTAAAGGATGATCAAAAGAGTAAAATGGATGACAGACAGTCTTTTGGGAAACTTGAAGTGGTGCTTTTTGATAACAACTAGGATTTCTATAGGAAAAATATGGGCTGAAGTCAGAGCCGAGCTATGAAATCAGACAGGTGGAAAGCAAAGTGCTTAGCACTATGCCTAGCAGATGGCAAGCATTCATTGCATGTTCTAAATGATCCCGAAGATGCCAACAGTGATAGGCCATACATCACTTTGGTTTCAAGCAGGCTCTGGGTTCTATCAGGTTTCAAATCCCAGTTCTGCCATTTAGCAGCTGTGTGACTTAAGGCAAGTTTTATTATACTTTCTGCATTTCAATTTTCTTATTTGTAAAATGGAAATAATACTGCCTAACTTATAAGATTTTGGGGAGGGTTAAATTAATAAACATAAAGTGCTTATTTCATACCTGCTATATGGGGTTAGAGATCTTTTGGGAAAATATTGTGACGAGTTCCAAGAGCAAAGGACTTTATATTCATTCTGTAGGCAATAAATACCTTATTAGTCAAGTTATTTATTCCATAGAACATTGGTTTGGATAAAGAAAATAGTTACATATTAAATGAAATGAGGGAATTGAGAAATAATAACTAAAGAGCTTTGAACCTTATATGATGACATATGGTTCTGGTTTTGTTTGTTTGTTCAATTTGTTTATAAAGGACTATGACTTTCATTTAATTTTTCTTAACAGATGACAGCCTCTTGCTATCATCCTCAATCAGTTTGTTGCCTCTCCTCATTGTTGAAGTCAAGAGTTCAGCCCACTGGATTAGAAAACTTATTTTCTTTCATGTTTCTCCCTCCTCAAGATCTTGTCTCAAGTAAAAACACGTGATGAAATAGAATGTTGGCTAAAAATGTGCTATTTAATATTTAGAAAATACATGAAACATTTCCTCCAGTAATTTGAAATATGTATTCTCCAAGAAGTCAGAATCTGTATTTTTGACATGTGAGAATGCTTTAGAATTTGGTGTATACTATTTGCTCAAGTCATAGGAAAATATTGACTAAAAATTAAAACACATAATTAAGGTCATAACTTATTTTTTCAAAATAGTGGAGTGAGGTTAATCAACACATTGAAAATTAAGTGTTATTGAAATAAAATGATCAGTTTTTGTTTTTTTGTCTTGCAATGTGACATTTAAAAAAGTCTTGCCAACATAGCAGATCTGAGTGAAATGTAGTGACATTTTTCATGGTCTGAAGGAGAGTTGTGGATGCTGGTGAAATAAGTTTTACTACTTTTCCCTGCTTGGCTTCCCATATCCTGCAAATCTGTTTTCTTTTAATGTAGATGTTCTATAATAAGAAAGCAAATTAAGGATATCACTGCTATTTGAAAACAAATTTTCATTTGAAACCAAAATGGGCTGTAGCTATGTAACAACCTACTGCTGGGTATCAAATTCTGCTGAAAGACTTTCCTAAAGAAAACGGTTGATAATTCTGAATCCGTCATTACCACACCTTTCAATTAATCACAAATTTTATCTTATCAGT
Source organism: Talpa occidentalis (assembly GCF_014898055.3). NCBI lineage: Eukaryota > Metazoa > Chordata > Mammalia > Eulipotyphla > Talpidae > Talpa > Talpa occidentalis. The sequence goes on from NW_023604972.1 coordinate 24,371,935, forward strand.
TTCCTAAAAGCCTAGTCAAGAGAATAATAAACTATCATTTTATAATTGGACATTAATTTTGATGCATGAATTTTATAGTAGAATCCACTGTCTATGATTTCATAGTGAAAAAAAGAGTCTCAACATCTGGCTTTCAAAGACCATGGAAATTCAAACTGAATGGACCTCTGAAGAATGAATGACACTTTCTCTCTTTGGACTGTTCTTCTGGAAACCTTTCCTAGTATGCACATATTTTCCAAAACCATTCATCTCATATTGAATTTCCTGCAAATATATGGACATTTCTGCCCCATTGTACAGCCTACCTAATGCTTTATTCATTTGATTTGATTTATTTATACTGTGCCTATTTCTCCCACTGTTCTGAAGTCAACTTAATACAAATTCAATATTGAAGGCAAATGCAGCAGCCCAAACTAGTTATAATGAAAGCAAATACTGACTAGGAAAGTATGGAAACATGAGTTGGGTGTTATACATTAAAGATCCTATCAGAAGGGGATGATGAGGGTTCCAAAGAGTTCCCAAAGTGTTCCAAAAATAGATACTTTTGTCTCTGAAAACTTTTAGAGGAGACAATTGAAATGTCATTCACATATAAAGTAGTTCACAGCAGAGAAAAGTAAGTAGTCATTTTGAAGACAGCTGTTTGATTGTGACTATACTGTTTGTCAGTTTTTAAGACTAACTCAAAACCACTGTCAAGTTTCATTCCTGATAACCTCTGGACATTTTAAGGGGAAACGATACATAAAATGTAATGCTATTTTAGCCTTCTAAAAAATACAATTTTGGGGGAATTCTGAGTTTGAAAATTTGATCACCCTGAGTATAGGTGATCAGATTCCAAATCCTAAATGCAATAATAGTATTTTTGAGGACAATGATGCAAGTGAGTGTTTTGAATTGAATTTCAGAGTGACTGAGTGCATAGACTTAGGTGATATGAAAAAGAATTACAGCTGATAACAGGTTTCAGCAATCTTTTTTAACAGACATGCTTCAATCAAGACAATAGAGTCTACTCATGTATTCTAAGCATAAATGTTTTAATATATGAATTAAGGAGGTACATAATTTTTGTAAGAGCTGAGGTCAGAGGGGTAGACCTTGAAGGGCACAGCATGAAATATTAAAATAGATGGCTCTCAAATCCTTACCCACAAGCTTCTGCATGTCTAGCAAGCTTCCGAAACATGCTTACTCTGCAGAGGACTAAGCTTAGTCATGCTTAGTCCCAGCTCCCTGGGACTAAGGAGACTGAAGTTTTTGGAAAATAATGACACTACCTTCTCTTTTATCCTACAAATACATGTCTCTCATTGGCAAGCTCTGATCAGAATCATACAAACAAGAGAAATGTAGAAAATACGGGGTTTTTTAAGGTCTTCATCTGTTAGGTTAGACCTTCAGAGAGGGTAGAGATCTTGGCCAATTGATAGTGAACTCTCCAGCTCAGTTTTTGAAGGCAACATTAAGGAAGACAGGGCGTTGTTCTACAGATAAAAAACCTGAACAATCTTAGGAAACAATGGAGGAGAAAATTAAACATTTAATTTAAAAGACTATGATAGTTTATAGAAGTTTAGTTTTTATACTTGTGTAAGCAAAATATAGAATTCTGGAAGTCTAAATTGTTAGTATTTGGTAAATTACTTTAAGAATGTCATTATTTTGGTTTAGTTTTCTTGTTCCTTTGTTTTGTTTCTCTATATTCCACATTTTGTCTAGTATTTGTTTTTCTCCTTCTGACTAATTTTATTCAGTTTAAACTCCTCCAGGTACGTGCATGTTGTTGTGAATGACGAGATTTAATCTTTTTTATAGCTCAGTAGTATTCCACTGAGCATAAATACACACTGTCTTAATCCACTGCTCTGTTATTGGGCACTGAAGTTGTTCCCATAACTTGACTTTTGTAAACAGTATTACAATGAACAGATGGGTGCATATATCCCATCAAATTAGTGTTTTTTTAATTCTTCCAGTAGATACTTAGGAGTGGAATTGCTGGATCATACAGTATATTTATTTTTCATATTTTGAGAAACATCTATACTCTTTTCCCTAGAGAATAAACTGGTCTACATTCCCACCGTTAGAGTAGGAGGGTTCCTTTTTCTCCAAACCCTTCCCAACACTGGTTTCTGGGCTTTTTGATATGGGTCATTCTCACTCACGGATATGAGGGCATAGCTGAAGAGGCATAGACCTGTACCACTAATTTCTATACAGTGTTGTAAACTAACATTACCACAATAAAAAAAATAATACAATTAAAAAATGAAGTCAGTTTTTAAAATATCATACCCAATTTGTTTTCAGTGGTTGAGCTAAGGTGTGTAGGATGGGCATATATTGAGTACTTGACCAGAAAATGAACCAATAAATTCTCCATTATTATAGAGAATTATGAATTTATGACAACTGTAGGCCTGAAAACCAAATAATGACAGTTTTGTTCACTGTTGATTTGATCATGGAGAGATATTTGGCTCATGGGAGGCTGGTAAGATTCTTCCCCCAGGGAATTCTAGATGATTCTGGGTTTTTTTTTGAACTTGTAGATATAACCATGAGAACTCTGGGTTCTGCATGCCATGTGGACTGGGAAGTCAATCTACAAACAGAAAGCAATAATGAGAAAGTCCAGAGAGAGGCAGGCAGAGGTGTGGAGTGAGAACTCTAGAACTCTAATTCCTTGTTGCAGACTGTTTTGAAGGCCTCAAGTTGTTGTTTTTTGGATTCTGTGAAATAATACTGGGTCTATATAATAAATTCTGTATCTTCAGTCAGTTTCTTAAAGTACTTTCAGTTTGTTTCTGTAATTTGCAACCACAAATCTCAAACAAAGGGTATTCACTATGCTTAAATATTATTCAGTTCAGAAAGTATTTCAATTTAATTCAAGAGAGAATCTAATGAACAAAATGCCATTATTACTATTCTCTTTCTGATTCATTTAGTCATTTCTACATTTTAATTTTTCCTACTACTCTGTGGAATTGGAACTGTTAATGACTCTTTCCTTTTCTTGTTTTTTTTTTTTTTTCCTCCCTAACTGATAAGAAGATTGGAAGAGAAAAAAAAATCTGAAACTCAAACCATGAGATTTTGTATTTGATAAAAGTGTCAGTAAATGAGAAACAATTAAATTTAATGACAAAAATGAAATTCTAGTAAAGCTTCAAGGTAGTCTGTTCCTAACCCTGTGGGGGAAATAAAGCACAATGTTATCTCTTAGCAATGCAATCAAGCTAGACACTAGAGAGAATGCATGGGATTTCACATCAAATGTCAGATTGCCAACTTCTCTTCAGCAAGGTAAATGGCCACAATGGTAGGTGTATTATTGTTAATACAAAATTTTGTAGTAGATAATAGGAAACCTGAACTAGCAGAGGAAGATTTAAAAGTGAGTTGGAAATTTGGCAGAGGGACATTAATTGCAATTGACTTTCACAAAAGGTAAGTGGAGTGGGAGGAGGGGGAGAGGGAGCAATTTCTTGTTATACGGTATTATTCAGTATTGGCAATATTTATGTTATTGTTTTTATAAGAAAAAACAGTGATAATCACTTCAAGTATAATTTCTAACCATACTTTTGTATGATTGCATTAAAGCTAATTTTATTCACTTAGACCAAGACACAAAATGTGACCACAAGGCATCCAACAGGAAACATTTATCTCTAAATAATTCAGGCAGCAGAAGAATCCAGATTACTTAGATACCTTTAAATAATTTAGGGGTGTCACTTAAGGGCATTGAATTATCCACCCATGAATTGAGGGGCAAAATTATGGTGCATAATTTTGGATATTTAAATCCTAGATGCCCCTCTTCTTTTATTTCAGCGAATAAATCTGAAAAGAAATGTATTAAAAGAGATGGATTATGCGTAGACTGTTAAAACATCAGTTGTTAGCAGCTTATCAGTATTCCTTTGAAGGACTCACTTTATACATAAGATATTTCCCCTTTTCTAACATCAGACATTTTTTTCAAAAAGAAGTATCATTCCCTCAATTCTTGGTATATAACTCTTAAAAGATGTGAGTCCTAGACAGTGAAAGGTGATTAAAGTTTTAGGAGAATCTGATAAATTTTGTTCAGGTATTCTAGAGTCATGATAAAGCTTTTGGTACAAAACATTTCAAACACTTTACAGATGTGGATAATGAAGTCATAGAGTTCCTCTCCTTGGCCAAGCCAACCAAGCCATTTGCTTGAACAATAATTGAATTCTTTGGCATTAAGACATGACAACATTTTTAAAAAGCGTAATTAAAATAAAGTTAAGCTATTAGATTAAGGAACTCTTTCCATAAACAAATTTACATAATGAAGTGCTTTGGTTTGGAAACTTAGCTTTTAGGATTTTATTAAATACTAACAGTAAAATTAAGAGATAAGTAAATTAAATACTTATAAGCTCATTATGTTTATTAGCTGAGTAAGTTTCAGTAAATACACAGGTAATTTAACATCTCATGACTGTTTATTTAAAATAATTCCACTGAGAATAGTTGCAAATGGCTTTTAAAAAAATTATTGTTCTTGTTGATATTTTACATGCTGTTTTATTTACCTTGTTGTGGCAGTAGTTCCCCTTTATCCACGGAAAATGCCTGAAACCACATATATTGCAGAACTGTATAATAGACTTATTTTTTTTCAGTACATATATATTACCTGTGATAAAGTTTAAAATATAAATTAACAGAGATTAACAACAGTAGCTAGTCACAAAATGAAATAATTACAATGAAATAATATAAAATTTATGTAAATGTGGTCTCTCTTAAAATAGCTAATTGTGTATAATTTTTTTGGACCACAGTTGACTGCTGGACTATAACTCAGAAACAGGTAGGGGGACTATTGTATTGCTTTTTAAACTTTCTGACAATTTTATTTTACTTAAAAAAATTTTTTTTTAAAGATTGATTTATTTTTGTACAAGAACCCAGGCACAGACCAGATGCGTGAGAGGGTGAGGGGATTCACCAGAGATAGAGCGGGGAACAGAACAGGCAGACTGACGAAATACACTGTTGAGGAGAGCAGTGGGAGTGACAGGAGAGGTCTGCAGCGCTAGGTGGGATTCTCGCTGGCCCGCCAGGATCGAACCTGCACTGCCAAGCCTGCAGACAAGTGTGGCGCTCAACCTGCTGCACTACTGGGGAGGTCCTTAAGATAAATTTTAATGAAGGATGACGACACAGTGAAATTCAGATTTATACTATTTCTGACAACAGTATTTACCTGCCTAACATCCCAATGAACACAGCACATTCTCTAGAATGTTCTCTTGTTCCCCTTTGCTGCCAGACCTTTCTGATTCCCTGTCTTCTATGGCCAGGCAACTATAAATTAAATCATATTAGAAATATGGTTCCTAATATTTCTATTGTTTTTTCTATTGCTCTTATTACTAATTCTATCATCTAGATTAATTTTGTTTTAGAATTTCTTATACACAAAATTACAGAGTAATTATTTTTTGTGTGTCTACCTTATTACACTTAGCAAAATGCCTGTGAGATTTATCCACGCTGTTGCAGGTATCAGTAAGTTGCTCTTTTTAGTAGTACTATGTTGTATTAATACACATGAATTGGTTTATCCTTTCACCTTTCGATGAACATTTCAGTTAATCTCCAGTTATTTGACGTTCAATTTAATTCAATTAATTATTAAAATAATTTGATTCTAAAATAATTTCAAACTTAGATAAGTAACAGGAATAACACATGGACATGAGTTTTCCCAAGAGACATTTAAGAATTAGTCAATGATATGATGTCCCTTTCCCCCAAATACTTATGTGTGTAATTCTTAAAGACAAGGACATTTTCCTTAAAAACACAATATAATCATCAAAATTAACACTGCTGCGTTATTGACCTCAAATCCACAGAACCAGTTTTAGGAAGGTTTAAACCAATGTTGCACATTGCAATCTCTTTAATATCCTTCAATCAGCAAGAGTTCTTCAGTTTTTCTTGCTATTAATATTTTTTTGATGATTAGAGCAAGTTACTTTATAGAATGTGCCTCAATTGTAAGTGTGCTTGGTCTTTTCCCATGATTTAATTTAAGTTATATATATTTTTAACAAGAATATCAGAGACATGAGGTTTTGTTCTTTTTGTTGTAACCTATTAGTTGGTACACAATTTTAATTTGTTCAGCTACTGCTGATGTTAACTTTGATCATTTCATTAAGGAGGCTATGTTTTTCATGTAAAACTATTCATGTGCCATTAGTGATTAATAAGCATTTTGTCGTGAGATACTTTGAGACTGTGTAAATTCCTGTTGCTCATCAAACTTTAATTGTTCATCTTAGCATCCACTGATATGTTGGGGAAATTAATATTACTATACAAATTACGATTTATTAAGTTTTATCATTCATTCAATATTTATTAGTTGAAATTGTGCCAAAAGGAAAGCTTTTCTATTAGCAATTATTTATTCATTTATTTATATTACTATGGATTCATGGATTTCCTTTTTTTAAAGATTTATTTATTTATGCATACAAGAGCTGGGGTACAGGCCAGAAATGCAGGGGGGTCGGTGACAGGATTTGCCAGAGACAGAGTGGGGAACAGAACAGGCAGACTGACTGAAATACACTGCTGAGGGGAGCAGTGGACGAGACAGGGGAGGTCTGCTTTGCCATGTGGGTTTCTCTCTGGTGGGCCAGATATAGAACTTGTGCTGCAGAGGCTGCGGATTGCTTCACAGTGCGGTGCTTAACCCCTTGTGCCACCAGGGAGGCCCATGGATTTCCATTTTTAAGTGGCTTTCAAGAGGCTCTTAATCTGTTCAGTCACTATTTTTATATTCAAATTATTCTACATGTGGTCCAACAATCTTTCAGTTAGTAATTTTGTTCTTTTAACACATCTCCATCATTCTTGGAGCACTTTTTGATACTGGATTTTCCTAGTCCATATTTTATTTTCCCTGCTCCAACTTTAATATTATCCGTTTCACCAAGGAAACCTAGTTCTTTTCCATGAAAAGATATATTTAGAAACAAAGGTCTAGATGTTGCGTTGTTTATTTCTATGCAGGTGTCTCTGTTCCAGTTCTCAGTGATAAGTGCATAGTTAGGAGACATATGTATGCATATACATACATACATACACTTAAATATATATCCATGAGTTAGATTGATAAGCATATATCTGAATTCTTATTGACACCAATTAAGAAACAAAATGTTCACTCTAACTTTGTACATGTCCATATTTGTCAATTTCTTCTCTGGAGATGTATGAATCCCATAATTTTCAATATATCACTTTAGTTAATTCATTCTCCCAGTATGTTTCCAATCTCCCATTGCTACAATGACCACCAATATTTTATATCTTAAACATTATGTGGATCCTAAACCTAACTGCTGAGGCTGTTTGCAACCTACCAGCCACTTAGCAGAGAATAGACACATTCCTCACCTAGCTCTGGCTCCAATGTCTTATACCAAATTGTTGCCACAGTTCCCAATCCTGACTGGTACCTACCTTGCCAGTTCCCTTCTAGTGCTAAATTATTCAGGAAGAAAGAAAGAAAGAAAAGAAAAGAAAGAAAGCAGGCAGCAGTTATAAAGAACGTATGGGGCCTCCCTGGTGGTGTAGCGGGTTGAGCACAGGCTGTGAAGCTGTCCGCAGCCTCTGCAGTGCTGGTTCGATTCCCAGCTGGTCAGGGAGATACCTACATGGCTCTACAGACCTCTCCTATCTTGTCCACTGCTCCCCTCATCAGTGTTTTCGGTCTGTCTGCCTGTTCTGCTCCCTGCTCTGTCTCTGGTGAATCCTCTCACCCTCCTATGCATCTGGCCTTTACACCAGTTCTTGTATAAATAAATAAATTTAAAAAAAAAATAAAGAACGTATAATCTCAAACAAGAGCTTTAAAAAGTTATTGACTCAAATCATCATTGCAGGACAGCTTGTTAGATGTAGAGAATAAACTGTGACTTTTTAATTTTTATTATAAGGTATGTGTCACTTAACAGATTTTAAAAAATTATAAATGCAAATGTACTTATAACTATTGCATTTAAGAACTAAAGAGTGAGAGATTTAGAATTACAAAGATATTGGAATTCATTATCTGAGTCAGTTATTTTGGAGCTAAATTGGGATGACAGAGGTGGGATGACATTCCCAAAGTCATTTATTGGTAGGTTTTAGAACAATTGAGTTTAGTTTACAAAACTAGAAAGACATGATTTTATGTCTTTGATTTTTTTACTCACAATTTGTATTTAGTGGTTAGTGAATAACAATATGGGCTACTCAGAACGGTTCATTGTTTCTATCATATCAACAAATCAACAATAACCATGATTTATTAAATGCCTACTATGTGTCATATGCCAGATGTTGGGGTCAGTGTTTTCAAAATATGGCTATTGATTCAGTAACTTTTTACCTGGGTGTAATTCAGTGTTTTTCTTCTTAAGTTAAAGTTAAATATTTTCTCAAATATTTACTTCTCTGATGGTTAAAATGTGCTGAGTCAGATCATACGTAAGGATTAGCACAGGCTAATCCTCAGAAGTGGAGTGAGTCACAGAGGCATGAGGAGACACCCATATGGGCCATCTTAGTTCACTGGTCACCTTGTGAGTTGTTTGAATATTAGCCATATATTCTTTGACCAATTTCACACATGTGAACTAATAATCCATAAATTCCTCACCACCTACTCATGAACACCTTTTTTCTCATACTAATAGCAGAACAATAAGACACTCTAATGAAAAATACGTTACTCAATTTTCTCAAAATTTGTAACATGATCATAGAGCATGAGGAGAGGTTATCATGTCTACAAGATCCATTAATACTCAACACATCATTTGTTCACACAATACCAAAATACCCAGGATGAATCATTTTGCCCTTAATAATCAGATAATTTATATACCATGTCTCTTACGGGTTTATGATCATGTGTTCTGCTAGCTAGTGAAGACTAATAAAAGCCTTATATTAGAGTGGAGGGAAATGTATTGTTAGTCATAGTGTCTAATAGCTGCATCTTAATGCATGTTTCACCCATGGACTTGTAAATACCTCAAGTGCAGAGATGGATTCTGGTTCACCATCACTGATCATTCTCCTTAGCAAAGAGTAGGTAATCCATAAATATTTGTTGTTTGAATAAATTTGTTATTATTTTCTGCTAAGATAGTCTAACTAGTTATATTTATCTGGCCGTAACGTCTGCCTGCTGTTTTCAGCAGGTACTGGTTTCCCAGTATGTTCCTCATATGAAGACTTTTGTCCTGGCGAGATGCTCCCTGACTGACCCTATGTTTTAGCTTGACCAGAAGGAACTCTGGATGCCAAGAAAACATCTCTAGAACAAGAGGGGCTGGGGATCCCGCAACACAGGTGCTGTATTGCAGATATCATGGGTTGTAGCAGGGAACAAAGAAAACACAGCTCTTGCCTTTATGGAAATGATCTTACAATTTTGTAAAAGTACAAGCAAAAATGTTCATAAAAGATAAAATTTTAAACTAAACGTGTGTCTTTCTACCAGAGCTTCTACCAGGTATGTATAAAATAGCTTGAGAGGTCTGCAAGGCTTGCCTGCAGAAGTGACTTGAACAATCAGTAGCAATTAGGTAGTGTTGAAAACCATGCGTCATATGCCAGATGTTGGGGGTTATCTCAATAAAAGAAAATGAAGAATTGTGGGTGAGCTGGGTCTGATAAGCATTCAAGGGAAAGAAAACTACTTATAGGTCTTCAAAGCAGTGAAAATATTTGTTCTTTTAAGAAAGTTGAAGAAACCAGTCATCCTGAATCTTAGTTTCCATTAATTCTCAAAATTCTAGAAAACCTTAAATTCATTGTTTTAGAACAGGTTTTCCCAGTATGATCTTAAAAGCTTTTCCAATAGCAAAGCCCTCTTATTCACCTTGTAGAATCAAAGATTTTTTTTTAAATTAAAATCTTAATAAAATGAAGTTAGTTCTAGATGACTCAGAGGTAATTTTTCAAAAGTTCTTAGATTTAAATATTCTTTTTTCAGCTCAACTTTAATTTCAGAGGTTTTAGTAAAAGAACAATTATATGCTGATTCTGATCTCAAAATGTCACCAAGAATAATTAACCAGAAAAGAAAAGAAAGGGGTATTGTATTTAAATATTTTATACCAGAATAAAATGGGAAAAAAAAGGGAGAGAGGGTCTTACTCTTTTGGATTTCAAGTATTATCTGTGAATATCTTTATTCATATTACTTAATGCTTCTCAATAATTAAACAAAAGTCTAAGGAGTTTCAGGTTTTAACAGCTATATGTGTGATAAATTTTTGCAATTTAATTGACATGAAATTTATTAAATTACGTTATAAATATTTACAAAGTAATATGGTTGATATAATTATAGTTTAATGTTATCTATAAATATGATGAATTAGTCTCCTTGTTTTTAATTATAATTTATAGTAACAGTTTGATCAGTTAAATTAAATGAGATAACATATAAAATAGTAAAGAACTAATTTAATTTTATTTTTTTAAAGATTTATTTATTTATGCATATTATAAGAACTGGGGTACAGGCCAGAGGTGTGGAGGGGGAGTGAGAGGATTCATCAGAGACAGAGTGGGGCCCAGAACAGGCAGACTGACTGAAATACACTGCAGAGGGGAGCAGCAGGCGAGTCAGGAGAGGTCTGCTGTGCCATGTGGGTAGCTCCCTGGCTGGCCGGGGATCAAACTTGTGCTGCAGAGGCTGTGGACAGCTTCATAGGTTGTGTCTTAACCCCTTGCACCACAAGGGAGGCCCCATAAAGCATTAATTTTAATTGTCTCTGCTTTGCTACACATCTTCCCTATGTTTTTCTCCAAATACTTTACTCTTACTCCCCTCCAAGAGCCTTAAAAACTTCTGATGTAACAAGCTTTTGATTACTACCCATCACAAGCTAAGATTGACATTAAAATATAATGACCCTTGAAATCTCTTTTCTCAGTCATCTGAGTTTCAGAGCATCAACCATGACAACACATAAAACAATGACCTCTTATTTCTGAGTATTTCAATTCCCAAAATACTCCAATAGCTATTTCTCTTCCTTATTATTATTTCCCAAATCCACCAAGCCTATAATTATGAACAACTTAGTTATAGAATAATTAATAAATAGGCAACTTACCCAAGCTGGAATAAGATGTGCTCATCTTCTTGCCTGTAGAGAGAAGTGCAGTCAACCTCAGTCTTTCATTCACGCCTCCTTGCTGCAATCAGGGTTCTCAGTGTGTGAGATGGTCATGATTCTTTCACTGGGAGGTGGGAGGAGGGGTAGGGAGTGTACTGGATATAATATAATTGAATTTGCTTAGCACAAAGTTCAAAGTTTTCCTCTATGAGAGATCATGGTTCAACCCACAATCCAGCAGGATCAGTGATGATGATAAAAAAGGGCAGAATCAGAGAAGTGTAACCAGTAGGTATCAGAAAACAGAGTTAACAATTTGTTTTGATTCCCTCACTGGGATGGGTCAAGAATGAAGGGCTGTACATGTAATCCTACTCAAGAGGTAGTGTTGCTTTTCAAGTTGCTACTCTAGAAAGGAATTATTGCTATAGGTAAAGTCATCGAGCAAAAGGTAAAAAGGGCCTAGAGCCAGGCAACGAATTTTCCTCATTAACTAGCAGAAAAGAACACACTTCTTGGCTTTTTTTTCTTTGTATCCTTTCAATTTTGAAGTCCCGTTCTTTTCTGGGGGGCGGGAGAGGTGAGCAGGAAATTCACCCCCAAGATTGTTATGTCCCTTCCTCCCAAATAAATGCAAAGCACTATGGGTTTCACACAACAGGTGTCAGATTCTGAGGATGGCAGTGACATCTGTGATCAGTGACACACATCAGTACTGAGACATCCGGGAACCCATACTGGTTCTGCTGCTTCAAGGTCTCACCTAAAGTCTGGAGTCATTGTTGACACTAGGCCCCTTGGCTTGGTCCTTAGGCATCTTGCCCTAGGAACCCCTCTTGCAATCTAGTTTCATCCTGAGGTATTTGTCTAAAGTATTTCAGACGTCTTAGCTGCTAATAATACCCACAGATATCCACCTCCCATTGATCTTCAGGAAGGTCTTTTTCAGTCTGGACTCTTTTAAGATTTATTCTTTTACTCTAGGAGACATGCCTCAACTTCTTCACGGTGTGCATGTGTGTGTGTGGAGGGTTGGTTTTGGGAAACTGGAGACTTTAAATGTTGCTACAATATTTGCATTTAGCAAAGATGTAGAGAGCAAACTAAGATAGCTCAAGTGAATGAAGAGAGGGTAGAATTACCAGAACAAAATAATATTTCAAAATTCTTTCTTGAAACAAAAATAAAAGGAGCAGTAGTCCAAGGAATGCTTTTATGGTTGCTCTAATCATAGTTAATGATAGAAAGAAAATTAAAATCATAGGGGAATTTTAAAACAGCTTATGTGTTTGTTTAAATGTCTCTGACTTTTTTGAAGTTTTGAAGAAGTTTGAAGGATATTTCAAGTGGAATTAACTCTCTGAGACACAATTTTCACTGTAGTTCCCACCGCCTGAACAACGAACAGAAGCACTCCCAGGAGAGTACCCCTTTTCCCTGAGATCCTAGAAGATGTATGTCACTTTATTCCCAAAGTAGTTTATCTATTGTAGTCACCCTTTCATCCCTTTAGACTTACCTGAGCAAAGTTCGCTGCTCTTAAAATTTCCCGTAAGAGACTTATAGATGACTTGTGATGGTGCCAGACCCAAGTAAAGAGTTGCCTTTCAAATTTCCAAAGTTGTGCCTGAACCATATTCCTTGTGCCTGGGGACTTACAAAGGCTTTCATAAAAGCAGTTATTTCAGCTTCTCTCCTCTGACTCTCCTCTTTTGCAAGTGCTAACATTTTATTGCCATCTCCAGTCCTTTTCACCTGACTTTTATGAGAATACACAGTAACTTGGGCCAGTGCCTTACAAGTCCCAATTCGCCTATAGCACAAATCCATCTCTGCAGTACAGCACCTCTCCCAAAACCATAAATGCAATAGGCAGGATGATGTTCAGCAAAGGTGTACACAGTCTCATCCCTGGAACTTTTAAATATTTTGCTTTACATTGCAAAGAAAAATTAAAGTTGCTGATCAGCTTACCTTAAAAATAGGAAGATTATCTGTTGGGGTCTTCATGAACCATGTAACTGAAAGAAGAAACAAGAGAGAATCAGAGGGAGACGCCACTAGTGAAGTGTAATCTAAGAGATGTAATGTTGTTAAGTTTGAACATGGAGGAAAAGGATCACAACCAAGGAACATGGGTGATTCCTAGAAAATGGAAAAAATAAACCAAACAAGGAAATATTTCATATTCGTAGATGGAAATTCTGTTACTTGGCCAGACTGAAGCATCAATTGGGGGAATCAGATAAAATAATTTATGGGAACATACTTATTATATGTAAAATTTTATAATAAGGTAATATTTGAAACTCTAACTCCTCTGACTCCAGATTAACTCAGAAAACCAAGGTATAATTAGGCAGACAATGGGGAGCAACCTAGGGGTGGAGCACACAGACAATAAACCTTTTGCTACATACATGAGAATAATTCAGCTTAAAAAATTAATAAATACAACCTCACAACAAAAGGTACCAGGTACTATGATTAGACTTAGTGGATTCAAATCCTAGGTCCTCCATTTACAAAGTGTATATAGTAAGCAAAATTATTTAATTGTTCTGATTCTTGACTTATTCATCAGTACAGTGTGAATAATACCACATTTTAATTCATAGGCTACTGTAAGTGTTAAAAGAGTTAATATATGTCAAGTAAGGTGGTTGCGATATATAAAGTACTTAATAAATACAAGCTGCCATCATTTTATATTTACTTCTTATCATCAAGGAAGGAATTCTAGTGTAGTGAGAAACACTGTAATATGAGTTCAAAAGCTTGAATTCTTGCCAATGAAAGTGACAGAAACACAAATTAGACTAGATTAAATAAAATAAGGATGGGATTTATTGACTTACATTACTTTTACATTTCAAAAGGGGTTTGAATAATGGTCCTAGATATCCCCCTACCCTCTCTCTCATAAACACACACACACACACACACACACTTTTTTTTAAAGAGTTATTATTTTTTTAATTGGGATAATTGCTAGGCACACATTTTTCATGATACACATGGTGGGTGGTGGGTGACCCGTGGAAGACTGTAAATTCAACTAACCAGGTTGACTTACACAGACCAGGAGAAAAGAGCTCTCCTTTTCCTTCACAAGTTTAGCAAGAGTTCCAAAACACACCTTGAACCTACGAATGATATCAGCCATTTTAAATCATACAATTGAAAAGAGGGGGCGTGGAGGTACCCACAAGCAAAATTAGGGTATTGTTTTAAGAACATATAATAGACACTGAACAAAAATATAACAGATGCTTGTTCTAGACCCAACTCTAACATACTGCCTATATGCCCTTGGACAAGTGACACACACTTTCTGAATTGTGGTCTTCAACTACTTAATGGGGGTTAATACCTGTATCACCTATTCCTTATGTCAGTAAGAGGCTTAAGTGAAAGAAAATAAGGGCCCTTTTGTAAACAGTTAGGCCTAGAAGAGTATAAGGAAGCAAAATTATCTTCTGCTTGACTTCTCTTGGGTTTAAAACATCTGTCACCTCCAATATTTCCTATTCATTTAAATTGATGTGCTTTAACAAATCTCCTTCTTGAAATTCATTCAGGAAAATATTAAGTCAAATAAAAGGCAGCCTGGACTTCTATAGATTCTATTAATCACATCACCCCAACTCAGCACATTGTCATTTATCATTACTCTTTGTTGATTACATGTCAGCTCGTACTCAGTCCATGTAGGGGGAAACCTTACCAATACTAATTCATTCTAATTAGGTAGACTTTGCATCTCTGACAGAGCAACAGGCATTTTGCTCAAGAACATTTTCTCTGCTTAGTATAGCAACTGTGTCCTTTTTGTCTTGTACTTAAAATGGCTTTTAAGTTTACATGTCACAGAGTGCTTTACTACTCAAAGGCAAAAGTGACCTAATACAGATTTTTAAATATTTTGTCAAATTTACCAGCATAGTTATTTGGTCCTGGACTTTTCTCCCTTGGGAGATTTTTGATTATTCATTCAATCTCCTTACTAATAGTTGCTCTACTCAGTTTTTCAATTTCTTTCAGATTCAGTCTTGTTGGTATGTTTTTATGAATTTTTCTATTTCTTTTAAGTTGTCCAGTTTAATAGCTTATAATTGTTCATAGTAACATCTTAGGATCATTTGGAACCCTGTGGTATAGGTTGTAATATCTTCTTTTTCATATATAATTTTGTTAATGAATCCTTCTCTTTTTTCTCTTTAGTTAGCACTTTTGTTAGACATGGAATGACTTGAGCACAGGCAAGTCTCAGGACTGTCCTGTTTCACATGTAAGGAGCTTGTACATACAAGTGCCAGCAGCCTCTTTGAACCACTGCATCTTATTATTGATATAACTGTAACTACAAATGAATAAATAACATTTTTTGTAAAATGATGACTCTGCATTCCTCACTCACTGAATCCCCATCTAACAACCTTCATAAGGTAGGTATTATATTCCCCATTTTGCAGACAAGGGAAATGAGGTTCTGAGAACAGTGTCCATCACAATGTAACATAGTTTGGAATTGGGGCAAGCAAGACCCAGACACGTATCTGCTGGCAGGGATCCCTTGCAGCCCCATCATCCCAGATGGTCAGAGTAGTGCACGCTGTACACATAGCAGCTATGTCTGGCTGACATTTCTGCCCAGAGTGGGTTGTTTGCTCAGCAACTTGAGCTGTTTTGACGTTTTAGTGGCAAATGTAGTAAAGGGCATTCACCACACTCTGGGAACCCTGAATCAAGCTGTGGTCAACCCAGGCAGACACTCTTGACACCCAGTACAGTTCTGACAGACAAACTGCAGGTTGCCAAGCCAGAAATGGGCAGCTTTTTAACAATTTCTGTAATGTGTTTTCGAAATAGAATTGGTGGTGGGTGTGGTGTGGTAAAATACATCTAAAAAGGCATGAATGTATACCACTAAATCATATTCAGTGTTGGGCTAGGGGCTAAGTCTCAGCCGTGATGGCCCACCATGCTGGCTTAAGTTTGGCCAGGGATCTAATCCACGTGGTGAACAGACCTCTCTTGTTTTAGCGGCTGCTCCCCTTACATTGTTTTCAGTAGATCTGCCTGTACTGCTCCCCAATCTGTCTTCTGATGAATTCTCTCACTTCTCCCAACTCGTACCTCTGTCCTACACCCCAGTTCTTCTATGCAAAAATCAATCATCTGTAGTGTTTCAAGTAACATTACTTCAATAAAAAAATTTAAACTGATGTATAATGACAGAAGCACATCAATGGTTGCTTCAAGATGGAAGTAGAGTGGAATGATTAAAATGAGGCATGCTGAAACTTTTGGGGTTGATTTACTATTTTAATTTTAATCATGGGTTTGAAAGTATACTTACACTTACACTTACACTTCTGTAATGCAACTAGTGCTGTATGTTTTAAATAAATGCATGTCAAAATGATATGGAGTCTGATTGACATTTCTCCTAGATTCAGAGGGAGAACCTGTTATGTTTGAATTAGTGAATTAAGGGTAAAGATTAAAATTGCTTTCTGAATGAATTATGAGTATTTTGCTTATTCACTGTATTGGTTGCCTAATTTTTAAACTGAAACTCCCAGCATAAAAGTAAAAAAAAGCATTTCATGGTTTATATATGCTCCTCTGACATTTCTCTCTGTTGGTTCTGCTAAGAACTACTGAGCCATCTGGGCAACATCTTCACATATTGACCAGATAACAAAGAATCAAGTCAAATTAAAGTATAATTGCAAATTGCAGAGACAAAATGAAAACAAACAATGGTGGTATGATATTTTGTGGCAATTGGGTCACCAATCGGGAACTATTATGCAGTGTTGTAAATGGAGTGGAAATACAGCTGAGATACTTAATACTGAGAAGAGGGGTTTGCAGGAGTTTTGCTGTCTTTCACCGACAGCATGCATCTTATTCTAGCAGAAGTACTGCCATATCTCTTATGACAAGCTAATTACTTGTTCTGGGTAAATGGCCTTCCTAGCCAGGGCAAATCTTGTAGGTCTCCAACAGAAGACACTATCAGGAATTTTCTGGGCCATGTTTGAAAACCTGCATCTTCTCTTTCTCTCTCCACTTGTGGCCATGCATTTCCTTTTATGTTGCGTGGGTTGTGGTGGTGATCAGCAGCGATGGTGACAGGGATTATAGGAGAGAAAAGCAAATGAGAAGCAGTGTTATGTGCCATCTGTGCCATTTTTTAAGATAAAAGAGACTGGAGGTAGACACCTCGTTATTCTGGGATAAGCTCAAATTGGACAGAAATGCAAATTTGCACTTGGCTTTGTATTTTCCTCTAATTCTTCATATAGATGCATTTAGAATAGAGGCCATCCACGCTTACATGAAGGAAGAGTTAACACATATAATGTTCTATATGCATTGTTGACTTTTTTGTAAAGTACTGAAGTTAACAGGGAAAAACAGGGTAGGGGGAAAGTGAAGAGAATTACGATAAACTCAGTTCTAAAATTTGGCCAAACAACATATTTGAAAAACTGTTGTGTCCTAACAAAATCCTGTGGGTGTGCTAGAATTACACACATTTTGTGTGAGAGGAAATGTAGACACAGAGAAGTATATAATTTTCCAATATCAAAAGTGAGAATCTGGGATTTGCACCCAGATATTTCTGACTCCAAAACCCATACTGTCATTATAAGACACACTTGGAATAAGAATAAAGAGATGGTGGCAAAATGGCAACAGAGAAAGGAAAAAATAAGAAATTTGGTGAATCCTCAGTCAACAAAAACAACCTTAATGACATTCTGTTTTCAGCATGAGAAATATAAAAGGAAGTCTCTAAGTCTAGAAGCTATTTATAATAATAAAAAGGTGACATAGTTTATATAAGTAGTCCTTTAGGGAGGTTTCCATGTTGTGCAATACATTTTATAATCCAATTTTAACACAAAAATTCTAAAACATCACATTTTTAATGAATGTATAAAGCTATATCAAGCATAAAATGTAATAACATGTTAAAAGATAGGACAATGCCTTGTAGACCCTAAACCTGGAAATGTCTATTGACCATCATGCATCTACACTTCAGTAATAGGTGAGAAAGAGTGTTTGGTTTCTTTCCTTGGAAAGGCAAGAGTCTTACAGGAGATATTCATGTAGTCTTTATGAGGAGTTCTTATTGAGAATTTGGCTTAAGCATGAGGATATAGCAAAGAGAGAACTTTGGTTTTAATCCCCATATACCATATTTCATTTTGAACTTTCTAGTAATTACTTCTCAAGACTGAAATTTTGAAATATTTTCTGTTAATTTGAAATCCATAATTTTCTATGGATTTTGGCAGGCTGTTGTATGTGAACAGAGTTCAAAATGGAAATTTTTTATTTTTCCCTTGAAAACCCAATATTTAGGACTGCTCCAGTACCGGTATAATTTTTAAACATGTCACCTGTGAAGGTACTGAATAATTAACTCTTTCAAGCCTTTTTTTGGTAAGTCATGTGTCATAATTAACTCAATATTAGGAATAGAGTTTATTTCTAAAGAACTTGCAAAATAGAATGGAAAGATTGTCAGACCAAAGAAAATAAATCATATAAAGAAATTACACTCAAAGGAATTAAAAGCAGGGGGATGGAGAGCAGGGAAGGGGACAAATACCCTGGTTTCTTGCTGCCTCCCTACCTCCAAAGTGCTTGTTATTGACTAAATCCTGCTAGATAAGTCAGTGAAACACATCCTGCAGAGAGCAGATCCTCTGTGATAGAAGTACAGGAAGGGAAGGAAGGGATGGATTTTAGAAAAACTGATCCAAAATCAGCCTGAGAGGATAAGAAGAAAGTCATTTACGGCATACATTAATTAACATAAGATATGAAATTTATTTTAATAAAAATGAGGGTGAAATGAATATAATATTACTTATAACATGAAAATTGGAATAAACACTAGCACAGTAAATATTTATTTTTTAAAATGATTGTGGGAAAAGGAAATAGACAATAAAATGACTTGGATGCTGAAAAAGTAGGAAAAATGATATGCTATCTTAAATTCTGGAATGCATAGAATAGGTTTAGGTATATAATTTGTGACATCATTATGGAAGAAAAAGAAGTATAGAAGAAGGCCAATTACTCAAAGAGAGTAACTCTGAATAGGATTCTTCTAGACCAGGTATCAACAAACTTTTTCTGTCAAGGGTCAGAAAGTAAATGTTTTACATTTTGGGGGGCCATAGAGTCTTTGATAACAACTCAACTCTGTCACTGCAGTGCAAAATCCACTATAGACAAGATATAAGTAAATGAGTAAAGTTGTGGGCCAGTAAAACTTGATTTAAAATATGGAGACCTGGAATTAGCTCATAGACTGTAGTTTGCTGACCCTGATATGGAAAATTTTCTGTTATCAAAAATAGATTTTTTAGAATTTTCACTGGCTAACTCAGAGACACACTAATAATTCTCATTTCAATCTCACATGCTGGGCTGTGGTTTCAGACTATTTTGGTTTACATCCCATTTTGGTTTACATCCCAGCTCTGTCATTTACTGGCTGTGTAGACTTTGGCAAGTTACTTAATTGCCCTGATAAAAGAGGCTTATGATGGCGTTGACCTACCAGGGTTACTGTTACATACCATGAGATTATACTTGGGAAGCACTTAAAATAATGCCTGCCACATATAAAGAGGTATCATTATATTTTCTGATCTCACCAATTCCAGCTTTCAGTATTTCGTCAATATTTGTTTCCATGAGTTTACTTGAGCTAGTGTATATATTTGAGCACATTCATTCACCACCCCAAAAAAGCAACAACACTCAACATTTATTCTACCACTTACTACCCATGAAGCAATTGCAAACCTTTATTTCAGGACTTGTTATCAACAAAGTTATGAATAAAGAAGTATATGCAAATCATAGGACACTAAAAAGTTTATCTAGGCAGTATGAATTATTGTCTCCATTTGCAAAATGCCATGCAAATGGTTCATATAATAAGTGTAGGAGGCACTTAGAAAAAAGAATAAGGCAACTCATAAATGACCAAGAATGCCAGTGTATTGACTATGCTAATTAGTTAAATTGACCTTATTGTATTTTTTTCACTTCCCCAGTGATCTCTGCAATGGGATCATTTGTGCCATTGAGCAGCTCACCTGGGTCAAATAAATGAAAGGCAAAAATAAATCTGTAGTTAATTATTTAATTTAGTACATTTTTTGAGCTTTAATGGACAGGGAAAGTTGGGGGGGAAAGGTAATTTGAAGATTTAAAAATATTTGATTGAAAAACAACCCTACTTTAGAGGTAGAACTGAGATCCAATCTGTGCCCAGTGAATTAAAGCCAGGTAGTAAGAGAATCAGGACTGGTACCCCAGCACCCTAACAACCAGATCTCCTAACTCATTTCATTTTACTTTCTATGCCAATATGGAAACCCTCTAGACTCTCCCAAAGTTTCAATTTAAAATTTCTAAAGAAATTGATTTTATTTTCCCTAGTATCTCAAATGGGCTATCATCCATGTCAGTTTAGCCAAATGGGTTTGAGACCATCTACCCAGGAGACCGTGCTCACCCTTTGATGGCTTATAACTTATGACTACGGAAAGAGTGATGTTCCTCCTCTCTAATCTGTGTATTGTATATGATGCTGGGCGTTCAAGGTGTCACTATGGATGTGGAATTTATGGCAGAATCATCAACCATCTGACCTTTAACAAGGCATCTACACCCCATATTGACCTGTTTTCAAGTGAAACTGTACATGATCAAGTCCATCACAGCTGAAAGGTTTATATCTGCTCACTCAATCTACTGAAATAGCACTTTCTCTACTTTGTTTAAGTGAATAAATTCAGGCAGGACTAGATTTTCTGAATTACTTTACTGAAGGAGAGGTGTTGGAATAACATAAATTATGCATTTCTGAATAAAACCAGAATATAACATTTCTGAATAAAACTAGAATATAACAAGTACCCACCACATTTGCTTTAGGACACAAAATAACAGCTTTTATAGTCTTCTTATAATTTTTTTAAAGATAATTTGTTTCTGCTGCCAAGGCAAAAAGAGCACCAGCTGCCTTTTACAGCTATTGAAAAGATTGATTATGAAATAACACCTTTAATACAGCATATGGTCAAAACAAGGTATACAATAAATGATATTATTTTGTTGACTTTTATGACTTAGTCTTTCTAAATTCACATCCTTTTGAAGCATATGGTATTATATAGAGGCTACAACTTAGTATGTTGGATAGAAAGCAAACAATAACTGGTCCCAATTATGACAAAAATTAAGTCAATATTAGGCTTATGGGTCCTCAAACCTATGCTTAAAGATTTAACCGTCTATTATAAAACTGTAAGAAACTCAGAGATCTGGGGCCTCCCTGGTAGTGCAGGGGTTAAAGTCTCAGCATTAACAAACTATCGCCAGCCACTGCAAGTGAGTTTAATCCTTGGCAAGGGAGCTACTCACAAGGCATAGCAGACCCTCCTGTTTCTCCCCCTGCTCCCCTCAGCAGTGTATTTCAATAGACCCACTTATTATGCTCCCTATTCTGTATCTGGTGAATCCTCTCACCCTTGTACCTCGGGCCCACACACCAGTTCTTATATTCATAAATAAATAAAACTAAATCTTAAAGAAAAAAGAAACTCAAAGAACTTACATCTTGGAGAAATGCATGGAACCATCCAATCTATCACTCATTTGGGGAAGGATTTCCCCATAAAATATCACCATCAGTGTGACTGGCTAGGTTTTAAATAGAATTTTACTCCCATTTTAGGCAAGTCTCATGGTCCTTATTCCCTGCCTCTCTCTGGAGCTTGTTCTGAAATAAGGGCTAGGAACCATATTTCAACACATTAAATAAAGAATCATCTAATGCAAACTCTGCTACTATAATTCCCATTGAAACTCCATTAAGCAAACAAAAGCTGTCAAGTATAAAATCTGCTGATCCTTAGGGATGACTTGGAGGACATTTTTTCCTTTAATGGCTTCATGCTTTGCCAAGCCATAATTCACTTACATTTCTGTCAACAGCTTCATCAGCTTGTGTGTTTGACTTTCCTGAAAATGACATGGCAACTTTCCGTACTATGCAAAGTTATTGCCTTGAAACCACCATGTGGGAAAACGAAAGCTTTTAGTCAACTCCACTGTGAAGGAAGACATTATAGTACTTGGCTCTTATGTCACAATAAACATTTTAGCTTATCAAAAACCTTAGGGATGAACTAGGCTGCACAAGCTCAGTGATTTTAATCACCAAAAACTATAGCAGTTCCCCTAAAGTGCTTTACTAGGATTGCTTTTGTCATATTAAGGAATTGAAT
The DNA here is from genome assembly GCF_014898055.3 of Talpa occidentalis. Taxonomy (NCBI): domain Eukaryota; kingdom Metazoa; phylum Chordata; class Mammalia; order Eulipotyphla; family Talpidae; genus Talpa; species Talpa occidentalis. Next base: position 24,394,487 of record NW_023604972.1, read on the forward strand.
TTAGTAATAAAAGGCCTGGTGGATTTTCAGAGTTAACAAAGTCATGGAATTATTGATACAGGAAGGGAATAAAGGGGATTAGATTTGTTTTTGTCTATTTTTAACCTTTTAAAATAATGCAGGGATTGTTGAAGTTATGTTCTATTTATCTACCAACAAGACAAAAAAATATATCCTCCTATCCTTAAATCCACAAAGAGTGGATTTAAGTAAATTAAATTATGGAGTTTGGGTATGAGTGTTTTGACAAATATGTCCTAGCTCCTATCCCTTTTTTCCTAAGTGTTATGTCTGAAGCTAGAGAAGTCATTTGTAACTATGGAAAAAATTCTATGAATCACAAGGACACTGTTATGCATAGCTGGCCAAAATATGAATGAATGAATGATAATTTGAGAGAGAAATAAATACCTTATTGTTTAGGTATTTATTCTGACACTGTGTGTCAGAGTTTTCTATCATATACAACTGAACACATTCTTTTTTTTTTTAAAGATTTATTATTTATTTATGCAAGCACTGGGTACAGTCAGAAGCATGGGAGGGTGAGAGAATTCAACAGAGCCAGAGCGGGGAACAGAACAGGCAGACTTGACAAAGTACACTGCTGAGGGGAGCAGCGGGCCAGACAGGAGAGGTCTGTCGCACCATGTGGGACTGTCGCTGGTGGCTGGGGATCGAACCGGTGCTGTAGAGGCTGCGGGCAGCTTCGCAGCCCAGCGCTCAACCGCTGCACCACCAGGAGGCACTGAACACATTCTTAATAGATATTTGGCAGTCTAAGGCAGTTGTGTAGGCCAGGCATTTGGTCACCCTTCTGTGGACCATGGTTCAAAATGCACATAGGTAGAATTAATTACCATTTATATAGACATGATATCTTTTCATCCAATTTTAATTTTTTGTATATTATTATCACATGATATTTTCCTAGTTTATTTTCTATTTTTATGATCTGCTCAGTGCCTCAGAGCAGGGACTTCATTGGTCTTATACACTAATGCATCTCCACGTCACAGATACCTACCTAGCACACAGTGAGTATTATCCTTTGATATCTTATCTTAACAAACGCATACTCAGCTCATGCTGATATAGAAACAAAACTTAAAATATTAGGCCAAAAATTCTGGCAGAGTCAGAAATTCCACTTTCAAGGAGTAAATAAAATAGGGCTTTGCAATTGTATCTTCTAGGGAACAGGTGTGCATCTGTTTAAAGTGAACGCTATAGTAAGTGATAGAGATTCTGGCCCTTTCTGGATATAAAGTGGGAAGAGAAAAATAGTTCACCAAGTGTTTCTATGTGGACGGAGATGTGTTAACTTAAAGTAAAATAAAACCTCTCCTGTGTATATATATACATATACATATGTATACATATATATGCATACATATGTATATATGTATATGTATACACATATATGTATATATGTATACATATGTATATATACACATATATGTATACATATATGTATATACACATATATACACACATATATACATATATGTATATATGAATATATATACATATATATGAATAAAATTTGGCATTGCTACTGGGCAAGTAAAATATGTGTCTATTGGAGATTTTACTGATATTCTGACCTGTGCTCATGTAATGAGGGAGGACATTTTCCTTCCAGAATTTTAACAGTTCTGGCATGACTAGTGGACTACATTTCTATCACCTGTTTCCTAAATGAACTCCATGTGTAGGATTCCCTTCTGGATGATCTGAATCAGGTGCTCTCTTTTCCAAGAAGTGGCCTTTTTCTTCCCTAAAATTTGTGGTCAATGTTTTAGTCCACTCCAACTGCTGTATAATAGAATACCATAGACTGGGTGGCTTACCAACCATAGAAAGTAGTTTTATGCTGTTATAGAGGCTGGGAGGTCCAAATCATGGCACTAACACATTTGGTGTGAGAACCTAATGCTTAGTTAAAAAATGGCCTTTTTCTTAGTGTGTTTTCTGTAGATAGGAGGGGAGAGGTAACTATGTAGGTTTTCTTTTATAAGGACGATGATCCATTTATGATGTCTCTAATCACCTCCCCTTCAAATGCTCTTTCATTGAGAATTCAACTTCAATTCCACTGCAACCTTACTAAATTGATTTATTATTTTTTTTAGTGGAGTTTTTATGGTTTTCTGTGTATATTATCATGTCGTCTGCCAATATGGAGAATTTTACTTCTTTCCCATTTTGGATTATTTATGTGTGTGTGTGTGTGTGTGTGTGTGTGTATGTGCACACGTACATGTATACACACACACGCAGATTGTTATAGCTAGGACTTCCAATATTATGTTGAAGAGTAGTGGTGAAATTGGACATCCTTGTATTGTACCAGATCTTAGAGGTAAAGCTCCCAGTTTTTCACCATGAATATGTTAATAGCTGTGGTTTGTCATATATGGCCTTTACTATGTTGAGGAATGTTCCATCTTTTCCCCATTCTTTGAGGGTTTTTATCATAAATGGATATTGAATTTTATCAAATGTTTTATCAGCATCTACTAATACAAACATGATTTTATCTTATGATTTTTATCCTATAATCATATGATTTTTAATAATTCTCATTCTAACAAATTCTAAAAAAAATCACTTGAAAATATTGCTCAGTGAAGGCTCTTTATGTTTAGTTTATAAGACAGGAATATTCAGGTTCATTAGTTTGAGATAAAGTTGAAGTTTTAAAGCACAAAATGATACTTTGTGCCAAGTTTTGATGAAATCCCAACCCAAAGGCACAAGTAATTGGAAAGAACTGAAGATATTTAACTGCTTTCTCTGTTAAGATTTAATACTGAAGTCTTTTCCCTAAAAAAAATGATGTGACTTTTCAAACTAAATTTTTGCTTGATGAAGTCATCTAATGTAACTCTTTCATTTGCTTAATTTCTGAATAGGTCACATTTTGGAAGATAAATGAGAGGAATGGAAATTCTTCTTTATTCATAAATTGCTGTCATCTGGATTGGAAAATATTAATATAGTCCATTTATAACACCTTTCAAATACCTCTGTACAGTGTTCATAATATATTTAGTGAATTATTCAGATGAGTTCATTAACAAGCCATTTAGACGCCAATGATCCAAGCCAACTCAATAAAATGGTGTTTTTCATAACTCAGTTTCTCTATTACTCCTTTTATTCCTTGCATGCAGAATGCTGATGTAAGCGTCTCATGACAATAACTTTAGGGTCTCCCTGGTGGCACAAGAGGTTAAGCACCGCACTATGAAGCAATCCGCAGCCTCTGCAGCATGGAGTTTGATTCCCGGCCAGCTAGGGAGAAACCCACATGGTGAGGTAGACCTCTCCTGTCTTGCCCGCTGCTCCCCTCAGCAGTATACTTCAGTCAATCTGTCTGTTCTGTTCCCCACTTTCTCTGTGGTGGATCCTCTCACCCCCTTTATCTCTGGCCTGTACTCCAGCTCTTGTATGCATAAATAAATAAATCTTTTAAAAAATCAAAATAACTTTTAGGCATTAAAATGGGTAAATATAGCTGAAGTTCATGTATATTAGTAAAACCAGTGTCACTTACCCAAACCACCTTACTTTCTTCAGAAAGACTATGTTCTTCTTACCATTCAAACAGATGAATAAAAATGCTCTTACATAAAATCCAATGAGGTTCAGTATGGAGTAGTATATTGCATTGACTGTCACCTTCATAAAAATGAGAAACAAGCTGGGAATTCAGTATATATACACCACATTTTTTTTAAAGATTTATTTATTTATGTATGCAAGAACTGGGGTACGGGCCAGATGTATGGGGGGGTGAGAGGATTCATCAGAGACAGAGTGGGGAGCAGAACAGGTGGATTGACTGAAATGCACTGCTGAGGGGAGCAACAGGGGAGATAGGAGAGGTCTTCTGCACCATGTGTGTTATCTCCCTGGCTGGGGATTGAACTCATGCTGCAGTGGCTGCGGATAGCTTCATAGTGCTGAAACTTAAACCTTCGCACCACCAGGGAGGCCCCACCCTGTTAGTTTTGTTAGATATTGTAATCTAATTTTTCCACTAATTTTATAGAAAAGGAGAATCATCCATCCACCTGTCATTTCTACCTCAAAACTTTAAAAATCTATCTTGGATCTCAACATATCTTTAATCACCTGTTGCCTGCTCTCAGCCTAAATCTAAGTCCTCATCATCTCTTGTCAGAAACATTACTTTCTTAATTGGATTCTAAAATAGACACTTCACACTTGATTACTCTATTCCATTACCCACTACCCTTCATTACATTTTTTTTTTATAGTGCTTGCCACTCTCTTAAAATATACTATGTTGTGCACCTTTTTCTTTTTTTTTCTTATTTTTGTCCCACTAGAATGTCAGAGGCCTTGCCTGTGTTGTCTATTGCTGTGTCCATAACACCTAGAGCAGGGCCTGATGCATAGAAGACATTCTAGATGTATCTGTGGAATGAATAAATTACCACATAAGATAATACTGGCAATAAGAGACTATTCAAATTTTTTTAAACAGAGGTATCATGTGATCAAAATAATTCAGTTTTGATAGACCATTCTGAAATTGACAGAATTGGGGATGAAAAGCAAATTTGGGGAATATCATCATATTGCAGGTAAGGCATTGTTGATGGTCTTAGTGAAGGCAATGATGTGGAAATGAAAAAGAAGAGGAAGAAATATGGGATGTTTATAAGGCAGAACTAAAGCGATTTGAATGGTTAGATGGAGCTGAGTTTAGGAAAGAGGTGAAGTTAGAGATCTGGTAGGTTTACAAGGCATGTTAGTTTAGAGGAGACTCAATTATAAACATCATCTTGAAAATATTTTAAATATTTAGTGACTAATATTAAGAGATCAATTGCAAATGGAGGCTCTTTATATAAATAGAATGGTTAAAACTGGAGGTTCAACTTTGGTAGTCATTTGTATAAATTTGAATATTCAAATTGGGTCAACTGAAAAAATGTATAGAGAAGTGAGGAATAGTAAAAAATAGCACCTGGGGCCATTAATATATGAACAGTTGGATGAAGGCGATGACTTAATAAAGGACATTGAGTCATTGTTTTCTCTTAACAACATTTCAAATTATTCCTTTTCATGTACTCATATTCCAAAAAAAAATTGAACTTCTCTGAATATGTTCTGTATTTTTCTCACTGACTTGGTTCCTCTTCCAGAAATGCTATTTCTTCATTTCTACTCAATTAAAGAGTGTCTGTTCTTTAATACCCAAGACAAATATTTCCTTTAGAAATCTTTGTACTTGCTCAAATAGATTTCTCTTTGTGGATTCCTTGAGAGAAAAAGCAAGTATTCAACATTATTTTATGAATGTAGTAAGTTTTTGATGATAATTTAATGATTAAATCTGTGGTAGATTGCATCAATATGCTTAATTCTTCACTCATCCCTGTATCTGTGCCATTCACCATGTAAGTTGACTGTGGAATTCTGATGCTGGCCTCATTCTCATGCTTTTCTTTGGACATTAGGCAGAAGCAATTCTCAAGAAGCACCGTGTGCATCTGCTTACTGTCCTGTCTACCATTCTCCTGTGAAAGTTATACCTGGTTTTGTGTGCTATTCCCAGAAGAAGGATGAGGAAAATTCTTGAGGCATTCTAGCAAGCTCAGCATAGACAGCTGAACCTGTAACAACATGAGAAATAAACATTTATTATTGTATGTCATTGAAGTGTCTTGGTCGTTTGCAATGGCTTTATGGCAATGATTTTAGAGCAAGAGTTTTATGGTAACAGCTAACACCCACAATTACAAAATGGATTTTCTTTTATAAAGGAATAAAATAGAGTCACTGCAATTTAAGGGAAAAAATGAGTTACTCAATGACTACGGATAGAGCAAACTATAACACAATATGAATAGACTTTTAAAAACTAGCTTGCCATAACTATAACTAACATGCTAAATTAGTGTTGCTTTTCCAAGTTCCCTTATTGTGAGACTATTCAATTATTTTAATGATGTTGCTTTAGGTTAAGAATTTCTCTTTGTAAATTACTTTCAGAGTCAGTTTATAAATCAGAAAAGGAAATCTAGGCTATTTACTTTATACACACTTCTTATGAATGCAGAAAACAACACCATTTTTTGAATTTCCTTCACACACTTCCATTACAACAATTGGATGCTGAGCTGATCTAGACAGCTTTAACTACTTCAACTTGATTCAAATTCAGAGATGGGTTTCTTCCTCACTTTTCCCTAGAGCATTTACTAGAGAAAGCATCCTATTGTAAAAATTATTTTGCCTTTCCTCGATGTAAATTTCTCCATCTCTTGCCAGTTTTCTATCCAAGAAAACTTTCTTAAGGACATGACAGCCATCCTTTTGAAATGCAATCATCGAGAAAGACAGCATCCTTATATTTCAGTCTTTGTGGAAAGGGAGGAGCCTATCTTAGACAAGCACCAATTAGCAAACATAGATGGCCTAATCACCTTGATCAACCAACCCTTGTCTTCCAGGACTATTCCACTAGCTCAACCCAGTGCTTCAAAGTTCTCCCACCTTTTGTTGCAGTGAAATTGAGCTACTCTGTTTCCCCTGCAGTAGTCTTGAGTAGTTTTCCTTGCCTGTTTAACTTAGCCTGTTGTAATTTTTTTTTGACAATGCAAAATGACCTAAATTAGTTTTCTCAAAATAAATCAAACCCAGGATATATACCCCCCCTTTTTTCATTGTAGCCAAATCCAATATAAAGAGTAAAGTGGAAGTGATTTCATGCAAATTCTTGCCTGGGTAGCTTTTAACAGTCAATTGCCCTTTTCTCCCATTCCTTTTTGAAAGTTTTATGTTTAGTTATTTCTTAACACAAAGAATTGGCACTTTAAGATCAGAAGGCTCATGCTTCTTCAGAGAATTTGCTTTCTTTGCTGTTCACTTCATTCCCTTAAATTTTACTAATGTTGAAATAACTTTCTCTCTTCATACAGGCTTACGATGTTAAAAAAAAGCAAAATGCAGCGAACTCTGATATGAAAGGTATTTTGTATTCCTTTTTAGGAGTATGTTACCCAATATTCAGTTGGTGAAATATTTGGGGTAGTATTTATGCGCCCTTGCTGGGATTGCTCTTAAAGATTCCATAATCAATCATCACTAAAAGCAACAGAAATAACAATGATAAACATGACCGCTAACTAATCAGTGGAATTTTTGAGGCTTTTTGGGAGGACACTGAGATTCTCAAGATTCTTTCCATTAATTATATTGATTTTGACTAATAATTTGAAACTAGTGTTAAATGTTTCTAGAACTGTCTACAGAGTTGCCTTTTTTGAGACTAGGTTTTTTTTTTTTTTTAATACTGTATGTGAGAGAACAGAGATTTTTCTGGTTGTCAGTCACATCTGAGGGAAGAATAAAGATAGAAGGACATTCATGTACATAAATGTTCTCTTTTCTTAGACTGAAGATAGAGGTACATACAAGGAATAGGGGAGAATGAAAAGAAGAAATTCCAATATTTAATTAGTCTCAAGTTCCTGTTTGTTGATAAGGCTCTCTGCACTAGTCACTAGGTTACATCTGGTATATTAATTTTATTTTTAAACATAAATTGTAACACTTATTCTAGTGATTATGTCTATTAAAAGAAGTCATTATAATAAACTATATATATTTATGTATGTATATACTAAAATTGTAAATCTTTTTGCATGATTTGTACTCAACTAAAGTTTAGTTACCCTCTTAGACACCATAAATAGGGAAAAACGTTGGGTGAAATGATAATAGAGAAAACAGATATGAGGGAATGTGAACGTCAAACAGTAAAATTATAATAAAATTATCTTGATAAAAGAAAAGTTTAAAAAACTGCTAGCTTTTCTATGGCAGCGTCAGCAGGTGGCGATAGTGTGCTTCTAACAAGTTCTGGCATGAGCTGTAAAGTTGAGGTTTGTTGGGTTATGCAGATACAGTGCACTCTGTAGTTTCTCTAAGGATGAAGAAATAAGCAGTCCAATAAAAATCTAAAATATATGTCTCTTAGTTTATCTGTATTAAACACATACACACACATCTAACAATTTATACTTGTAATAACAAATATAATCACAAGTTATTTCTAAAGAAAAGTGCCTAATAATAAAAGTGCCTAATAATAAAAGATATATTTAAAATTGCTCAATGTAAGTTTCAAAAAAAAATTCTAAGATCCCAGTTTTCCTAAATATCTTTTAAGTTCTAGACTAATCCATTCACCAATGGCCACATTATTTTTTAGGGGCATAATTGGGAAAACTGGCAGCATGTTATACTTTAATGTTTCTCAGGTAAATGTGAAGCAGGTCATCAAAGGATCTTGTAAATGTAGCTTTTAATTCAGCATACTGGGGGTAGGCTGAAATTCTGCATTCCTGGCAGGCTTCCTGAGGATGCTGATACTGCACATCCTCATGTTGCATGTTCAATAGCAAGGCTATTGAGGAATTCACTTTAGACCAGCATGGAGACCTGATCTTTCCTAGCTCACTATTAATCCTTCGGAAGGCCATTTCATCTCTCTAATTCTCTCAAAATGAAGCAAATAGAAACATTAAGTTATATTCCCTGCCCCCTTTTTTGATTTGTTTACTGCTGTTCTCTTGGAGTCATGTTAAATACTGGATCATCTACCGGAGGAAAAATTCAGTTGTATTTTGTACATATTCAGACTATAAGTTCAGCAAACTTACTTGAAATTTTTAGATATTGCTGGACAGACAAAAATGAAATTATAGGTAAAGTGTGAGAACTTATTTAACACAAATTTAGTTTTTCAGTTATTTAAAACAATGTAGGTCTGCAGGTAAAATCTTAATATTTCTGGAAGCTAACTAAAGCCAGCAGTCACACCTTTAACTAGTTGTACAAAATAAGAATTATTAGGGGAGGGAAGCAATTCCACAACTACAGTATAACATGGAGTACCTTCACAGAGGATTCAGTAATGTTCAGTTTGGGGTGGTCCGATGTTGGTGTGGGAGAGCAGAACAGAGAATTAGATCTATCTGTCACCTGGCAGTCAAGCTTAGGTCTAGTCTATGAACTTTATTCTCAATTTTAGGGTTAAATATACAGGTTTGTTCCAACTCTTCATCCCATAGACCTCTCTTAAGTCATAGGACTGAAGCAAGCAAATGGTATATGTTCAAAATGGAAGACTATTGTGGCTGAATTTTTGGAGGCTGTGAGGACTGAATATTTGCGCATAGATGATCCCTTTTAATGGGGTGTGTTGGAGTTGAAGAATATGGCATCTCCTGCAGGGAGAGTTCCCGGACTTGAGGAAAACTTCCTTTTCTAGTATTAGAGTATAAAGTCAGCCTTTTCCAAATTTTTAACTCCAAGAATTCTTTTTTTCTTGATTTTCTTCTATGACTTCTAAATTTTTTGTTTGTTTTATTGTACTTTTTAAGTATAGATAATTAGCTGTCACATGACTATTATTTGGATTATAAAATCACTAATAGGAATTTTTAATTATCCTAAGAATAACAAGTTGTACCAGCCTGAGTTGTCATCATTTTGGCCAAAGAAAAGAAAACAAAAGTAAAACGAAATATGTTATTTTGATTAATTTGTGCAGTTTAATCTAAGACTAGCTTCAGTACTTTTGAAACAATGAATTAATAGGTAGCTCTCTGGTTGGAAATCACCGTGTTACATTTTATTTTATTTATTTTTAAAAAAAGATTTATTTTTATTTATTTATGCATACAAGAAGTGGGGTATAGGCCAGAGGTGGAGGGTGAGAGGATTCGTCAGAGACAGAGTGGGGAGTAGAACAGGCAGATCTACTGAAATACACTGCTGAGGGGAGCAGCAGGGGAGACAGGAGAGGTCTTCTGTGCCATGTGGGATCTTCTGTGCCCTGGCTGGGAGACTTAACCCTGGTGCAACCAGGGAAGCCCTGTGTTAAATTTTATGAGTCTCTTTCTCTCTTTCACTGCACCCCTAACTCTCCCCAACTCACTTCTAGGTTTTAAAAGAAGATAAACGTGAAAACATTTATATTTATTAATGTATAGTACACATGACCTCATTGCAGTAGTTGGAGGGTTCCAGTAGTAAACAAAATTCTACTCTGATTGGTTAGGCAAAGACATTTTAACAAAGGGACATTTTATAGAAATAGGAGCATAGTTAATGGAATCAGAAAGGGCGGTTGAGGCACTCATGGATTCTTATCAGGAAGAAGGCAATATTGCTTCTAAGCAGGAAGGTATAAGAGAGAGAATTAGTAATACAGAGCTCTCTGAAATGTGGAACCTTAGATGTGGGGCTTTTACAGGAACTTTAGTCCTGGAGGGTATACTAAGACTTCAAGAAACATGCTAAAGCAGGAAAGAGAGGAAGAAAATATTTCTGACTTCTCTCCCTTCCAGCCTCTAATCCCATTTGCTCTGGTATAACCTACCTTAACTTAAAATTTGCACATTCCACAAAACTCTTGCTTGGTTTGATGTAATTTAGTTTGTAGAGATGGCAAGGTAAAATATTACTAAACATATAAAAAAATTAGTTCTTGGTCATTGGTAATAAGATCAATTCATGTTCTGAAGGCTGTGTAATGATAAATACATTTTTGGTATTGGCATCAGAATCAGCAAAGAATTTTTTTTTTTGCATTAGCAATTTCACAAGAATCAGAACAAATATTCTGTTTCCTAGAACAGCAAGGTTTACTTATACTACTTTTGTTCTTTGAGGAAAACAATAGAGTGATTCACAAAAATACTTCCATAAAAGATTCCGGTTTTAGATTTGTATTCTTTTGCCATAACAATATGAAATATACAATTACATGCAAGCAATCATAGGTCATTTACATCCTAAAATCTAACCAGCGTGATCTGTAAGAAATGAGAGATTTTCATAATCCTCAGCTTAATGACCAGCTTCATTTCTGTCTAATCAATGGTCTTCAGTGTCTGATACATGTCTTGCACACTAAGCAATATTTCAAGAGATAAAGAATATTTATTCATATATTATAGAGTATGATGAGATTACACTGATCAACTCTTGTCAGTTCACATAAAATATGTGGATTATTTGGTTTATTATTAAATAGATTGATTCCATTCAATTTTAGATGCATTTAGATGATGTAAAATAACACAGCTTTCTAATTATTCCACTAAAGAGTCATCTCTGAATGACTCGATAGTCATTGGGTTTAATGGCAAAGATTTCTTAATTAAACTTAGAATGAATCAATTCTTTTAGTTTTTACTTCATTGTCAAAGCAGGGCACTGGGTAGAGTAGGAGCAACTGAAGGGCTCGTGAAGGGATATAGTAAAAAGACTCAAGGTCACAGAGAATTTCTTGGTTAAATTAGAATTTTTCCATTTTTTATGTGTTCTCCATGTATTCTCATCAATGTATATAGGTGTATACACACATATGTACACGTATACTTCACATGTGCTCACTATTTGAACATAACTCTGTTGGACTAGAGTTTACTAGACTCTACACTAAAACTGGGAATGATTTTTACTCTATTTATATTTAGTGATTAGCTCAACATCTTAATCACCTAGCTCCTTACGTAGCTCTACTCTATCCTGAAAGAAGATAGAAGCTCCTTACGTAGCTCTACTCTATCCTGAAAGAGTGTATGTATCTAACACTCTATTGGGTAATTCATTTTTAAGGATAAAAAAAACAAAATGACTTTAGGAGGCAGAATGACCAGCTTTATTCATTAATAAATTTACCTTATTAGTTACTGTTACTGTGGCAAACTACTTAGTCACTATGGATCTCAGTGTCCTCACATGTACATGGGGGTTTAAATAACTATCTGTGTGGTGAGAATTAAGCAAGGCAGCATGTGTAAATTGCCTAGCCTAGCATTGTCAGTGACACACATTATGGGTTCTTAGTGTTAGTTCCAAACATTTCTTTGTTCTTGCTCATATATGTAATAGCCAATAACTCTATAATCTAGAAAGTAATTTTTAAATGCAAGTGTATAGAAGAAACCACCAAGAGTTTCAATCTGTGAGAGCTTGAAACTAAGCTGTATTTAATATTCAAAAGTGAATCATCCTAGATTGGTAGTAAAAGCCCATAAACAAGAGACCCATAAACAGTGCCCATAAATAGTGCACAGAACACCAAGAAAGAAAAATCCTAGTTAAGGAGCCTAATCATAAAGCACAATAACTAGAAATGAGAGACAGTATAATTTTTCCAGGAGACAAGTCTGATATTCATGGATGGCAAAAGCGACTTCGAAGTGAGAAGACCCAGGAGGTTCAAACTGGAAACTATTTAACTTTGTATATTTGATCACAGACTTATAAATATTCTTGTCTCCATTAATTCCCACACCCTGACCTTCACAAAGTTTTTTGTGGTATCCAAGAATATTGACTTACAAATGTGCTGTTATTGCAACTGGAGTTCAGCCAAAGGCCTTTAATAAAGGATTCTCTGCTGTGAGGTATCTGCTGAGTTCTCATTATTTCACACACACTAATATCTCTATAACCATTGTAAATATTATTTTATGCATTTATTTAACAAATATTAATTGAAAGCTACTAAATAGTAGATACAATATTAAGTTATGGGGTGTAGGGTAAATAATTGTCAGGCTTTTCTGTCCTTCCGCCATTAGGATTGATGATGGATTCCTGCAGTCCTGAATGCATGCCTGATGGCGGGCACCTGGAGTAGGGTGTGGGCATACATAGGTGGGTACACCTGGGCTGAGATGGGGCTTAAAAGGGTGGCGTCACGGAAATAGACCACCAGAAGAATAAGTGAGAGAGAACGAGAGAAGGACAAGGATGCCGGAGAGACCAGAAAGAGTGAAGATTTGCCGGGGGCTGGGAGGCCTGCCAGGCTCCTGGCCCCCCAGCACCCCTCAGGACTCTGCTCCTTCACCTGTCTGCATAGGGTCATAGAGATCCTGCCCTGTGCCCTTCCTGCCACAACATGGAGATAGAGATTTATAATAGATCAGTCTCTTTCTCCTCAAAGATCTCATAATTCAGTAGTCAAGATAGATGAGTACAACAAAACTGATGACAATTTACTGCTTGATAACACCTACATAATTCTGTACATGTACCTAATAACTCAAATTTATTGAGCATTTACTCTGTGGCAGATATTCATAATTTGTTAAGCATCATATCTACTGAACCCCATTTTTGCAGCTGTAGAAAATGAGTGAAGGAGAAGCTAAGTGACTTGGCCAAGATTATGTAATTACTAAGAGGCCAAGCCCATATTTGAATCTTAAAATTGATAAAGTTAAATTTAGGCTACCCCCCCAAATGTGCCACTTTGGCATATTGATTATTTTGAGCTAAAGTTATTTAAGAAAGAGTAAGTGCAAAAGGAACACTGTAACAACCTTTGTTCTTTCGAGCAGGAGGTGATTTCCTCCTATAAAAAAGTACCTCTATAAGGAAAGGTAGAAGGTACCCGCAGCAGAGATAGGGAATTTCATTCCAGGCAGATGTAAACAGATTTTGCTACTTCCTTACTTAAATACAGGACAATTCTTCTTAGTCTAAAAAGGAGATAAAATGGCAAGATTTAATCTTTTTTTAATATGGATGCACCTGGAGGGAGTTATGCTAAATAAAATAAGTCAGAAGAAAGATGAATACAGGATGATTTCACTCTTATGAGGACCTTAAGGAACAAAACAAAAACAGAAAAACAAAACCTAAAAAATCTGACCATAGAACCGAAGTTACTGAGGGAGATGGTGGGTCTGGGGACACAAGGGGGCCATGGGCCCACCAGAATGTGATGGAAGATTATGGGTGTTTTGGTGGTATGGTAACACGCATCTGAAGAGATGTGAACCTATAACCCCAATGATATATAATGCTGTAAACCATTGTTTCCTCAAGAAAAGAAAATAGTACAATAAAAAAAATTTAAAAGGATGTTAAAGCAAAATACTTTGGTCATTTATTAGGTCCTATATGTATGGAGTCATCCAAGCTTAGAATTAATTTATTATTTCTTCTGTTAATCTGCCTTATGTCAATCTTATTATTAAAGAACCTAGAAGAGGGGAAAAAAGAGAAGTTTTCCTCCCTTATACTCTTTCACGTTGTTTGACTAAAGAGATGCATATTTTTGAGAATATGGAAATTAAATGCTGTAGGAGGGAGGCTTAATGATTTGGGATTTAAAAGATAGGTTGATGGTTTTCTGGTAAATAAGAAGTATAAGCACAATCTAGTGCAAGAAGGATGTTTATAAGAATATGAGATGGCATAGCATGTTTCTGAAATATTAGGAGGTTAGTAATCCTGGATTTAAGTTCAGAAGGGAGATTGGTAAAATGCAAGTCTGTGGAAGTAGGCAGTAGGAAGGAAATTAAAAAACCCTATATGCTGTGCTAATCATCTTATACTCAGACCACTTGAAAGCTGATAAAAGTTTTATTTTCTGCAGTGCCAAAGACATGCTGTATTTTTCCTAAATATTGCCTTTTTTTTGTGCAGTGTAGACTCTGAACTAGTGAGGAGGAGATTAAAAGGCTATCACTGTAGTTCAGGAATAAAATGACAGGAAACTATCCCAGATACGGTCATTTAGAGAGGAGAAGGCAGATCCTGAATGCCAAGTTGGCAGAATTCACAGCATGTGGTGAGTCATTGGGAATGGGGAAGGTGAGACTGATACAGAGTGAGTGAGATGCTGAAGGGAAGGACTTTTTAATGACTTTGTTTCAAATTTGAGAGACAAGTTGGTTTCAACCAAAAATTAGGAACATGCAAAGAAGACCTATTTGGGGGGAGTGAGAAAGATATTAAGGGAATAAGACTTTAGTTTTGAATATGTCTCAGAAGTCTTTGCCAGATAATAAGGTGAAATGTATAGACAGATACTTAAGCTAAATTTCAGTAGAGAGTTCTGTGATGCAGTGATTTTTGGCCATAATACAATAACCCCACACAGAGAGATGAAAATTCTCAGATAAAATAATGACTATGATTTCTGGAGTTTGTCCTATATGATGGGGATGGTGTTAAACATTTTATGTGTCTAGTCACATTGAGTCTTCATGGTCAATCTAAGCAGTAGGCAGTCCACACTTGAGAAAGCTTTTCTATGGGCCATTTGCAGATAAAATTCAAACATGTAAGAGTGGATGTGCCTGACTAGAGAAAGAGAGGGGTTGGTGGAAGGAAAAGAGATAAACACACACACCTTGGGAAACCATAACATAACAAGGGTCAAGCAAAAGATATGAGATGGAGTGATGAGAAAGAAGATAATCAGGAGAGCAAAGGTAATGGAAGCAAAGGGGTAGAGAATCTCAACTGGCTAATACTGTCAAAAACTACAGGAAGGTTAAGAAATGGAAACGCTAAGAAGGCTATTTGCATTGATAGTTGACAGGTGAGAGGGGACTCAGCCAGCATGGAGCAGACATCGACTGAAGTAGTTCAAGGCAGGGGTACATGGAGAGACAGTAGACTCAACTTGTTTAAGAAGTTTGGTTGAGAAAATGAGAATGAGAAGAGCTCATGGGGTTAGGTAAGGTGAGAGCTTTTTAAGTACAGAGAGGAATGAGCCTATTTATAGTGGATGAGAGACTGAAGCCAGTAGGAGGAAAGGAAATGATCATTGGTAAAGCAATGTCAGAGGGGAGACGAGAAGGTAGAAGATTGCAATGATTTGCTGTAAGGAATCATGAAAAAAGCAGTGATATGAAAATAAAAGATGGGGTTTTGCCTGAGGTTGGAAATGTAGTGGTTTTGAAGTGGAATTGAGCATGAAAATATTCTTGTAGTGCTCTCTAAATCTGTGCCATGGAAAGAGTGAGAGAAAGTGGTCTCTTCCAGAGAAAGTCAAGTGGGTCTTAGGGGAAGGATAAGTATTGAGGGGGCATGAAAGTGGTTGGAGTGTTTGTGAAAATCTAGCACTGTAGGGTTCATGAATTTCTGAAGGAGCTGAGTTCCAGGCAAACAATTTGAGAGGAATGGGGGCAAGAATTTATGAAACGATGTTGACTTTTCAATCCTGCACTGTGTAAAGTTGTGATAAATCAGTGAGCAGAAACAGTCTTACCTTTAGACAAATTGTTTAGAGTGTTTTGAGTTGAAATGGACTTAGGAGCCATCTGAATGCACAATTTTCTGCTACAAATGAGATAATTGCAGCCTTAGGGAGGCAGCTATAGCCAGGAATTGGGCTTGGTTTTTCAATTTCAATCCTTTCTTGTCTTTTTCTTTTTTCTCTGTTTTCCTCTTTCCATTCCATTTTCTTATGTTTTCCTTCTCTCTTACTCTCTCTTTTCCCCCTCCCTCCCTTCACTCATTATTCCTTATTTTTTTCTAACTTATTGTACTAATTAGTATTTTTGTGGTATTTGACATCATTTAAAAACCTTTTTCTATAGCTCTATTTGAACAATATGATTTCTGTGGGGAAAAGAAGAGGAAGCAGAATGAGATACCTGCTCACACCTGTGAGAAATGGCTCATATTGAAACAACCAGAAACAGTAAATTTTGCAAGTGTGTGGAGAAAAAGGGACACTCCTACAGCCTTGGTGGGAATGGTCTAGCCACTATAGAAAACAATATGGCGGTTTCTCAAAATATTAAAAATAAATCTACCATGCGATATAGGAGGTCTCCTTGGATTTATCCAAAGAGTGCAAAAACACTGAAGAAATATATGCACTTCTCTTTTCATTGCAGCATTATTTACAATAGTCGAGTTATGAAAACAACCTAAGTGCCCAATGGCAGAGGAGTAGATTAAGAAGATGTAGTATGTATATACGATGGACTATATTATTCAGCTACAAAAAGATGCACTTCTGCCTTTTGTGACAACATCAATAGAACTGGAGGGAATTGTATTAAGTGAAATAATTTAGAGGGAGGAAAACAACCACATTATTTCACACATGAGGAACAGAGAGAAACAAAACAAAGGAACTGACAAAACTAAACCAAAATGAAGTCTAGATATCTGACTGCAGAATTGAGGCTACTAGAGGGAGAGGATGAGGATAAAAGCAAAGGAGCCCAGTGGTCTATGATTATGGGATATGGGTGATCTTGTGGTTAGGTGTGGTGTGCAGTGATATACATCTGAGGAGTTATGAACCTATTCCCCTGAAATATACAGTGCTATTAACCAGTGTTACCTCAATAATTAATAATATATACATATATACAAAGAACACAACTTCAAATTCTACGTAACTTTCTTTTTAAATGATGAATTTGACTAGGACCATGTTTGAGAAAAGATTGTAAAAAGAGATTTTGCATATTTGATCTTATTCTCACTTTACATAGCTGCTTTGATTTTTTTCATTAACTGTTGGAATAAAAGCCTTATTCAAATTGAAAGAACCTAAGAAGAAAACATACATGACAACAGAGTTCAGGACATCTTGCTTTTAGCTGTGTCATATGTTGACTTGCTTTTAGCTATATCATATGACATGATTTTACTTAAAGTTCCCTTTCATCACAATGAGATTCTAATGAATTTATTATCAGTTTACTACATTTTCATTCAGATTTCTCCTCCCTAACCACTATACACCCATGATTCAAAAAGCTTATGATCTTTGGGTGATTATACCACCCAAATGAATGAAATAATAGAACATAAAATTATGATATCTTTGTATCATATCTTTGTATCAAAATAGAGAAAAAAGAAAAAGACAAAAAAGGATACTGTAATCTACAGTATCCTGGCTGATATAATTAAACTGTCTTACTGTCCATGGAATTTTCAAGAAGAAATAGCATGTATTTCCTAACAACTTCTTTTATTTTGCTCCTTTAATTGATTTTGAATTGACTGGCTCTCCTATTAGCTGAGACTCTGTTTATAAAACAAGAATTGGCTATACCCATATTAAACTAATTTGTTTAGGGTACAAAATAACTTTCTTGTGCAGGAATATTCTTGTTAAATAGCATTTTTCAGCACAGGAAGACCACCTAGGGGGGAAAAAATCACTAGAATAGAATTTTCATCGCTCTGTGTTAGACTATAAAAAAGAAAAAGAAGTTCATACAGCTTGTGTTGCATAACAAATGAGTCTTGTGGAACCCAAGCTGGCCTGGCTAGTTTATGATGACTACATATCACCATAAGTAACTCTAAATATCTAAATTACCAAAGCATCATCCTTATATGTGTGAATGACAGAAATTAGCATCTCTCAACATGTCCTCTAGCTTGTTCTAAGAGTGTTATAGTTAGCTGTCACGTGAGTGCTCAGAAATAAGGCACATTGTTTCTGTAGCCCCAGATATATTGCAGCAAGACTGGCTATGCTGTGGATGCCATATCACCACCTACTGGCACAGCTGTCCTTTGCTGATGACTGTTTTTTGTCACTAACATTCTTTTTTTTATATCTGAGGATAGGAACATTTTATTTTTTATTTTGAATTAACTTATTTATTATATATTGAGATAGCATTGGTTTACAATACTGGATATGATTAAGAGGTATAAGATCACACCACTTTGGATGTATGTTACCTCACCACACCCAACACCAAGGCACCCACAGTCCTCCACCACAGTCCATTGTGTCCCCTCCCACCTTTACCTCCATCTTCCATCATCCCCATTGGTAACCCCAGTTTTATAGTCAGAATTCTAGGGCTTGATTTTGGTTTTGTTTTGTCTGACTATATTTTGTCTCACTTATTCCACATATGAGTGGGTTTGTCTTTCTCCTTTTGACTTATTTCACTTTGCATAGTCCCCTTGAGTTTCAATCAGTTTATCACAAATGGTAAGCAGTCATCTTTTTTATTGCTGAGTTATATTCTATTGTGCTTTATATACCATGACCTCTTAATCTACTTCTCTGTAGTTGGGCACTTAGGTTGTTGTCATAACTTGGCTATAGTAAACACTGCTGCAAAGAACATAGAAGTGCATATATCCTTTTGAATGAGTGTTTTTGATTCTTTGGATATATAAATAGGAGTGGAATTGCTGGATCATATGGTACATCAATACTTATAATTTTGGGAAACCTCCACACAATTTTCCATAGGGGCAGGACCAATCTATATTCTCTCCCAACAGTGTATGAGGGTTGCTTTTTCACCACTTCCTGGTCAACAGTTGTTTATTGCTTTTTTTTTTCAATATGGAATATTCTCACAGGTGCTGTCATTACCATTCTAACCTTAAGAAAGGCACTCAGCTTTTCCTTGTTTGTGGCTAGTCTGAAACCTAAGAAAGATAGATTTGTAATTCTACACAGAAAGATAAACTATGGGCTCTAATGTTCACTTTTGTATCTTCCATGTTTATGGGACTAAAGAGGAGAAAGAAGTGGATCTCATTGTCTAACAGACAAGCAAGTCATTCCAGTACAGAAGATAATGCTCTTGACCAAAGAGGTGTGTGAACACATGAAAGTGGTTCTGATCTGCCTGGAAATGTTATCAAAAGCTTCACAAAGGAGTCATTGATTGACATGGGTCTAAAAGGATGAAAGGGAGTTTTCCCTTTTGAGAAAGAGGACGGTTGACTAAATAATCTTTATAAGAATATGCTATAATAGAAAAGGGCCAAGAAAATTGAATGTGAAGGGGCCTTAGCATTCCTATTAAGGAGTGGAGTGAAATGGGACAGGGATTAAGGTGAAAAGGTAACAGGAGATATGTTTGAAAATCTTTAGTTCCATGATAAGTGATTCGCATTTGTTCTGTTGGTAATAGAAAACCATAAAAGATTTTCTAAGAGAAGTGATGTGATAAGGCTTGCTTTTTAGATCTCCACTATAATAACATCCAATTCTGAGTAGGCTTTGGGAGTCTAGATAAGGAAATTATAGCAGTCTATTGTAATGATCCAGGGGTGAGATGAACGAAGTATTAACAAAAGAAAAGTGAACTGGCCGTATGTGACTGAAGATTGCACTTGCTTACATCATCAGGTAAGATTTCCAAACAATCTGTTTATAATGGCTCTCTTTGAGAACAGCCATATTTTTCTTTTATTTTAATACTGGTTAAAATATGCTCAGACTGACTAAATTTTTAAAAAAATAATGTTGAAGTACAATGTTGATTTACAAGTAAAATAACAATATAATCATGAGGTAATTCTTAAAGGAAAAGATTTGTTATGGCCATTCAAGTAAAGGTCATATACCTTTTATGAAATATCTGTCTGTGATGTGTTATTATTCACATAAAATTCTCCAATTTTGGACTTGTATTCCAGTTCATTATATAGTTTACATTCTATACCTTATTTGAGCATCATCAAACACAATTGTTACCCAAAGAATTATTTTTTGAAAATAATTCATGTGGAGCTCAATATCATTGATAAATGAGAGTTGCTTATCCGCATTTACCATATAGTGAAATATGAAATTGATGGGTATAAGTTTTCAAAAGAAATTAGTTGTCAAAGTTGAAGATAAAGAATTAAGTATAAAATATTTCTAAAGCAAACTAAAGGTAAATTAAACATTAAACCTTTAAAAATTCAAACACAACCCTTCCAAGCTAACATTACCTTGTAGCATGTTGACAAATGTCATTGTGTTTTTTTCTGGATAAACAAAGGAAGTTCAGTATGACAGTGGCAGGCACAGGTCTGAAACAATTATCTTGAAATATTGGATGATAAGGTGCCAGTTGTTCAGTGTTTCTTTGTTGCATGGGAAAGAAAGGTAAATGGTACCATTGAAAGTCTATTTATATTATGCCCAAATTAGTAGAAAGTGTCAAACAGTTGAAAGAGATATGTTTTTTCCTCTGAAATAATATTTTTCAGCTAAAATGTTGTTGTGTTTTTATCATGACAAATCAATTGAAGAGTTAAACATACTTGGTAAGAACTGATTGCTTTATTTCAGCATGCTCTTTGTTAGCTTTATTATAATTTTTATTGATTTGTCTGGCAAGCAGATTTTATAGCCACATAAAGAAGAGTCTTCTTATGTTTTCTATTCTCTGGGATTTGTTGAACATTACTACATGCTATATGTTTTATTTCATGTATTCCTGCTTCATGACTTAAGTTAAGGGAACTGAAACATAAACTAATAACCACAATCACCAGATCATGTAGTATGCAAATTTTGCAATGCCTAATGCAGAAGTACTAAAGCAAAGCAAATAACTCTGAAAAGGGCACCATGCCTATGTTTTTATTAGTAGGTATATTTCATATAGATATAAGTTTGAGTGGTATCCTGAAAAGAAAGGACAGAAAGTGTAAGGGCAATGTAATCACAAGTGAATTGGGGTCATGTAACTAGAGAGAAATAATGCTATACAAAAGTTTCAAGGTCATTAAAATATGTTCACAAATAATTTTGACATAAAATAGAAAATTCTTGTAATCATGAGAAGTATAATGTTTATTAACACAACAGGATTTCCCACCTTTACCTTCTAATACTCTTTCTTGGGATAGAAGAAACTTCACAAGTCATTTCCAAGATAATTTTTTCTTTGTTTTGTGTGTTTGTATAATTTAGAATAACAAATTGACCATTTCTAAGAGTAGGGAGGCAAAATAATAACTTAGGTAGGGTGGCTAATTTGACCCACAAAATAACAATAATAGTGGAATATTGTAGGGATGGAAACTTGCAAGAAAGTTTAGGGTATGTGTGGGCATGGTCTAAGATTTGGGGAGTGAAGTTTAGGTCTTCCATGAACCTTGGATGGATTATGAGGTGTAGAACTTCTTTAACTTATGAAGGAAAGATGAAATGTCCTCTATAATTATAATTGGTGAATGAAGTTGTCTTCTGTAAATGCAAGTTCATGTGGGTCTGAATCAGTGCGATATCTATCTTTAGGGTATATGACAAAAACAGATTTTAGTTGGCAATGTATTTAATAAAATTCTCCACTGCCAATAAATGGAAGAGGAAAAAAATTGGAAGAGGAGTAAGAAGAAGGGTAGGAAGGGAAAGAGAAGAAGGGAGGAAGACAGTGTATCTCCCTGGCTGGCAAGGAATCGAACCCGAGCTGCAGAGGCTGCGGACAGCTTCATAACACGGCTCTCAACCAGCTGCGCCACCAGGGAGGCCTCCTTCTTTGTTTTTGCTATAATTACAGTATAACTATTTTAACTTGGGTAAATTTTATTAAAAATATCATATTTGATATGTTTTCTGTGCTTCCTATGTTGAAAACATGTTTTAAACAGAATGTATTGTTATAGTGGTTTTGAACAAGCAATTAATGGTTCTTCAAAGGAGGTATCTCATCAACATCAATTTCATAGTAATATATTGGCTTTCTACAGAGTAAAGCTTCCCAGATGCTTTTACTTTTCTTATTATGTGACACAGCATAAACCCATCTAGTATTTTGTCTAGTCTTATTTAAAATGATTTCATGCTATTGACACTCTTCATTTTGCACTGTGTAAGTTCTTATGATATTTTTGTGCTCAATTTTGTCATGAATCACTTCCTGTTTCAACAAGTCTGTAATATAATGCAATGATATCACTGAGTAAATGTTTGGGAAATGAAATTCCATACCTTGTTTTAGAGATCAAGATTTGGTTAATTTCTTATATAAAAAGAAATAATGCAGAATGGACTTATCTCTTGAAAAGTGTGTCAAAAAAGAGAATATTTGTTTAGCATCTGCTATTTGTTAGATATTTCCTGAGGGTTATTCACATGTTTCACGTAATCCTTTGAAAATTTGATTTTGGGTCGGAAATGGAGCTTTAAGGAAATTAAAGTGTACTTGGACATGACCCCATATTCAGTGATGAGGCTGGGATAGCTAATAAAGAATTACTGCTTTTTTATATCTATGATTGTAATGCTTTCTGGTTAATTAAGCCATAGAATGAAATGTCATTTACTAAAAGTAGAGGAGATTTAGAAAGTAAACAAATATTTTTTTAGGTCAAATAGGCACTAAATCTCAATCATAGCTATGAGGTTACACACACATACACACACACACACACACACACACACACACATTCCCTATGAAGTTCACAGTCTGACTCATGATTCAATCCATTTTGACACTCCTGCTTCATTCAGACTTCATTCTCCCACCCTATTAAAATTTCACAAATGGAATTGTATTAGAGCCTTCTCACAGTTTCTCCAGATGTGTCCAATTCTGTTCTAAACATTTATAGAATACAGCATAGAATATTGAACTGGAAACTGATATACTTGACATGTCTTTGAAATTAAAAAAATAATCATTGTATTCTGCGGGAATTTTCTGGAATAATTTCCAAAAGAAACCAAGATGAATGTTCATTCTATTTCAATCAGATTAAAATAACTAGTCTATGTTCAATTGCATTTGGGTGAAATTTCAGTGGAAAGAACCTTGTTTATTAATACATAAAATTATTTTTGCTTTACTTTTGAGATAATTCTGATGAATACAAAGCACTCTTTTATTCCCGGGGGGTTTATTTAAAAAGTAAGCCTTTCTACACCCACCTCCAGGGAAGACCTGGTGCGCAGAAGAGTGTGCCTGAGACCAGATGCACAGGGACTGCGTCCCGCTTTGCCATTTTAGATCAGGGACATTTCTTCAATAAAGACTGCCTAAAACCAGCAGAAAGCTCCTCCAGAAGCCAGAGATGGCTCCTGGAGGAGCCAGAGGGGAGCGGAGAAGTTCACCCAAGATGCCGGCCAGTCCGAGCAACACAGTGTCCCAATGCATACGACAAATTAGAAAACAGACAGTAGGGAGTAGAAGAACCACATGCAACCTAACAACTCCTCAGGAAAGAAGCACACCACAAAAAGAAAACCACCCCCCAGATTGCAATGACAGTAACTTGGAAGAACTGAGCCTTCCAGAAAGAGAATTTAAAATTGCCATGATTAAAAAAGTGACAGAAGTCATAAAGGAAAACAATGATCAGAAGAAGGAAATTGAGTCCCTAAAGAGGGAAAACAATGGTCAGAAGAATCAAATTGAGTCCCTAAAGAGGGAAGTAAAAGAAATGCAGGAGATCAAAGAATTAATGGAGGAACTAAAGAATTCTGGGAAAAGCAATGAAAGCAGAATAGATGAAATGGAAGAACGAATAAGTACTCTTGAAGACACAGAAATAAAAAGAACCAAAACAGAAAAGGAAAGAGAAGTACGAAGGAAAAAGAACGAAGAAAGACTTCGGGAACTATCTGACTCCATGAGGAAAGGAAATATAAGAGTTATAGGAATTCCAGAAGGAGAGGAGAGAGATGTAGGAACAGAGAAAATATTCCAGGAGATAATTGAAGAGAACTTCCCAAACGCGAAGAAGGAGCTGAAAATTGATATACAAGAAGCAAGAAGAACACCAAACTTCCACGATGAAAGGAAAAATACAGCAAGACACATAATAGTAAAGCTTCCAAGAATCCAGGACAAGGAAAAAATAATGAAGATGACAAGAGGGAAGAAACAGATAACATTCAAAGGAAAACAAATCAGGCTGACATCAAACACTACGGGCAAGGAGAGAGTGGAGGGACATAGTCAACAGACTCCAAGAAAACAGATGCCAACCAAGAATACTCTATCCCGCAAAGCTCTCCTTCCTCTATGAAGAAAGAATAAGGACCTTCCCAGACAAACAGAAACTCTGGAATTTCATAACGACTAAACCCCCACTCCAAAAAATACTACAAGGAATCCTAAAGCCAGAACCTCAGAGGGATGAATAACAACGAAAGAAGATCAAAAAAAAAAGTTATTAAAAGAATAAATAAATAAAATCAAAGGAAAGACAAACACAATGGCAAATACAGATGCTAACATATCAATATTAACTCTAAATGTAAATGGACTAAACTCTTCAATAAAGAGACACAGAGTTGCAGCCTGGATTAAGAAACGAAACCCAACCTTTTGCTGTCTCCAGAAAACACATTTAGCTACAAAAGTTAAAAATAGGCTCAAAGTTAAAGGATGGAAAACAATCCTACAAGCGAATAGACCAAAAAAGAAAGCAGGAACAGCTATACTTATATCAGATAAAACAGACTTCAAACTCAAAAAAATAAAAAGAGACCCCAATGGTCACTACATTATGATCAAGGGGACAATACTTCAAGAAGAAATAACACTCATTAACATGTACGCACCAAACGAAGGAGCACCAAAATATATCAGACAACTGTTGTCCTCTCTGAAAACAGACATCAGAGAAAACACATACGTAGTGGGAGACTTCAACACACCACTATCAACAATGGATAGATCAACAAGACAAAAAATAAGTAAAGAAACTAAAGCTCTAAATAAGGACCTAGAGCATTTGGGCTTAACAGACATCTATAGAACACTAAACCCAAAAAAACGGAGTACACATTTTTCTCAAGTGCACATGGATCATTCTCCAGGATTGATCACATACTGGGGCACAAGACAAACATCAACAGATACACCAAGATTGAAATCATACCAACCATCTTTTCTGACCATGAAGGCATCAAACTAGCAATAAACCATAAAAAGAAGGCAAGGAACTATCCTACCTCATGGAGATTAAAAACCACACTACTGGAAGACCACTGGACTAATGAGGAGATCAAAAAAGAAATTAAAAAATTCTTTGGATTGAATGACAAGGAGGACACCAATATCCTAAATGTATGGGATGCAGCAAAAGCAGTAATAAGAGGAAAATATATAGCAATAGAGGCTCACATCAAGAAACAAGAAAGAACTCAAAGAAACAACCTAATCTCAAAGCTCAAAGATCTAGAAAAAGAACAACAAAAAAACCCCAAAACCAATAGAAGAAAAGAAATAATAAAAACCAAAGCAGAAATAAATGAAATTGAAACTAAAAAAACAATCCAAAAGATCAATGAAACCAAGAGCTGGTTCTTTGAAAAAATAAATAAAATAGACAAACCCCTAGCCAGACTCACAAAGGAAAAAAGGGAGAAAGCACAAATAAATAGGATCATAAATGAAAGAGGAGAAATCACAACGGACACAGCAGAAATCAAAAGAATAATCAGTAACTACTATGAACAGTTATATGGAAACAAGTTCAACAATCTAGAGGAGTTGGACAAATTCCTACAACTCTACAATCACCCAAAGCTAGATAAAGAAGAAATAGAACACCTAAACAGACCAATTACAATTAGCGAAATTGAAATGGTAATCAAAAACCTCCCCAAAAACAAAAGCCCAGGTCCTGATGGATTTACAAATGAATTCTACCAAACATTCAGAGACGAATTAGTGCCTATCCTTCACAAACTCTTCCAAAAAATTGAGAAGGGGAAGGGACAATACCAAACACGTTCTATGAAGCCAACATTACACTAATACCAAAATCGAATAAGGACAACACAAAAAAGGAAAACTACAGGCCAATCTCCCTAATGAACACTGATGCAAAAATCCTCAATAAAATTTTAGCTATCAGAATCCAACAATGTATCCATAAGATAATTCACCACTACCAAGTAGGATTCATGCCAGGAACACAAGGATGGTTTAACATCCGAAAATCAATCAACGTTATCCAACACATCAACAAAAAGAAATATAAAAACCATATGATAATATCAATCGATGCTGAGAAAGCTTTTGACAAAGTGCAACACCCATTCATGATAAAAGTCCTTGAAATTCTGGGGATACAAGGAACATACCTCAACATCATAAAGGCCATCTATGACAAGCCAACAGCCAGTATCATTCTCAATGGTGAAAAGCTGAAAGCAATTCCATTAAGATCTGGAACAAGACAAGGATGTCCACTCTCACCACTGTTTTTCAATATAATACTGGAAGTCCTAGCCAGAGCATTAAGACAAGAGAAAGACATACAAGGAATCCAAATAGGAAAAGAAGAAGTCAAACTATCACTATTTGCAGATGATATGATAATATACATAGAGAACCCTAAAAACTCCACAGAAAAACTAATTCAACTCATCAATCAATTCAGTAAAGTGGCAGGATACAAAATCAACACGCAAAAGTCAGTAGCCTTCCTATACACAAACAATAAATCTGAAGAAGAAGAAATAAAAAAAAAATCCCTTTTAGTATCGAAACAAAAAAAAATCAAATATTTGGGAATAAATCTAACAAAAGAGGTAAAGGACCTATACAAATAAAACTATAAAACACTGTTAAAAAAATAGAAGAAGACACAAAGAAATGGAAAGACATCCCCTGCTCATGGATTGGAAGAATAAGCATTATTAAAATGGCCATCCTACCAAAAGCAATATACAGATTCAATGCTATTCCAATCAAAATTTCAATGTCATTCTTCAAAGAAATAGAACAATTACTGATGAAATTCATATGGAATCACAAAAAACTCCAAATAGCCAAAGCTCTCCTGAAAAAAAAAGAAGGGAATGGAGGCATCACACTCCCAGACTTCAAACTATACTACAAAGCCATAATCATCAAAACTGCATGGTATTGGAACAAGAACAGACATACAGACCAATGGAATCAAATAGAAAATCCAGAAATAAACCCACAGATTTATGGTCAACTAATCTTTGACAAAGGAGCAAAGACTATGCAATGGAGCAAAGAAAGTTTGTTCAATAAATGGTGCTGGGAAAACTGGGTTGCTACATGCAAAAGAATGAAGCTTGACCACTACCTCACACCATACACAAAAATCAACTCAAAATGGATTAAAGAACTAGACATAAGACCTGAAACCATAAAATACATAGAAGGAAATATAGGCGAAACACTACGTGATTTGCATATCAAAGACATCTTTACAGACACATCACCCAAAGCAGTGATAGTGAAGGCAAAGATAAACAGCTGGGACTACATCAAATTAAAGAGCTTCTGTACTGCAAAAGAGACAATAACAAAAACAAAGAGAAACCCCACCAACTGGGAGAACATTTTTGCACACAACACTAATGATAAAGGACTGATCACAAAAATCTGCAAAGAGCTGATGAGACTTAGCAACAACAAAGAAAATAATCCAGTCAAAAAATGGGCAGAAGAGCTAAAAAGAAACTTCTCTGAAGAGGAAATGCAAATGGCCAACAGGCATATGAAAAAATGTTCAACATCACTTGTAATCGGGGAAATGCAAATCAAAACTACCATAAGATACCATCTTACACCAGTGAGAATGGCACACATTAAAAAAACTAGCAACAGGAAATGTTGGCGAGGTTGTAGAGAAAAAGGAACTCTTCTGCACTGTTGGTGGGAGTGCAAACTGGTCCAACCACTATGGAGAGCTGTGTGGAGATTTCTGGACCTACTAAACATAGAGCTTCCATATGATCCAGCAATTCCACTCCTAGGTATTTACCCAAAGGACACAGAAACATCAGCTCCGAAGAACACCTGCACCTCTATGATTATAGCAGCACAATTTACAATAGCTAAGCTTTGGAAACAGCCCAAATGCCCAAAAATAGATGACTGGATCAAGAAGATGTGGTACATATATACCATGGAATATTACTCAGCATTCAAAAAAGATAAACACATGCAATTTGCAGCAACATGGATGGCGCTGGAAGGGATCATGCTCAGTGAAATAAGCCAAAAAGAAAAAGAAAAATACCGGATGGTCTCACTCATAGCAGGAATCTAGGAAACTTAAATAAGGGACCAGGAAAATGAATAACTATAAGAAAGTGAAAATCAAAATCAACAAAAAACTATGAACCAGAGATACTTTTTGGGGGTGGGGGCGGGAGGGGAGGGATTGGGGTCAGAATGGGGGGGTTTGCAATTGTATGGGGGAATATAAAAATAAAATTTATTATTTAAAAAAAATAAAAGTATAAAAAGTAAGCCTTTCTAAAGGACTTCTGGTGCCAATATTCCTTCATCATAATTTTACTTGCCATTTTATTTTATTCTATAACCATAGTGGTTCCTTTGATTGTTTTGCCCTTATTTTATAAAATAAAATATGATTTTTTAATTTTATAAAAATAAAATCAGACAAATATGATTTTTCAATATTTTCACCATGAATTAAACAAGTTTTGTACTGAAACCGTAACTAACAATTAAAATTCTTCACAAAAGACACATTTTTAGAACTATTAAATAATTCTTTGCTGAAACTTGCTTGCTTATTCTTTGTCCTTGTTTCTATGTGGTATTAGCTCTGCAGTGACCAACTTTATATTTTCACTCAACTGTTATAAACAACTTAAAGTTCTATCCAATGATGTTAATTGTTTTTAACAAACACAAATATGTTTTATTCATGATTAAGTAGACAATTAGTTTTAAATTTCATTTCCTAGCTGTATGTGTATCTATACATACACATACACACATATATATACTTATAGCTATATGGTTATATACATAGTTTCACCTCAGACTCATAGGATATGATGAAATATGTTGGACAATATATAAACAAATGGTTCAATCAAATGGCTAGGAATACCAATCAAAAGATAAAAGAAACAATTTTAGTTTGAAAATTCCAGCTTAAAGGAAGTAAAACTCCAAGGGTAAAAGCATTAGAAACAGATTTTAACTGTTATTAAATTAAATGAATCATTAATATATTTTTTGTTTATGTTTAAGAGTTTGAGACCTGAAAAGAAATTGATATCTAAATTATTATATAATGTTTTCCTTTAATGATATTTTAGAGGAGAATGTAGCAATAATACCTAGAGTATGACATTAATTTGTCATACTCAAAGAATATATGAGTTCACATTTTTAGAAAATAAATAATGTGCATTAGAACTAGCATGTTACTGTTATAGGACAGGCCAAAGCCCAAGCCAGTTTTTCAACAGCAAATCAACATATGAAACAAACACACTAGAGAAACCAAAAATCACATTTGCGCTTATGGTAGCCAGTGCCATAGGGAAGCCCAATTTCCCCATGGGGCTGACTAAGCACGGATGGCTCTGTCCTAAATCACGTTGGACGCCAAATCTGTTATAGGACAGGGAGAGGGGCAGCCAAAACCCCACAAACCTGCCTATTCTAAATGGGTTCTGCCATCCGCCGCATCTACATAAAACATAGGAGACTTTAAGGGGAAGGAACTTTAATAAAACTAGGAAACAATACAGGAAAGGCAAAGAATCTAGTTTCTAAATCAAGCACCCAAAGTTACCCATCCCCTCGTGGGTAAAAGTCCATCCATATGGGATCGGCCCAGAGCAAGGCCCCAAAGCCTGCCACAAGTCTAAGGCATCTTCCAGTGGGGACCCACAGCAAAGGGTCAGAAACTACCAGACAAGCCCGGAAGAAAAAGAGCAAAATCAACATTAAGATAAAAGCTGTCATGGTCGCCTCCCCAAGGGTCTCACCCACATCTGTGTCACCCCGTCCACGACCAAAAGGCAAGCGCAGTTTCTTCACGTGTCTCTAGGCTCCATGCACCTCCTCCAGGGCTCCTGGCTCCATCCTGCTTCCTTCCTCAGTCTCTTCTGCAGCTTCTCCTCTTCCTGCTCAGCTCCACCCTTCCTTGGGTGGGGCAGGGAACCTGGAACCTCCCCCTTTCCTGGGGACCACCCTGTTACATTACCAATAAACCATTTTTTTTAATATACAGTGTTATTCATGTTATGAAATATATAATATGAACAATGAAATCTTAACTCTTCAGGTCCGTTGCATAAGTCCTTTAAGATATAAATAGGTTTAAAACTACACAACTATGACTGATGAATTCTGTGACTTGATATTCCAAGTCATGCTCTCCTCTTTTAAAATTTTGTAACTATACACAGGTTTCAGGTGAAAGGCATTATAGTGTGATATCTTTATATTATACATTGATTATCACCAAAACTCTAGTTTCCATCTGCCACCATAAAATTAACCCCTTTTACAAGATTTTCCCACCCATTTCCCAAGTTCCTATGATTACCACAGAAAGTATACACTACCAAACAACTGATCTTTCTTTACCTGTTTTACTCCTCACCCACCCACCCCCATCCCCTCAGGCAACCAACATTCTTTTGTCAGCATCTGTTTTATTTGTTTATTTGCTTTGTTCTTTTATGTTTCACATAGAAAGAAAAACATGCTTTTTGTCTTTTTCCTTGTGACTTATTTCATTTCGCAAATCCCTCAAGCTTCATCTATGTTGTCACAAAAAGCAAGATTATGTGAGCTTTGCTGGTGGGCATTGTATAGTAACATACTTCCAAAGCAGTGTGAACCTGTGTCTCAGAAGCATATTTGTTGTAAACCAATGTTACCTCAATGTAAAAATGCAATAAAAAATATTTTTTTTAACCAAGTAGTTTTCCATTGCATATATATATATATATATATATATATATATATATATATATATACCACATCTTCATTCATCCAACAATGGACACTTAAGAGAAGCTATTTTCATTTTGAAGTGTTTTTATTCTGATATTTTTTTTTCTAAAGTGAGAAAAAATAACAAGAAATAAATTTACATAAACAATTATTATGGTGATTATATTATTTGTGGCTATTTTCACCCTCCTATTCAAGTGTAGATTAGCAACCCCCTTTATTATGGACTGTCAAATGACTTCCTACTGTGGACAGTGTTTCTTTGCTTCCTGCTTTGGATTTGGGCATATGATTTCTTTTGACCAGTGGAATGTGGTAGAAGTGATAGTGTTTTGGTTTTAAGTGTAGTCATCAAGAGAGCTTTTATGCTTTTGTAATTCTATTTCACATTTGCTATCACCATTAATAAAGCAATCCTTTGCAAACTTGCTAGTTCCAAGAGAAAGATGAGATATAAGTGGGATAGGACTATCAGTTGAACAAGCCAAGATCAACAATCTTCTTCCTGACTGTAAACTCATGAATGAGCCAGCTAAGACCAATAAAAACATCCATCTCAACCAATGTAGTGTGGCCAAATCCTCAAATGATCTGCAGCCTTGTGAGCTAAATAAACAGTTATATTTAAAGCCTACTATGACAGTTGCTATAAAACATTATTGTCATTATTGAGAACTTTTAATTGTATGGCTTTTTTCTTCAAGAAACAGTGAGTGTGGAATGGACTAGAGTGATGGAGATCACTCTGGATACTGTTCTAGTTTTCATGTTCCAGTAATTTGAATCATTTATTAAAAATTAGAATAATAAATAAAGGAAGGATGTGAAATATATTTCAAGTAAAGTATAAATAAAATTGGGTACTTACTACAAAGAGAAAAGAAAGTGTCTTAATAAAAAATGAATAATTTCTACATCCTAACTGTCTAATAGTCACTAGTCACATATGACAATTGAAATACAAATTTTTTCAAATTACATAAAATGAAAAATTATCTCCTCAATCTCACTACCCACATTTCAAGTGCTCAATAGTCACATGTTCTTGGGAACAACTATTTGGATAGTTCAAATCATAAAACATTTTGATCACAGTAGATTATTCCATTAGACAGTGGTAAGACAGCACTGTTTAGATGACCAGATACTTTTTGATCTCAATCATTATTTATCAGCATTATGAACATAGTAATTATTGTCATAACTATGTCCTGATGTAGTGGTATGGATTCAACTTAATGCATGAAAGCACTTTGCAAACTCAAAATAGCCTTGTAAGTATAAGACATTATTATTGTTGTTGTTTAGATGAATAATCATTTTTTCTGTGACTGTAGAAAGGAACCTTCTATTGCAATGTCTGTAAAACTCAACTACTTTGAGACAGTCAGTGACCTTGGTAACTCCTTTCTTAGGAAGCTTTTTATACTATAAAAACCTTAAAAGGTAAATTTTCTGTAAATGAGAATACAGATTATTTCTATTTTGGTGCAGTCTATTGGATATGACAGATGATTTTCTATATTGATTCTTGAAACAATGTCATTTTATGAAGCTTTTTTAATTGAAGGTATACATACATAATTTTCCAACATTGAAACTACTTCTAATAAAATGACAAATTGTGGTTTCAACAATCTGCATATTTTTATGAGGTCCATTCATCATTTTTAGGAGCTTACATATATTATTTTTTACTTATTTAACTAGATATAGATATATTTCACTGCATATATTTCTTGTTATTAGATATCTTATTGTCATAAGTTTAGATAAATTACACTGAATTATAATTTATATCATGTTGATAAATACAGCAAAAACAAATTTTCCTTCAGATTTCAAATGATTTAGATCAGGAGATGATGAGGTTTCATGTAAAAGTTATTAATTTAGTAAGCAGTAAATAGAGGAAAATATTTCATCACATATACTATATGTCAAGAAATGTTGGGTATTTAATTTTCCATAATTCATTTGACCCTCACAAAAATTTTGAGTATGGCATCATTTGTATATCCTTTTTAAAGTTTGGAAAATAAACCTTTAGGTGTGAGTAAGAAGAATAACTATTGTTATAAGTAAAAATCCAATAAAACAATGCACTTCAGAATAAGGGAGTGATGAAATAGAATGGAGACCATACAAGAGAGATCAAGACTGAAAATATAATATGTGAACCCAGTATAGAATGAAAATGCCATGTCTATTGATCATTATTAAAAATTTCAAAGCAGTCTTATACTTCAAATGTATCCCAGTTAAAAATTAATCAATTAAAAATGTTAAAAATTGCTTAATTTTAATCCACTAAGCAGAGATCACATATGGAGGAAAATGAGAGGTGGTATACTAAACATAGTCTTACAACCATTAAAGTAAACTTGTAAAAGTCAGACTATTTTACAATAAAAATGTGGTTCTCCATTTTCTTTTGAACAGTGAGACTGCATTGGATATTTATTTCTTACTCAATGCTTGGTGTGATAGCCTGGAAATCTCTCCACTCACCCTTCACAGTCAGAGGATGAGCTCTCCTTAGGGCATCACAGGTTTCATCCTCCCCATTTTTTTTTTTTTAAGATTTATTTATGTATTTATATAAGCACTGGGTATAGTCAGAAGCACGGGAGGGTGAGAGAATTCACCAGAGCCAGAGCTGGGAGCAGAACAGGCGGACTGACGAAGTACACTGCTGAGGGGAGCAGCGGGAGTGGCAGGAAAGGTCTGCACGCCATGTGGGACCCTTGTGGGCCGCCAGGGATCAAACCAGCTCTGCAGAGGCTGCAGGCAGCTTTGCAGCCCAGCTCTCAACCGCTGCACCACCAGGGGAGGCCCCTCCCATTTTTTTTATGTCAAGCTCATGTTCTCCTTTATGTTTTCTTCCTGACCCCTGAATCAGAGCTATTGGATTTCTGCCTTAAAAATTAAGTCTTCAGTGATCCTTTAACTGAGATCATATCTCTTCTTCAGAAATAGAAACTGAAGAGTTAACTGAAGAGTTATGCATGGGACTAGAAGATGAAATGTTCCTCCTGATGGACTGGGTATATGTAATTAGATGCATGTATATTAAGGTAATTTTGCAATGTTTTTGTTATTATGCCATTTAAAATCAAGAATGCTACCTCTCCCTACTATTTAAATTGGAATATAGAGGGCTTCAATGTGGTTTTTATGATATAAAAAACTCACGGCATTTTATAAAAATCTCATGGCACTTTTTGTCATTCTGAATAGCTTTTCTCTGAATAATGATTGTTTCTGGAACCTTAGGTTTCCATAATTTAAAAAAATTCTTGCAAATTCTTTTGGCCTTTCTCTTTACACCCATTTCCCAATGAGAATGAAAATGTGGAGATACCTAATTGAATGCCTGAGCATATTCTTGTTTACACTGATGCACAAGTCTCCAAGATCTGTCTCTAAAATTGGCCTGCAGACAACACATATTTAGCAGAGTCCTATCCCAAGTCCCTACCTTAATCAATCCTCAAGAAAAGTTTAATTTTTAATTAATTAAAGCAGAGTATTTACTTTTACTCTAGAGCTTATTAATCAGAATGTTGTTATTTGTGTTGCATAAAGAGGGATAAATTACCTATACCTTTAATTAGACAAGAGGGGGACTTACTTTTAATGTCTCATATCCAGCCAAAGCAAAAACAGAGTGCATATATAAGGTGCTTGAAATAGTCCATACATTTAGTTCAGGGGCTAGGCCTTTTGATAATGAACATGTTAACTGGTTGCTTTGGACTATGTGTTTGCCAAATTCCCTATCTTATTTTTCCCCCCTCAAATTGTTCAACCTGAACTTTTGAGACGAAAATCAAGTCAACTACTTTTATTATTGTATAAGTCAGAGGTCTAGCATGGCAAAATGTCAATGACTGGTGGCTTAAACAAGAGAAAATTACTTTCTCACAGTTCAGGAGGCTAGTAGGTCAAGATCAAGTTTTCAGGTCGGTTTCTGGTAAGGGTCTTTTTCCTGGTTTGGAAACCTCCTGACTGCATCCTCAAGTGACTGTGTCTCTTCTTATAAAGTCATGAATCTGATAGATTCAGGATCTCACCTTTATTGATCTCATGTACCCTGAATTACTTCCTAATCATCCAATCTACAAATATAGTCATATTGGGGGTCAGAGCTTCCACGCATCAGTTTGCAGGGGAACATAGTTCAGTCCATTAATGTGTAAGATTTCCTGCTCCTACCTCTCACACATTATATTTATTTACTTTAAAGTAGAGAATTTGAGACCAATGGGAACTTCCAGGTTGAATCTCTATTGCTCTCATCAGCATAAAGATATAACAGCTTTCTGTCATTTACTGTTTTTTATGTATGTCTTTCTCAGTTTTTCCAATCACAACAAGCTGGACTGTCAGAATCCTAATAAATATGTCTTATCTGATAATATAGGGAAGCTCTGAGATTGAGTAATCAGCTAAACATATAAATATCACTTGGTCCATCTTCCTCTAGAACAGCTTAAATCCTAAATGTGAAGCTTAAAACAAAAAGTAATCTTAACTATAAATGGTATTTTTCATAGCTTTTTCAGATGAAAAGCTATTTTCACAGTAACTTTCCAAACCTTCTTTACTCTGCCATAAAGTATATCTATTTAAGTAGATTTTCTAGAAATGAAAAAAAAAGAGGGATTTAATTGCCAAACCTTTGTATAACCTTTATAGTAAGTTCTTTTTAATCGTTCTATTTTAGATGAGAAAATTAAAGTTCATACAGAAGTGACTTGCCCAAATGTACAAACTTTATAAGTTAACAAAGATGAGAATTCAATCCAGCTTTGCCCAGACAACATGCAGGAGGAAGACTTGTTTGAGGACCTGGAGTTATTCTTGCTTTGCCATATTTTCATAGAAAAGCTAACTACATAGTTCCAATTATAAAAAAAAAATAGACCTCTCTAAATAAACATCATTCCTTCTTTGTGGGAATAGATTTCTCCCTTTATCTATGTTGCTCTAAGCAACAAATTAATCAAATAAATTAAGCAAATAAATTAATGATTCTATTGAATTCTATTGAATCATTCTATTGAATCATTTATAATTATATTTCTAATCTATTTCCAAAGATTATATTACTTACGAATATCTAACTTTTGAAGTAATCTACCAAAATTCCTTGGAAGAGAGTGAAGATATTATGTATAAACTGCCAATATTCTGGCTTAATCACTCAGGAAATACCTTGTTTAATGCAACTCCAAATATCTATGTCAGACTCAGAAAATATGTTTACTTCCAGAAGAGCCAAAGAGGTCATATCTTTTTATTATATGTTTACTTAGTAAAATTTTAAATAATTTATACATGTATTCTTTTTTTTGATGCAATTTTAGAAAGATTTTTCATTTTTTTGGAAGTCACACATAAAAACTTTCATATATTCCTTATTGTAATTAACAGATGCTATATAAGAAGGAAACACATGTTATTAGTATCTACTATAGGAGTATCTGACTGAGTCAAAAAGGTCAGGTAAAACTTAAATTGCTGTCTAAAGCCTTAATAGAATTCATGAGGCAAGTAGAAGGAAGCACATCTCTTATAGGAAGACAGTCATTATACTCTTTTACCAGGTGACTTATGACATCTTGACCCTTAGAGAAACTAGAAGTCATGGGAGGCAAGCGACATAAACATACTTGACTTTTGAAAAGATTATGCTGACTGTAATACAGAGAATGGGCTGGAGATTGCTATTATAACAGTCCAAATGAAAGTTAAAAGTAAAGAATGGTAGCAGAGTTTTTATATATATGCTGAAGTCGCCTAAGATATGGATTTCATGAATTGTTTCTTGGAAAAAGGTCAGGAAGATACAAATATTTTAGAGCTCAAAAATTTATTAATTTTTTGACATTTTTCTAATTTTCTACCTTTGAAATAGTTTGACTTGAAAAAAAGCAGAGAATCCCATATACTTCTCCTCTAGATTGGGGAATCTCATCTTACATCATCACAATATAATTATCAAATGCAGGAAATTAATATTGATGCAATACTGTTAATAACCTGGATATCTTATTAAAATAAATCAATTTCTCACTAATGCCCTTTCTCTGATCTTTGTGTCAAATCTTGGATGGTTCTTAACTTTTCTTTGTCTTTCATGACCTTTACACTTTTGAAGAGTATTAGCCAGCAATGCTGTAAAATGGTCCTCAGTTTGATGTTCCCTCATGACTAAATGCAGGCTATACAGTTTTGGCAAAACTACACCAGAGTGTTCTTTGTACCCTGTTTAGAGCATCATTTCAGGAAGCATATGGTGTCAATTTTCCCATTTCTGGTGGTGCTAATTTTGATCACTTGGGTAAGGTGTCTGCAAGGTTTCTCCACTGAGGAATATCAATCTCCTTTTCTTTGTAATTATTAGTTATCTTAAAAGGAGACATTTGGAGACTAAAGTCTTGTCTAAAATAGTAATATTAATTAATGGTCAATGTTCTATTTTCACCATTTTTTCTAAATTTATTAATTATAATTTTATGGTAAAGAAAAGTTCTTCCTTTTTCATATTTATTTATTCATTCATTCAATTATCTATTTATATCAATATAAGATATGAGTATTTGACTTATAAACACATGTTATCACTATTTTATTTTGTTCCTCAAATTTTTCCAGCCCCTTCAATTTGTCAGCCATGTCCTTGGCATGTGTCTCATCATTTTTTAAAAAATATTTCATTACTTCCTCCTACCACAAGATTTTCCAGAATTTTTTTTTGTACTTTCTTTGTTGTCCTGAAATTACCCAAACAGTACTGGGGCTAAAGAATTTCTAATACGTTGATCCTCAAGGGGACACAGTGCAAGATATCTTCAAATTCTTCATACCACTCACGTATTATCCTAAATATAGGAGTCATTCTTACTGAGAAGACCATTGACTATTAGGAATAGAAAAGCTAAACTCCTAAGAAAACCAAACACATTTTATAACCAAACATATAAAGTAAGTGCCTCTGATAAGGGACTAGTTAAAATTCAGTTTAATTATCAATAGAAGGCTTCATTGATGGCGCAGGCGGTTGAGTGCCGCACTGTGAAGCTGTTCACAGCCTCTGCAGCACGGGTTCGATCCACACCAGCCAGCGAGAATCCCACATGGTGCAGCAGACCTCTTCTGTCTCACCAGTTGCTCCCCTCAGTAATGTATTTCATCAGTCTGCCTGTTGTGCTCTGTTCCCTGCTCTGTCTCTGGTGAATCCTCTCACCCTCCCACGCATCTGGCTTGCACCCCAGCACTTGTATAAATAAAATAAATCTTTTAAAAAATTATCAATAGATGCCAGTATTAGGGGTAAAGTGTAGAACAAACAGATCACAAGTGAAGGTTTGTTACTACTAACGCCCGGGGCCCCAACCTCAAACTCAAATACCAGTGTACCTAGAGAGATTATTTAACACCATTTCCCCATAGATTAATGCTGCCCAGAAAAATCTCTGCAGGGACGGTAGGCTCTATTTTCTACTGGTCCTGTCAGCTCTGAGAATTAGTTGCAAAGCATTACAAAGGAGAGAACTAAAAGACTCAGCACATATCAACCCAACCCTATGAACCTAAAATTAAGAGTTAGGGAGTTCAGGGACTGAGGCTGCCATGCCATTGCACCGGCCTTTGCATTATTTGTTTGATCTATCACACATTAGAAGATAAATGTTTGATCTATCACACATTAGAAGACCCCTGTGATGATGCAACTCCTCTCTGGGACAAGGGCTGCAGTAAGCCACTCGGGTCACTCTTGGAGAAAACTGCTGAAAGAATTTACTAAGAACAGGAGCAACACAGGCCTGCTGAGCTACATGATAACAAAGATAAAGATAACTACACACACACACACCCATATCTATTTTCAACAAATATGTGAGTAAGGAGAAACTTAAAAAAGGAAAGTGATAGTTAAACTTAGATGTCTTCTAAAATAAAAAGAGGGCATTTCTGATTTTTTTTTTTTTAAATATTAAATTTTATTTTTATATTCCCCCATACAATTGCAAACGCCCCATTCTGACCCCAATCCTTCCCCTCCCGCCCCCCACCCCCAAAAAGTGTCTCTGGTTCATAGTTTTTTGTTGATTTTGATTTTCACTTTCTTATATTCATTTTCCTGGTCCCTTATTTAAGTTTTCTAGATTCCTGCTATGAGTGAGACCATCCGGTATTTTTCTTTTTCTTTTTGGCTTATTTCGCTGAGCATGATCCCTTCCAGTGCCATCCATGTTGCTGCAAATTGCATGTGTTTATCTTTTTTGAATGCTGAGTAATATTCCATGGTATATATGTACCACATCTTCTTGATCCAGTCATCTATTTTTGGGCATTTGGGCTGTTTCCAAAGCTTAGCTATTGTAAACAGTGCTGCTATAAACATAGGAGTGCAGGTGCTCTTTGGAATTGATGTTTCTGTGTCCTTTGGGTAAATACCTAGGAGTGGAATTGCTGGATCATATGGAAGCTCTATGTTTAGTAGGTCCAGAAATCTCCACACAGCTCTCCATAGTGGTTGGACCAGTTTGCACTCCCACCAACAGTGCACAAGAGTTCCTTTTTCTCCACATCCTCGCCAACATTTGTTGTTGCTAGTTTTTTTAATATGTGCCATTCTCACTGGTGTGAGATGGTATCTCATGGTAGTTTTGATTTGCATTTCCCTGATGACAAGTGATGTTGAACATTTTTTCATATGTCTGTTGGCCATTTGCATTTCCTCTTCAGAGAAGTTTCTTTTTAGCTCTTCTGCCCATTTTTTGACTGGATTATTTTCTTTGTTGTTGCTGAGTCTCATCAGCTCTTTGCAGATTTTTGTGATCAGTCCTTTATCATTAGTGTGGGTGCAAAAATGTTCTCCCAGTTGGTGGGGTTTCTCTTTGTTTTTGTTATTGTCTCTTTTGCTGTGCAGAAGCTCTTTAATTTGATGTAGTCCCAGCTGTTTATCTTTCTCTTCACTATCACTGCTTTGGGTGATGTGTCTGTAAAGATGTCTTTGATGTGCAAATCCCGTAGTGTTTCGCCTATATTTCCTTCTATGTATTTTATGGTTTCAGGTCTTATGTCTAGTTCTTTAATCCATTTTGAGTTGATTTTTGTGTATGGTGTGAGGTAGTGGTCAAGCTTCATTCTTTTGCATGTAGCGACCCAGTTTTCCCAGCACCATTTATTGAACAGACTTTCTTTGCTCCAATGCATAGTCTTTGCTCCTTTGTCAAAGATTAGTTGACCATAAATCTGTGGGTTTATTTCTGGATTTTCTATTCGATTCCATTGTTCTGTATGTCTGTTCTTGTTCCAATACCATGCAGTTTTGATGATTATGGCTTTGTAGTATAGTTTGAAGTCTGGGAGTGTGATGCCTCCATTTCCTTCTTTTTTTTCAGTAGAGCTTTGGCTATTCGGGGTTTTTGGTGATTCCATATGAATTTCATCAATAATTGTTCTATTTCTTTGAAGAATGCCATTGAGATTTTGATTGGAATAGCATTGAATCTGTATATTGCTTTTGGTAGGATGGCCATTTTAATAATGTTTATTCTTCCAATCCATGAGCAGGGGATGTCTTTCCATTTCTTTGTGTCTTCTTCTATTTCTTTTAACAGTGTTTATAGTTTTCTTTGTATAGGTCCTTTACCTCTTTTGTTAGATTTATTCCCAAATATTTGATTTTTTTTGTTTCGATAATAAAAGGGGTGGTTTTTTTGATTTCTTCTTCTTCAGATTTATTGTTTGTGTATAGGAAGGCTACTGACTTTTGCGTGTTGATTTTGTATCCTGCCACTTTACTGAATTGATTGATGAGTTGAATTAGTTTTTCTGTGGAGATTTTGGGGTTCTCTATGTATATTATCATATCATCTGCAAATAGTGATAGTTTGACTTCTTCTTTTCCTATTTGGATTCCTTGGATGTCTTTCTCTTGTCTTATTGCTCTGGCTAGGACTTCCAGTATTATATTGAAAAGCAGTGGTGAGAGTGGACATCCTTGTCTTGTTCCAGATCTTAATGGAATTGCTTTCAGCTTTTCACCATTGAGAATGATACTGGCTGTTGGCTTGTCATAGATGGCCTTTATGATGTTGAGGTATGTTCCTTGTATCCCAAGAATTTCAAGGGCTTTTATCATGAATGGGTGTTGCACTTTGTCGAAAGCTTTCTCAGCATCTATTGATATTATCATATGGTTTTTATATTTCTTTTTGTTGATGTGTTGGATAACGTTGATTGATTTTCGGATGTTAAACCATCCTTGTGCCCCTGGAATGAATCCAACTTGGTCGTGGTGAATTATCTTATGGATACATTGTTGGATTCTGATAGCTAAAATTTTATTGAGGATTTTTGCATCAGTGTTCATTAGGGAGATTGGCCTATAGTTTTCCTTTTTTGTGTTGTCCTTATTCGGTTTTGGTATTAGTGTAATATTGGCTTCATAGAACGTGTTTGGTATTGTCCCTTCCTTCTCAATTTTTTGGAAGAGTTTGTGAAGGATAGGCACTAATTCGTCTCTGAATGTTTGGTAGAATTCATTTGTAAATCCATCAGGTCCTGGGCTTTTGTTTTTGGGGAGGTTTTTAATTACCATTTCAATTTCGCTGCTTGTAATTGGTCTGTTTAGGTGTTCTATTTCTTCTTTATCTAGCTTTGGGTGATTGTAGAGTTGTAGGAATTTGTCCATCTCC
This sequence comes from Talpa occidentalis, assembly GCF_014898055.3. NCBI lineage: Eukaryota > Metazoa > Chordata > Mammalia > Eulipotyphla > Talpidae > Talpa > Talpa occidentalis. The sequence goes on from NW_023604972.1 coordinate 24,436,470, forward strand.
TCTAGATTGTTGAACTTGTTTCCATATAACTGTTCATAGTAGTTACTGATTATTCTTTTGATTTCTGCTGTGTCCGTTGTGATTTCTCCTCTTTCATTTATGATTCTGTGTATTTGTGCTTTCTCCCTTTTTTCCTTTGTGAGCCTGGCTAGGGGTTTGTCTATTTTATTTATTTTTTCAAAGAACCAGCTCTTGGTTTCATTGATCTTTTGGATTGTTTTTTTAGTTTCAATTTCATTTATTTCTGCTTTGGTTTTTATTATTTCTTTTCTTCTACTGGTTCTGGGGTTTTTTTGTTGTTCTTTTTCTAGATCTTTGAGCTTCGAGATTAGGTTGTTTCTTTGAGTTCTTTCTTGTTTTTTGATGTGAGCTTCTATTGCTATATATTTTCCTCTTATTACTGCTTTTGCTGCATCCCATACATTTAGGATATTGGTGTCCTCCTTGTCATTCAATTCAAAGAATTTTTTAATTTCTTCTTTGATCTCCTCGTTAGTCCAGTGGTCTTCCAGTAGTGTGGCTTTTAATCTCCATGAGGTAGGATAGTTCCTTGCCTTCTTTTTATGATTTATTTCTAGTTTGATGCCTTCGTGGTCAGAAAAGATGGTTGGTATGATTTCAATCTTGGTGTATCTGTTGATGTTTGTCTTGTGCCCCAGTATGTGATCGATCCTGGAGAATGATCCGTGTGCGCTTGAGAAAAATGTGTACTCCGTTTTTTTTGGGTTTAGTGTTCTATAGATGTCTGTTAAGCCCAAATGCTCTAGGTCCTTATTTAGAGCTTTAGTTTCTTTACTTATTTTTTGTCTTGTTGATCTATCCATTGTTGATAGTGGTGTGTTGAAGTCTCCCACTACATATGTGTTTTCTCTGATGTCTGTTTTCAGAGAGGACAACAGTTGTCTGATATATTTTGGTGCTCTTTCGTTTGGTGAGTATATGTTAATGAGTGTTATTTCTTCTTGAAGTATTGTCCCCTTAATCATAATGTAGTGACCATTGGGGTCTCTTTTTATTTTTTTGAGTTTGAAGTCTGTTTTATCTGATATAAGTATAGCTGTTCCTGCTTTCTTTTTTGGCCCATTTGCTTGTAGGATTGTTTTCCATCCTTTGACTTTGAGCCTATTTTTATCTTTTGTAGCTAAATGTGTTTCCTGGAGACAGCAAAAGGTTGGGTTTTGTTTCTTAATCCAGGCTGCAACTCTGTGTCTTTTTATTGAAGAGTTTAGTCCATTTACATTTAGAGTTAATATTGATATGTTAGCATCTGTATTTGCCATTATGTTTGTCTTTCCTTTGATTTTATTTATTTATTCTTTTAATAACTTTTTTTTTTTTTTGGTCTTCTTTCGTTGTTATTCGTCCCTCTGAGGTTCTGGCTTTAGGATTCCTTGTAGTATTTTTTGGAGTGGGGGTTTAGTCGTAATGAAATTCCGGAGTTTCTCTTTGTCTGGGAAGGTCCATATTCTTTCTTCATGGAGGAAAGAGAGCTTTGCGGGATAGAGTATTCTTGGTTGGCATCTGTTTTCTTGGAGTCTGTTGACTATGTCCCTCCACTCTCTCCTTGCCCGTAGTGTTTCTTCAGAGAAGTCTGATGTCAGCCTGATTGGTTTTCCTTTGAATGTTATCTGTTTCTTCCCTCTTGTCAGCTTCATTATTTTTTCCTTGTCCTGGATTCTTGGGAGCTTTACTATTATGTGTCTTGCTGTGTTTTTCCTTTCGTCGTGGAAGTTTGGTGTTCTTCTTGCTTCTTGTATATCAATTTTCATCTCCTTCTTCTCATTTGGGAAGTTCTCTTCAATTATCTCCTGGAATATTTTCTCTGTTCCTACATCTCTCTCCTCTCCTTCTGGAATTCCTATAACTCTTATATTTCCTTTCCTCATGGAGTCAGATAGTTCCCGAAGTCTTTCTTCATTCTTTTTCCTTCGTACTTCTCTTTCCTTTTCTGTTTTGGTTCTTTTTATTTCTGTGTCTTCAAGATTACTTATTCGTTCTTCCATTTCATCTATTCTGCTTTCATTGCTTTTCCCAGAGTTCTTTAGTTCCTCCATTAATTCTTTGATCTCCTGCATTTCTCTTACTTCCCTCTTTAGGGACTCAATTTCCTTCTTCTGATCTATCACTTTTTTAATCATGGCAATTTTAAATTCTCTTTCTGGAAGGCTCAGAAGTTCTTCCAAGTTGCTGTCGTTGCAATCTGGGGAGTGGTTTTCTTTTTGTGGTGTGCTTCTTTCCTGAGGAGTTTTTAGGTTGCGTGTGGTTCTTCTACTCCCTACTGTCTGTTTTCTAATTTGTCGTATGCGTTGGGACACTGTGTTGCTCGGACTGACTGACATCTTGGGTGAACTTCTCCGCTCCCCTCTGGCTCTTCCAGGAGCCATCTCTGTCTTCTGGGGGAGCTTTCTGCTGGTTTTAGGCAGTTTTTACTGAAGAAATGTCCCTGTTCTCAAATGGCGAAGCGGGATGCAGTCCCTGCGCCTCCGGTTTCAGGCACACTCTTCTGCGCACCCGGTCTGCCCCGGACGTGGGTGCCTGCTCCCTCTGTGGGCTCAGACTGCTGGTCGGAAGGGGCCTGGCGTGGAATAACTTCCCGGCTGGCCACTGGGTCCTCCAGAAACCTTCTGCCCTTTTCAAGCAGTCTTAAGAAATGTCCTGTTTTATAGGGTGTTAGTGACTTTTTTTTTCCTGGTCGCTAGGTGGCGCCAGAGATCTCTCCTATTGTCCTTGGGGGGCTGTTTTTCGCCTCCCCCCACCCCGTGGGACAGAGAACAGAGCGGGAATGGTAGGGTACACCTCAACAGCTTTGGGGTGCTGTGTCTGCCTTGTGCCCCACCGTCGTGGAGAAACCACGCCCCGAATTTTCGTGCCCCGGGTCTCAGTTCAAAGCCCTCAGTTCCAGGACGCGGGCTGTAGCCCAGTTCAGTGGCGCGGGAATGGCGCCTTTTGCACTGCTCCCGTGCCTGGGCGCCTGGTTCCTGCTCACTCAGGGAGGGACCTTCACCTCAGTGAGGACCTCCGCGCGTCTCCCCGCAAGCCTAGGTCGCAGGCGCAGGGACCTGGGCAGCCGCGATCCAGGTCTGCACTTGCTTTTCAAGCTCCCTGAGCGCGCCGCGTTTCCGCGCCAGCTTACCGGCAGCCCGGGCTGTGTGCGCGTCTCCCGGGGTCTTTGTTCTTCTCTAATGGCGCCCGGAGCCGTTCGCTCACCGCCGCGGCGGATCCTGCAGGGTTCGCCTCAGCTCCCGTTCACGGGGTGTGGTGGCTGCAATAGTTCCTTTCCACTCACGGTCCCGCTTGCTAGGTCGTTTGTTCTTGTGGGCCGTTTTGGTTTGTTGTTTCCTCCTCTCTGCGGGTCGGAGAGTGCCGCCTCTGTGGGCGGGGGAGGGGAGCAGGGTTCTGCGCTTCCCTCCCTTCTAGTCCTCTTTTATGGCCAGTTTCTTCTTCGGGCAGTTCGCTGGAGTCACCCGTTTATCTTCCGTGTCCCAGTTCTCACTGGGACCTGCCGCTTTTCCTCCCTATTCACTTTTTTTTAATGGGAGATCTTACTCGCAGCGTCTCCTCGCTGCCATGTTGCTCCGCCCCCCCCCATTTCTGATTATTTTAATGGCCATTATTTTCCCAAAAAAAAGTGGTTTTCTTATCTATTTTCAGAGATGATGCATTTGTAGAGAAAATAGTAAAAGAGCTAGGGAGAGTTGTACAAGTAGCTTGCTGTAACTTCTTTAATACCCTAGGACCACCTCCCATTTTTGACATACCAGTGTGTAGACTTAAAAGTAAACAAAATTGTTAATATGAAGTCTGCAGTCTCCTATACGAGAGTTGACCCTTTAGTTTGCAGAGGCAATTTATGAGATTGATATGTCAATCTCACTTTAAGACACAGTTATTCTCTGTGTGTGCAATGTGCTGCTTCAGATCTTAGTGATATTCAACTGAATGTACAATAGGAAATATATTAAGATAGAAAAAAGAAATAATTGCAACTACTTCTGAAACCATTTTCAGAGAAAGACAAAATTTGTCAATAAAAATATTTGAATGATAAAAGAAATGTGTGTATACATAAGTTTTTCTGAGATGATGGTAGAAATCATTTGAGTTTATCATAAAAAATATTTATAGTAGTCCTCCCTGAATATATTCCATGCCCCTCCAGTGAATGCCTGAGACCTTGGATAGTATCAAACTGTATATATACTATATTTTTTCTTATTTAGACACTCCTATGATAAAGTTTAACTTATAAACTAGGCACATAAAATATTAACAGCAATAACCAATGGTAAAGTAGAACAATTATGATAATATAGTCTTTCAAAAGTTATGAATGTGGTCCTTCAAGATATCTTATTGTATATCAAATTTTCAGACTGTGGTTGACTTTGGTTAACAAAAGACCATGGAAAACAAAACCACGGACAAGGAGGGGGACTACTATGTTTATTTATTTTTCCACTAGTTATATCCAAGTCTCTGTCATAGTCAAGTGTCTATTTAAAAAGCTAGTCTATTTTATAACTGCATTTCTTTAAATGTCTGCCTTCTTATTCAGGAACTGAATTATTAGACAATGAAAAATTCTTGAAAATAATCCCAAGTAAAAGGTAATAAGGAATAAAGCAATAATAATTATGTATAAAACTGATAATAAAAGACTATAGGATACCTCTCTTCTTTTGGATGGGGATTATTAGTGCTTTGGTGGAGACTATAAGCTAAGATATTGTGAGGTAAGTATAAGTCATGATTATGCTTTATTTTCATAACATTTTATGCTTTCATAGGCATTATATTGACATCAAATCTATGAGGTTATGTCAGTATTAACTGCATGATAGGATGAAAAGGGAAGTCCTTTTTTTTTTGAAAGTAGGAAATGTGTAGGATATAAATAAGGGTTGAAATTTAAAAATCACAAAAAGTATACTCTACTTTTTCTTATTTTTCTCTCACCTTTTTGCTTTCTTATTCAAAGTATGACCTGAGTTTAGTAAAAATAATAAACTCAGTATTCATTCTGAATACTAGTTAAAGTAGAAGTTATATCAACTTCTCACTGGAGGACTTTTGAATGACAGATGTAGTTCAATTGCCTGAGCATCAAAATTGATTCTGTAATATAATTGCTGGAAGATCACAAATGAGAAAAATGATTTATGTCCCTCTATGTATGTTTTCTAGTTCATGTCCATCATTTAGATGAGATGGAAACATCTGAAAAGTTGGCATCTGTAGCCCAAGCATCAACTAGATGTTGGCAATTTTCCATTGCAGATGGTCTAAATACCTTTGGTAGGGATTTTTTTGTGCTATATGTTTTCTTTCTATTAATACAGTAATACTCTCCTTAATAAAGTAGGGAAAGTCAGCTTTTCTGAACACTCATATTATTGGGAAAATAGAGATATTGATAAATGCATAACCATAAATCAAACTGACTGAAAATTTCCAGTCATAGTCCACTAAAAGCATGAATATTTATGTCCCTAGATAATAAATATTCTTCTATAAATTAATAGTTGGCATCTGATTTAGAAATCAGTATTTTTTAATTTTGTTGGCATGAATCTGTCCTCTGGGTGAACTAGCTAAATCAGATTTGCAGCTCTGCAAAATTGAGGATCAAGTTGTAATAACTTCCCTTGGTGGTAACTGAAGAAATGTGTGGGTAATACCTTTATACATCAAACAAGAAAAGATCATTCAAATATAAAGTACTGTGAAGCCAGGCTATTCAGTCAATAAAACAGAATAAGAAGACAACAAGAAAATATAGTCCTCTTAATTCAGAAGTAAATACAGACACTTGCTTCTCAATTGTTAGAATGCTTCCTTGAGAAATTCTAAAATGTTTGCTACTTAATGATAACAGAGAGCCAGAAGTATTATTTATTGTCACAGAATACCTTTGTGGTTTCAGCACATTAAGAGCTACAAAAAATTCATAGGTATTTTAACCATTGCAGAAAAATATATTTGTGGATTCATATGCGATCCCTTCTGGGGGTTTCCAGAAATAAGTCATGGCATAGACAGTCGAGGCATAGATTCTAGAGAAATGTAGAGACCTATGGGAACAAGGTTATTGTGAGATTATAATTTTAGGCTGGACTTACAGCATCCATTTAACAAATAGTGCTATTCTCTCTATGTATACCTTCTCTGAAAATTTTTCCTCTTCTATCTTCTAGTGGAAGAAGGCCCTTCACCACATCGTCTGATGTAGGGAGTAAATGTGAGGTATCATGTGACCATACTGACATGCAATTGCCATTTTCTTTTCATATTTTCCCTGTTTCTTTTTGAAGAAACTGTACATAATGAGAATTTTGCTTTTGGTGTTGTGCCTTCATCATCACTTTGGACAGGAATCATTGTGAAATACACTAGAATCACAGACACAATAAGGCACATTAAGTGACAATGTGTGATGTCTGACAACATGTAGCATCTTTGTACCTGGAATGCATTTCAGGCCTGTGCTCCATCCCCTGGCAGTTTCTCAAAGAGTGTTTTGAAGAAACTGCCAGAGAGATGCCTTTAATTGGCTGTTCTTTTTACCCAGGAAGGTAAATGACTGAGAATTATCTCTTTTCCTCCGGGTAGCATTTTCCCATCAAAGGTGAAGAAAAATGGAAAAAAGAAGAAATAGTTTCTATTTGATACTGCTATGATTCAGAGTAGCCTTGTTGTAATGATGAGTTATGATGTAAACTGCACAGTGATATATATTATACATTATATACATTATACATATATAATACATATATATATATATGTAAAAAGATCACTACATTCATTGATCAAGGACTTGGATGGAATCCCCAACCCCAGGTATTACATGTAGTTCTGTGATATTGCCTTGTGATCTCAACTTGGCAGTATTTGGAAGACTGGTGAATCTCAGTGAACCATCATACTTTTATCTGTAAAGTGGGAATAATATCCACTCTGCTTACATGAAACATAAATGTGCTATCTCAAGGGACAGTGCTAGTGTAGAACATTGCTCAGTAAGTATTGAGCAATATTGTTCATTAAATGGTTATTATAGTATCTCTTCCTACAAACTCAGGAAATGTATAGAGGTAGCCAGATATCTCAAATTAAGTTTACTCTTTGTTATAGAAAAAAAAAGCGCAGACTTCTTCCCAATGTTAAAGATTTATATGCTTCTATATCATGTATCATTTCAGAAAGAATAAAAGATTGCCATTATTAATACATAGTGTGTGAAATAGCTCTTGATATGACATCCTGCATTTTTCTGATGTAATATGGATTAATGCCTTCAAATCTTTGAAGTGATACACTATTTGTCCTTAAATATTTCCCAAGGACTTTTTTTTTTCTGAAAGGACTTTTTAAAATCTATTTCTTAGTGATAAAAATAAATGAATGCATGCCGAAACTCTGCAAATATTTTGCCTGCTCCATAAATAATTATGTGTGAATTTATATTGTGATTTAGGAAAATATGCATATGGTTATGGTTTAGCTAGAAAGAGAATGTGGCAAAATATTGTGTGGTTCTATTTTTCAAAACATCATAAATGGCTGGAGAACATGATTATTAGTCATATACTAACAATTTTCAGAATATTAGCATCCAAATGAAAATGTTCAGGTCTTATTAAAATATTCCAATTTTCAGACCTTTGTATGAGAATATTTTGTACCATCTATTCATTCCACATGAATATTTATTGGATGCCTGAACTCTACAATGCAGAGAAAATGAGTTTTCAAGTTCACAGTTGTGGTTTACATAGACTCCAAATTATCTCACTCCTGAAAACAGACAGAATAGAGGGTAACCAGACAGGGACAATACTTAAAGGACATCTTGTGTTGAGGTCCTGCATGACTTGGTGCTTCTAACTTTTCAGCCTTATCTGGTATCACCTTTCCTCTTGTCCTCTATGGTACAGACACGATATCTCTTCAACATAACCTTATTATATCTCTGAGTATAAACATCTAATACTTTACATAGTAACTTGGAGAAGTAAATTCCCTAGGTTTTTGTAAAGTCCCTGAATAGCATCTGTCCAGTTGCTTCTGTCTTCCTGCATTTATGAGAATACCCACATCTTGAATTTCACCTGCCCAACATAAGCATCATAAGTCAAAACCCCAGGGCCCCTAGTATTAGGCGGATATGTGACCAGTATTTACCAATAAGACACACTCAAAAAGTTCCCTGAAGGTCTGAGTGGTGCTTTCCTTTTGCTGTCACTAAAGACAATGGAGGTGTTTCTGCACCTGGGAAAGTAGAGTCCATTTCCCAGCAGCTAGAATGTCAGGTTCTTCAGAGCCCATCAAAGTCATGGTGGGTTAGCAGATATATCAACAGCTGTTTCTTTATCAGGACAGTTCTTTGGTATTGTTTTGGGGTTTATATTGGAATATTTAATCTTAGAATCTGGTTCTCTATTCCTTCCAACAGTGTTGTAAACTACCTGTCTTAAACTCTCAATCTTTTCTGGTAACAAGCTAGAGCCAGCTTTTGTTTCTTTCAACTAAGAATTCTGTAAATTAAACACCTCTAAAAGTAGCACTCTCTGAGAGTCTCTTTTAGCTCTTTTCTTTTTCATAATGCCATCTTATTTCCTTTTTAGCAATTGACACAATTTATAATTACTTTATTAATTGATTTGATTTTTTATATCTCTCCAAAGGTCCTGTAAGACTCCTGAGAGGAGAGGTAAGTTTTTGTATGCACCACCATATTTGTAGCACCAAGCACATATTTTAACATTTAATAGTCTCTCAATAAGTGTTTTTGAAGCAATATATGAAACACAGGAAGCTTTCATTTCTCAGCTACTATTGTTTGCTCAATGAGTGAATCAATGAATTAAAGAACTTCCTTCTGATTTTGTTTGATTTCTCCAGACTAAGCAGAGCCTTAGGCAAAGGCTCATTGTTTTTATGTATTCAGGGAGTGCGATCCCGGTGAGAAGGATGAGGACTCCAGCCTTGAGACAGAGTTGACATGAGAATGTGTTATTGAGCTGATTGTCACCATACAAGTCTGACTATTGGTATTGTTGGAACATTTATAGAGTACTTATATATTTGTGTCTCAGAAAAGTCTACTAAGAGGGTGAAAGGTGCAAGAATTAATTCATTAATTCTTAACTTCCCCCTGACCAAGTTATACTTGATGGACTGCTAAATTCCCCTTCTTTCTAGACTTGTTGATAGGTGTTCAGAAGCTCCTCAGCCCTCAACAGGGAAGACACAAGTTGCACACAACACTGGCAAGAAGAAAGGTGTGGTCTGATTATTGTTGTGGGAAGAAGACCACAGCTCATACAACCGCCTGTCTATAATGACAGCTCAAATGAAAACAGTAAGATCTCAAGAGGGCTCTAATAAAGATTTTGCTTCTTAAACTGTACCTCTGATTGAAACCCTGTTCTGAGCAGATGTGGGTAGGGTGGGAGTGGGGAGAGAGAGAGAGAGAGAGAGAGAGAGAGAGAGAGAGAGAAAGAGAGAGAGAGAAAGAGAGAGAGAGAGAGAGAGAGAGAGAGAGAGAGAGAGAGAGAGAGAGAGAGAGAGAGACTGATTCCTCATAGAAATGGCTTCTGTCAATTTTCACCAAAGACCCCCATGTCAATTTTGATGAGTTCAGGTTCAGGTTCAGGAGTGGGCACTTCAACTTAATCTGGGCAATTGAAGTCTCATTATGGTAACTTTGAACTGGGAGTGGAGAAGAGAGGATTCAGTCTATTCCTAAGTGTAACATGTGTTAACTTCAAAAAGAAAAGCTCACAAATTATGCTTATTAAATAAAGTTCTAGGCAGGAGCATTTTGTTCTGAAAAGACAAGGTAAAAGCTTAGTAGAAGTACCCATGACTATATAAATGGGAAGCAAGTAGAGGGTAAGAACCAATAACCATAGTTACATTCTATATGGTAATATTTCTCTTTTCTTTTCTGGAGACTTAAGTCTTCAGAGCTGAAATTGTTTCCACATCCTCTTCCTGATATCCTTCTTGACAACTATATCTGTAGAGTTACTCTCTTTCTAAATACTCTTTTATCAACATTATTCATACTCTATAGTATATTTTTGTTGACCCTGGAATTGGGACAATGCCTTAGCCTTCCTTGCTGATAACTGCTGTTATTCATGGTTGAGAAATCATGATGGGGTGGAAGGGAGAGGCAGGCACGGCATGTTTCCTGATCCACAGGTTTCCTATTGACACAAAATTTACTTGCAGTGTGTGGATAGAGATAGTTTTATCCTGCAAGCCTAAAATCATAGGCAGCTTATTGGAAGTATTTGTGATTATGTAAGTTCAAAAATAAAATGTAAGCAATAATCAATACACTAGGATTCCAATAAATTCCTTTTTCTCCACGTTTCATTCAAAGAACTTTGGTTGCACTCCTACTAACAGCTAAAGCCATAGACAAAGCAGACTGTTAGATGGTAATGTCTTCCAGTATCACTATCTCACTTGTTTGAGAATTGTGATAAACTATGCACACTGAGTCAGAAATACGGAATCTTATTTCCTCCACTTTAACTTTTCCCATTACATTTTCAAACTGCATTTATTAAGTTTGATTTCAAATAATCAAATACGTTTCAGAAAATAATATTGTTCAATATCCTTGACTCTTTACCAAAAATCTAAGTGCCTGCAAAAGATTCCTTCTCAGGAATGTCTAGTGTACATCTTTATATTTCAATATCTGCACATACTACATTATGATCATTATGACAAAAAGCATTCAATCCTATCTCAGGTAGGATCGAAAAATATGCATGAATGTTAGTAATAATTATACCTACTCCTTCCAAAATATATTGCTCATCATCAGGACAATGCTAATCTGAATTAGGATATACATAAAATAAAACAATGCTTGTTTTTTCAGGTAGGTATGACTATTTGACAGTATGACTTGCAGATTATAACAAGCATGAAATGGCAAAAATTAGATCTTGGTTTTGACATTTATATTTCTATTTACTAGCATTGTGAACTTGAGCATTTTTTTCCTTATCTTCAAGATGGGCAAATATCTATCCCTGCACAGTTGTTCAGAGCAAATGAGATAGATGGAAGACTTGGTACTAAGTACTGAACATAAGGCTTCTAAGGAAAATCATTATAGCTTTGTGATTAAACACAGGAGCTTTGGAAGCTTTAATAGCCAGCTTCCTACTGTTATTGTGATCTCAGGCAAGTCAATTGGATCTCCGAGATTTGATTCAACTCTGAAATGGTAACTCAGTTATATATTTCACAAGGTCTTTCTTAATATATATATATATTATATATATGTATTTATATAATATGTATTATATATATTATATATGTAACACTTAGCACAGTGCCTGACACATGACAAGTACTTAAATGCTAGCTATGAAAGACTCAGCTTCATCAGAAGAGATGTCACTAGTTATGTTGAGGCTTCTTGAAAAATTTATTAAGGTACTATTTTTATCTTATAATTCATTTTTATTATCTATATGTGACTAAAAGGCATGTTCAATGTATATCACCAGATACATCTGATAAAAATACTTTTAAAAATAGTACCAACTTTTTATTAAATGTTACATTCAGTAATGTATCTGAAAGACTTTGCATTTTTCCTCCACTGGACAATTTATTTGGAGACATTGTGATATGACTTCCTTTTTGAGAAGCAATTTTTAAAAGAATAAAAGCAAAAAAAAAAAGCCCACAGTATTTCTTTTATTAATTGTTTATTTCAAACCACATGCATAGTCATAATTAAGAGTGTTTTTATTTTGTACATTGTGATCTCATTTTTCACTTATGTGCCTATTATTTGTTATTTCTGCTGAAGGGCAACCAGCAGTCACTGTACTTTGAATAATAAAAATCTTAAAAAAAAACAAACCTTAACATAAATATAGACATGGTAATATATTTTGGAAAGTGCAATATCTAGTATTACTCTCTTTTAGAATTTAATGCATTTCAATATTTTATCATGGTGATTTATTTTGGCACATTTTTACCCCTATGCTGTAAAAGCAGCTTTCTGGAAGAAAAACTACTGATTGAATAATTACAGAACCTATTTATAGACAAGTACTTTTTCACTGCTTCTGAGACCTAGAGAAGCATATATTTTATTGTTAATCATCAAAGACCCATTTTCACACTAAAGTAGAAAATGTTGTGCTTGTCAAAACAAGTTTCCTTCTCAAATAACCCCAGCCAGGTCATGGTTTACTTATTTTTGGAATCTTTAATTTCAAAAGTTTAAGGAGCAATGGAAATCCATGTACAAATACTAAACTTATAAATACCTGTTATTACACAAAAGAACTACCTAGTAGAAATGACATGCTCTTTTATTGTTTTATCTCTAGACTCTAGAACAGATTAGGAGTTTATGATAGGAACAGATAAAGGATATTTATGTTTCTAAATGGAGGAAAATTGGGGGCAATTAATAATTGTCTCCTAAGATAAACTCATTCTTCTAGTGGTTTTATAAATGTTTTCTTTCAAAGCTATGAAATAATCTATTAAGCAGTTTGACTATTTTATATGAGAAACGTGTCTGTGTGCATTTGTCTTGTGTATGTAATATCAAGGACTTATTCTTACTCTGTTCCAAGAGTTCTGATCAATTCATTATGTATTTTCTCTTTTAGATTCACAGTAACCTTCTAAGATAAATGCTATTTACAGTTAAATCAACAATAGCATAGAGAGATTAAGTAACTCAACTACAGTCTTACAGCTTGTAAGTAGAGTACTTAATGTTTTAATTCAGTTAGCTTGACTTCAAAATTCCTGTTTGTAACAATAATGTTGTAACTTCAGAAGCATGCTTTCAGGCCTTGGATGGTTTGCCTACTTGACTGTCAGCTATGTGGTTTTTGCTCTTTAGTTTTCCATTAGAAAGTCATACCGTGCTCACTTTATTGGTGGGCAATCATTTTGCAGTGTATACAAATATCAAATCATTATGTTACACACTTTAAACTAAAATAATGTCCTATGTCAATTATATCTTAATAACAGACAGATGGCTAACAGGTACTAGAAAAAATGTTTGTCATTACTTATTAAAAAGTCCCACACTGTTGGTGGGACTGTCCATTGGTGCCAAATAATATAGAAAACAGTATGGAGATTCCTAAAAAAGAAAAAAAAATACATACTATATGAACAAGCTATTCAAATTCTAGATATTCATCCAAAGAATAAGAAAACACTAATTTGAAAAGATCTGTACTATTCATTACAGCATTATTTATTGAAAAATATCCATTAATGGATCAATGGAGAAGAAGATGTGCTATATAAACATGATGGAAAACGACTCATATTTAAAAAAAAAAAGATGAAATCTTGCCATCTGCAGCAACCTGGATGAGGCTTCAGGGGATTTTGACAAGTGAAATAAGTCAGATGGAGGAAGACAAAAAGCGTATGATTTTATTGGCATGCAGATAGTAAACAAACAAAATAAATGAACAAACAAAACAACACAAGAGCAAGCACTTGGATGCTAACTACAGAATGATGGCTACCAGAGGGGAAGAGGGTAAAGAGGTGGTAAAGCTGGTCAAGGGGGGTCAATTGTATGGTGGTAGATGGAGACTAGACTTTGGGGAATGGTCATAATGTAGTATATACAGATATTGAAATATAAATCTGTACACTGGACATTTAGGTAATAAAGTGATATTAGCTAACTAAAAAAAAAAAACCAGAGAGAATTGGGAATAGAAGTATATACTCCAATAAATACAATTAATAATTGTCTGATAATACTTTTTGTAATAATACAATGAATAAAACTGCCACAGTATTAAGTTCAAGATAAAAGCAGTCATTTAAAAATATATACAAGGTCAAAAATATTTTTATTAAGTGTAGTTTCCTTTCTTGTAATTTAGTGAAAAATAGAACAAAAAATTGCTTTACCAAGGGTTTATTAAAGCACAATAATTTTTAGGACAACAGCATAAAGAAAAAATAGAAATAAAGATTGTGTGAAATAATCTTCATAAAATTAAAGTAAAATAAAACTATTAAACATGGACATCTCTACAGCAAGAGTGGCATTTGGTAACGATGTAGAGAGGATATCATAGAATTATAATCACAGCCATTCCATTGGAGGAAGGTTTCCCTGGTAATTTCTGAATCCTTAACTTTGTTTTCAAACTAGAAGGCATTTTCTTTCTAACAAAAATCAAAGGATAAAAAGTCTATTTTTTCCCCCAATCACTGAGAAGTTCTGCCAGATGTTGCACTGAGCAGAGAGCAAAAAGAAAGGGAAATGAGTGGGTAGATAGGATTGAAGTGGCAATTATGACAGGCTTGTCCTAGAGCAAAAATTGGATACTTAAACATTGCAAAAAATGGTGCAAATAGGAGCAAGCTTTAGCACTTTGGAAACAGTGGATGAAAAGGCTACATTTGATGTTTGAACTTTTTTTTTTTTTTTTTAAAGATTTATTTATTTATTTATACAAGCATTGGGTACAGGCAGAAGCGCGGGAGGGCGAGAGAACTCATCAGAGCCAGAGCGGGGAACAGAACAGGTAGACTGACAAAGAAATACATTGCTGAGGGGAGCAGCGGTGGCGGCAGGAGAAGTCTGCGCGCCACATGGGCCCCTAGCTGGTGGCCGGGGATTGAACCGGCGCTGCAGAGGCTGCGGGCAGCTTCGCAACCCAGCGCTCAACCGCTGCACCACCTGATGTTTGAATTTTTGCTCAATTTGGAGATGAACATTTTTATAACCAAAATTGCTTTCTTTCACACAGATGAATACTCACCATTGTACTGTTGGCTCGGAACAAGGTAAGCATGGGTTCCAGAGAAGATTGATTTCAAACACAAAGAGTCTGGATGACCACAGAAAATGGACCTCCTTGGCCAGATTGAATTGACTATGACTGGTCCTTTCATAAGGAGGTATTAATGAGCAAGTCAGGCCAGTTTTTAATGAGAAAGAGAAAAGTAACACCTGAAGTCTCTAGCTGAAATTTGGTGTTCTCCTGATAAATAATTTGCAGAACATAAATATAAGGTGAGGCTACTCTATGATCACTTTGCATCAGGACAAAAATAAGACCACTCAGTAATAATGTCTGAACAAGTAATAGCCATGAACATTTTTCACACCAAATAACCAATTGTGATCAAGATGAGTGCTTGTTGCCTCTTTACCAATTACATCTTTAGCTTCAATCCAGATACCCAATCACAGTTATCCACATTTCCTGAGCTTCCCTGAAACCTCTCCACAAATCATAATTACAAATCCTATAATAATATTGTTCTAATACCCTCTTCTGCTCTCCAGTTCCCTGCTGAGTGTTTTCCCTTGATGCAAAGTACCATTAAACCCAACTTATTCAGCCACAGGTGCACTCCTGGTGACCTTGGGCTAGACAGTGTTGACAATCATTTGCTGTATAGACAATGATGTAGAAGTTAATTTTATGAATGAGGTCTTTAAAACTTTTCTATGGCTTAAGCAAAATGATTTGATTTTTATTTCCTTTTTCTTTCCCTTGTTTTGAACTGAGGTGACATTGGTTTACAACTCTGTATGTGATCAGAGGCAGAGGATTAAAAAAAAGATCAAATGTATGAGTAGCTCAAAACATGCAAATACTAAAATGCAGAAAGGCATAAAGAAACATCTGAAAAAGACTTTGATATCATCAGAAACTTGGAAAATCTCTCTTTTTCTCACTCTCTCCTCTATTTTCCTCTGAGTATTTATTTTAACTCACTTCCCTTTTTCCTGTAGAATAGTTTTCTCTGAAGTAATATAGACTCCTTCAGCTGCTAGAAACAATTACAATTTAGTAACACAGGGAAGCTGATTCCAGGGTTTGCATCATAGATAGTCACACATCTGGCTTGTCCCAAACAGAAAAAGTAAGACCACATGTCTTATGATTGAATAAGCTTAAGAACATGACCCAAACCCACTAATGATGACTCAAGGGCTAGGAACAAACTGTAAAAAGTGTTATCACATGTTGGAATTTTATCACATAAGCTAGTTATGGTCTCAATTTTTTTTGTTAACTTTATGACTCCTAAATTATAAACTGAAGAAATGTATATATAGACTCATTTGAGAATTGAGGTAATAGTAAATATTGCAGTCCTTACAATAAGCAGAAATTTTAAGGTATTTTAGACATAATATAACTTTTCCCTAGTATGTACTGTACATTTCATATTTATGAAAACACCCATCCATTTGGTCTAAAACAATAGCAAGACAGTGTTTAAATCACTGTTATGATTAGGCTGTGTTCTGATGGTCTTCCCAATGGCAGTCTCCTAGTCTCCTGGCCTCCATCTCAAATCTCTGAGAGCCACTTCTCCCTCCAGGGTTTGGCTGCTGCTACCAAACCAGCTCAGCTGGTTTGAGTAGCTCAAAACATGCAAATACTAAAATGCAGAAGGACATAAAGGAACATCTGAAAAAGACTTTGAAATCATCAGAAACTTGGAAAATCCACAACCCCCACAGCTGATATAACAGGAAAGTTCTGGGACAGAGGCCATAGATGGTACCAGGAAATAAGCACAGTAAGAAGAGACTCGCAGTCCCAGGCATTTGAGGGTGTCTATAATTCCAAGAATGCTGCATTTTGTACATCTGTTGTGGTCTCCACTTTTGATGGATGGGGAAGTATTGTATCACTTATGAAGGTATCTTCAAGACTCTGCACCTTACCTTTGAACTTCCTGTAAACACTGTGCATAGAAAGCTTCTGAGCCAGCAGGAGGCCCTTACCAAAGAAACAATATGGAATCAAAGAGTTTAAATCAAATGATGTCATACTTGTTTCCTTCCAAAAAGTTCAACCATGATATTAAATACAAGTTCACTGATTCAATGATGACTATGAACTTGAAGGTAAATGGGGAATACAAAGAAAAGGTGCTTCAATGCAGGGACAGGGTAACAGCAGCAATGTCTAAGACCCCAAATCACACATGTTCAGTGGATGGACTCCATGAAATGTTCATGTTTAATGAGGACTACAATATAAAGGCCACCTGTATAAGCAGTCTTTCGTATATGGTCCTCTTAGAGAAGGAAATGCAAAACAGTTCCTTCAGTAGGGGAAGTATGCAGGATACTTGATGTAAGAGTTTGAATTGAGTCCCCTGTACCACTTGTGGATTGCCATTGAGAACCATGACCAATGCATTGAAGAGGGGAAGCACACTTCTGCAGAGCAGCACACACCCCATGCCCTTTTTGCCACCATTCACCTGTCCTATCCAAATGATGCCCACCAGCTAATGCTGGCTACTTTGACTACTGGAGATAGCTATAATCCAGTTCAGCACTAGGTGGGGCAGGTCTCAGCAGTATCTGTAAAAGTCACAGCAGTATCTGTATACTCAGGGTTCCTGAGATTTGTGTTGCCTTTTCTGCTACCAGAACCGTCTTCCCAGTCTCTTCAGAGGAGCTTTCTCCTCCTAGCTACTATGCATACTATCCATGTCCACCAGTAGTCAAGCCAGCAAATGATCACCATGGCCTGTGTGACCTAGGCCAATGGGTCACAATGGAATCACAGTAATTCCACCACCCTCATCCTTGGGTCACCTCCTGCCCCAATGGGTAAACGCTACAGCATCGACCTCAGAGACATGCCACCAGACAACTCCTCATCCCCAAGGTGGGGTGCTCTAGAGTGTAGTGCCTCCTCTCTCAGCTTCCTTACCACTTTATCCCTACATCCCTATATCCACCACCACCACATTCAATCTTATGTCTACCAGTAGTTGCCTTCTGCTCACTGGGGAAATGGAAAATTGTCCAGGCCATGACCTGAGACCTCCATGAGCAGAGTGAACAATGACCTGTCTCTTCCCCCAGCAGCTCAGATCAGTCTCAATCTCCCATGCCCCCCTTTACCTGAGGGAACTGAGGGATTCCTGACTGTACCTTGAATGGCAGGGACCTCAAAGTGGGCAGGGCTAGGGTCCCGGTGTGGAAGGAGGGTTCCTGCTCTGCCCCTGCCATTCCCAGTCCATCTTGACCTTCCATCCTTTCTGCTATCCCCCACTGCAGATGAAAGAACTTATATTTTCTAGTCTTTATAACATCAGACATTCTTCCCCATTAACTTTCATGATCTTGTAGACACATATATGCACCATAAAGGTGGTTGGACAAGAACTTCTGTTACTTTCTGTACTTAAAAGTATTTTAAAATTTAAAAGATATT
Organism: Talpa occidentalis; assembly: GCF_014898055.3. Classification (NCBI taxonomy): domain Eukaryota; kingdom Metazoa; phylum Chordata; class Mammalia; order Eulipotyphla; family Talpidae; genus Talpa; species Talpa occidentalis. The sequence goes on from NW_023604972.1 coordinate 24,454,718, forward strand.
TTAACAAAAAAATCAATATTTGATCAAATCAATTTTACTTTCTATCAATAAGTATTTAGACTAGCATTGATTGGCTATCTCTTTAACTTTTAATCCTTACCCAAGAATCTCATACTTAACATGTGGTTGAGTTTAGCTTATAGCAATTCACAAAAATAAAATTATCAAATAAGTTCAACCAAGGAGGATATTTATAAATAGACTTGATTGTTGCATAAAGAAAAGGATTTTTATTGGGTAAAAACCAAATGCTTAAAAATTATGTGAGTTCAGGTTGTTCAGTAACATCCTCAGTCCCAAAATGTCATAAAATTAAATTGTCCATAAAATTAAGTTTTCATGCTGAAAACTCATAAGTTTAAAAAATTATTTATTGGCTGTTTTGACTGAAAAAGTATATGTGAACTGTTTTAATCAAGCATTTAATGATTTCCAAAGAATGTAGATAAGTCTCGTTAATATTATAAGGAATTGTTAACATGCTTACATTTGTATTGTAAATAAAATTTTGCTTGGATCCTTTTCAGAGAGATATTTTGAAATGCTTATTTAAGTAGGTTAGTAATTAAGTTTTCAATCTCTTGCAAGAGTGATGTAGTCTTTAAAATAAATGTATACTTACATTAAGATAGATTAATGTTCATAAAGAATGTTTCCCAAAATAATCCCCTAAACACCACCTCATCAATATGCAATATGCTCCGGGAGAAAAGTTTTCTGTAGAACAATATGCTTAGGGAATTCTATACATTGTTTCTTTCTGTTTGATAGTCACAATACATTAAAAATGTATTGCAATCTTGTGGCATAGAGATTGGTTCAAAATAGTTTAACTTGTATTTAAAAATCCTCTATCCATGGAAACCTTTATCTTTAAAATAAAAATTTTTTCTTAGGATAAAATTTCAACTGTGTTGCTACTGAGAAAAATTAGTGTATTACTTGCTGATTTTTTCCCTGAAAATTCACAAAATTCCTCGATAAAAATAAATAATGGCTGTACTCAAATTTGAAGAAAGAAATAAGGTGATTAATGAGGCAATGCATAGAACAACATATATCGACTTTTTGTTCTACTTTAGGTGGCTAGATCTAATTGGAATATTTTTTTCTAACGCTAAAATCCTAGAGGCTTTTCCTCTTACAGTTCAGGAGAAAAGACTCAATTCAACAACATTTATTGATTGCCTACTGTGGGCAATGCATACTTCTAAGTACTATTAGGGAGAGAACAATAATCAGACATTAATTTTTGTCAGACAGAATTTCAGCATCTCGTAGGGAATTACCTTCTCCACTTCTAACACTTATTACTCTAAGATAAATTGTGAAAAATACTTGACTGAAGAATGGACAAAATGTTTACAAATCTTATAGCACAGGGAACAGTAGATAAAGACTTCCTGGAAGAGGATACAAAAAAGATTAACATATTTGAGCTTGGAACTGCTCAGGATGATAGGGTCATAACTTAAGAGGTCAGTTCATGGACAGACAGTTATGAATCGAAATTACACAACAGTTAAGGGATGTGATATGATATGTGGTATGACTGGAAAAAAATAGCCATTGAAATATTATAGGGAATCTATAATTCTAGGAAAAAGAATTTGAACCTGACTTTGTACTATGAAAAACTGGATATTGAGTAGCCAACTGAATATTTAAATCAAGGATTATCTTTTGAGTAAAAAATTTACAATTTTCTAAAGATAATTCCAGTGGAAAGATATCAGACAAACTAAAGATCATATAACCTAGAGACAGAGAGACCAATTTAGAGGCTATTTAAATTATTCAGAAGAGTATTCGAAGGCCTGACTTATAGCAAATAGAAAGAACTGGAAATTGCACATACAGGAAGAATTTCAGAGACAACACAGTGTAAATGATTGAGACGCAATGTGGGAGCATGAAAAAGTTGAGGAAACACAGAGGATATGAAACCTTGGATCATCGAGGAAGATGAAATGTATGTGGTTTTCTAGATAAGTGAGTTAAGCTCTCCTTCTTCTAATTTCTGCTCTTTGCCAGTAAAACCACCCCAACACATAGGGACAACATTCACTCCAGGATCCTCACAAATCTCCATTTACCGGTGGAAATTGAAGTTTTGAGTCTAAATGACTTAGAAGGATGAGGATTCTGCAAGGAAAAAAGGCAGGAGAAGCAAGAATGGAGAGGAAAAGACTGCTACTTACTTGTTCTTTAAAATCTAGAGGTCTTGGGCCTCCCCTGGTGGCACAGGCAGTTGAGCACAGCCCTGTGAAGCTGTCCCCAGCATCTGCAGCACCGGTTCCATCCAGCCGGTTGGCGAGGGTACCCCATGGCGCGGCAGACCTCTCCTGTCTAGCCTGCTGCTCCCCTCAGCAGTGTATTATTTTGTCAGTCTTCCTGTTCTGTTCCCTGCTCTGTCTCTGGTAAATCCTCTCACCCTCCTGCGCATTTGGCCTGGACTCCTGTTCTTGTATAAAAAATAAATAAATCTTTAAAAGAAAAAATGAGACTCAACAACAACAAAGAAACTAATCCAGTCCAAAAATGGGCAGAAGAGCTAAAAAGAAACTTCTCTGAAGAGGAAATGCAAATGGCCAACAGGCATATAAAAAAATGTTCAACATCACTTGTAATCAGGGAAATGCAAATCAAAACTACCATGAGATACCATCTTACACCAGTGAGAATGGCACATATTAAAAAAACTAGCAACAACAAATGTTGGCGAGGATGCGGAGAAAAAGGAACTCTTCTGCACTGTTGGTGGGAGTGCAAACTGGTCCAACCACTATGGAGAGCTGTGTGGAGATTTCTGGACCTACTAAACATAGAGCTTCCATATGATCCAGCAATTCCACTCCTAGGTATTTACCCAATGGACACAGAAACATCAATTCCAAAGGACACCTGCACCCCTATGTTTATAGCAGCACTATTTACAATAGCTAAGCTTTGGAAATAGCCCAAATGCCCAAAAATAGATGACTGGATCAAGAAGATGTGGTACATATACACCATGGAATATTACTCAGCATTCAAAAAAGACAAACACATGCAATTTGCAGCAACATGGATGGCACTGGAAGGGATCATGCTCAGTGAAATAAGCCAAAAAGAAAAAGAAAAATACCGGATGGTCTCACTCATAGCAGGAATCTAGAAAACTTAAATAAGGGACCAGGAAAATGAATAACTATAAGAAAGTGAAAATCAAAATCAACAAAAAACTATGAACCAGAGATACTTTTTGGGGGGTGGGGGCGGGAGGGGAGGGATTGGGGTCAGAATGGGGGGGTTGAAATTGTATGGGGAATATAAAAATAAAATTAAAAAAAATAATGAATAAAAAAAAAACATAGTAATGGGAAACAGATGGCTGACTATACAAATAATAATCCAGTAAGCACTGAGTACTGTGCAGCGTACAGAAAAAAAAAAAAAAGAAAAAAGAAAAAAAAATCTAGAGGTCTTCCATCTAGGGAGCTCAGAAATAAAATAAGTCATTAATAATCAAGACAGTTCAAAATTAGTGTTTTAGAGAGTCAGTTCTTCAAAAATTTAGTGAAGTTAGCAAAAGTTGTTAAATTATGAGATGAAAGCCTTTTAATGGACAGAATGTAGATAAGCCAAGCGTGGAGTGGACATTCTAAGTAATGTGAATAAAGACAAGGACACTTGTGTACATGCAAGTTCATTTACTTAATCTACCATCCATTCGTTTACTAAGTTTTGAATGCCTACTAATGTTCAGACAAAATCTATAGAGAGTATTAGAAGATAATAAAGTCAGACAAAGATAATTGTAGTAATTTATAATCCAAGTAACCCTTACTGACTGACCACTGCAGGAGATTCTTTGCCTACTTCAGTGATTTAATCTTAGTAATATTCCTTTGTAGATAAGCAACATAGTTTGGAGATATAGAGGAACATGGTATCTTTTCAGAGAAGAAAACCACATCAAGCACGTGTTCTGGTGCAATTCTTCTACACATCTTACATACGGTAACTTTCAGGTATGGGTGCAATCATTTTTAAATTTGGAGGTTGAGAATAGAGAAAGATTGTGAAGGATCTCAAAGTTAATGACAGGATTTGTTTTAGTCCTGAAACAGACGGAAGACATACTAATTCTGTATTATCAATTCCAGGCAGGGCCACACATGACTTTCATAGGACCTAGACTCTTAAGCTCTTTGTGTTCCTACCTCCATAAAATGTATTAGCAACTATATTTCATGACTGGATTGGTATAAAGATAAATATATATAGTTTAAGATCTTAAACCATTGTGGGCTATCTTGAGTTTCAGTAATGTTTGTTCTATGTCTTTGAAGAATGCCACTGAAACTTTGATTGCCTTAAATCTGTATATTGCTTTGGGTAAAATAGTCATTTTAACATTGTTCTTCCAATCCATGAGCAGGGATATGTCTCCATTTCTTTGTGTCTTTTTCTATTTCATGTAACAACATCTTATAGTTCTCATGATCTCTGTCCTTTGCCTCCTTTTTTCGGTTTAAATATTTTATTCTTTTTGGTGCAATAGATTCCTTGATTTCTTTCTCTTCTGGCTTAACCACTAATTCTCTACTCTCCTCCCAAGAATAAGGTCTGCTAGCCACGCACCCCTCTTTATTAAATGGACCAGGCACTATTCTTAATTTCCCTTGAGTAACGACTTTCAGTCACATCCTCCACTGGGAACCAAGGGCCTTCTCACCCTCTGGTTACTCCAAGGCAAGTCTCTTATTTCCCTCTCACTGTTGATGCTGTGCTGAATGAAACCAGTGAGATCTGCATGGTGCAGTGAGTTGCTCTGCCAGACATGGAGCACGTGTGATTAATATGCTGTTGTCTTCTCATCTGCCCAGCATCACCTGTCCCTGTTTTGAGTATCATTGTCCTCTTGGCCCAGGAATCCCTCTCTTACCAGTGGATGAATGTCAGAACAGCTTGTTAACACTATATATTAATATTAATGATTTTCTTTGAATCTAGCTCATTTTCTAAATTCGTATTTTAAAAAGAAAGCTGTTTTGTGAACTCCAAATGTATTGCTGTTCCCATACACTGTGCACACTGGAGAAGTAGACACTGGTCCAATATCCAAATCGACTGCAATAATATTTTGGGGTGTACTTTTTAAAATATAAACTCTTTATCTCAAGTGTTTTTAAAAAGAGAAGGAAACAATATGCATCCCCATAATTTTGTAAGGAAAACAGTTCATTCTAAATTAAGCTGTTTTTCCTTTCCTCATTATACCTAATACAACTAGACTTATGATCACCCTTAAAAAGTCATTACCAGAAGATTTGAAATGATATGCTTAAATAGATTCTGATTGCTAAGGCAGGAAGAACATGGACAATATGCTTTAAATCATTTTGTGAGCTATAAAAACCTGCATGAGTGTAATGAGTCATCTTGTCTGGGTCAGTGAATTTTAAAGATTGCTGAAAAAGCCACAGGGTTTCTCCTGGGTATGTTGCGAGTTATTGGAAGGGCATGTATAGAGGTGGGTGGGGGCAACAGGTTCTGCCCTAACCTCTGCCCCTTCCTCTTCTCTCACTCCTGGGTAACTTGAAATAACCAGTCACAAAAGATTTTATGGCAGCAATGATCCTTCTGCACCTGATGTTTTAAAATTTGTTTCTCCTAATCTTATTTATCTCTGACTTCATCCAGCAAATGTAGAAAATTTTACACTTGAGAAACCAGAAGATTAAGTCAAAGTTGAATTCAATAAAACAAATTAATGTGAAAAAAAAAACCAGTTAATTGCAACTTGGTAATAATGACATACGCTTAAAGTGATGAATTGAAATACAAAAATTTTTTTGTTGTTGTTTTCCTTGTTGGAAGATAAATGTGGGCATCTTGAAAAACCCCTGAACAACTTTTTGAACTTTAAAATGTTACAGTCCATTATTTATACCAAATATACACAAACATGTGTATGACAATGTTTGCTAACAATGTATTCTAGGGTTGCCATCCCTTAACAATACATTCCCTCTCAGCTTTCCTATTTATGTCCTCCTCTTACCTACTTCAAGTGGATATAAGAAACACTGGTTATCATCCTGTTCATTACAGTCCTTGTTTTGAAAGAATAATTCCTATTGTCTCTTTTACAAAACCAGGTCTCGGTTTTCTTAACCTTTCTTCATAACTATTATTTTTCAGTTGTTCAAACATCCTTCTGATTTCTCTGGACTTTCTTCATGGCCTCTGTAGGCATTTTAAAAAGTGAATTGATATAATCTCTACCAAAGACATTGCTATTTTGCCTTTTAAGGCAAACTTCACATAACGTGATGTTTTTTCCTTGTTATATTTTTCAGGGATAGTTTGCTATGTACTTTTTAAAGTCTAGTATTATGAATATTCTACTTACTAAAAAGTTTCTGAAGGTTGGGATTATATCCTAAATATAGTTAGTCACCAAACGCCTTCCATGATTGCATGTTATAATCAAAGTAATACAGAAGTAATAAAAGGCACAATGATAAAATGCTCAGAGCCAAAGTGGGAAAGAGAACAGGAAAGAACAGAGCAGAACCAACAGAATTCACCTGTTTCTAGGTGCTCGCCATACTAATCTATTTTCAATATATTCTTAACATCCATGCTATACCAGAATTATTTTTGACATTGAGGATACTGAAATGACAGTAATGTTTCCTGTCCTCATAAATTTTGTGACCTAACAGGTAATATGAATGTTGCAGGAATACTTACACAGTAGTTACTCATGATCTTAAGAAGTGCTACAAAGGACGAGTACTAATCACACTGAGAACACAAATATCAGGGTACCTGCGGGGTGGGGGTGTGATGATATCTTCCTGGGTGGGAAGGATTGATAGTTATGGACTTTTCCCAAAAGTAATGCTTAAATTAGTTTCTGAAAGTAGGATTAGTCTGAAGCAGAGGGCAGTGTGGATAACCAATTCTCTCTCTTACTCTTATAAGAAGTTAGGTGGTACCTGATTAGATGAAATGTAGTGATTATCTTTTCTGTTTTGCTTAAAGATAATTTTAGACTTTTCTAGTGCAACATTTAAAGGAACTAATTGAACCATATTGCAGAGACACTTGCAATTAGATTAATTTTAATTAGTTACAATACATTTAAATTACACAGTATGAAATTGAGTTACTTCTTGCTCTAATATTTCTTTGTGCAGCAGCTTCATGATGTGTTTCTATTTTGGTAAGTGAATGTTACATTTCTGGCTTATTTCAAGTGTAATTTCATTTTCATTTTTTTAAGGCAAATAAATTGAGTGAAAATTAGTTTCCCTTTCTTGAAATTTCATTTGCTTATTAAGGTTAAACCATCCCATAAAGTGTTTCAAAGGATACTATGCCATGTGGAAATAAGACAGATCCAACGGAGGGATAGTTTCCTCTTTATATTAAACATTTGAATGATATTTTTTTCTACAAGTATGTTGCTAGTTAAATAATCCTAATTTAAGAATATCTTTATTAACGATCATCTTAATCCTTTAAGATTAAGGATTATTTTAAATCTTTTTTCTTTTATTCCTCCTCCATGTACATTTGAAATTTATTACAGAGTCAGGAGAAAAGAAAAAAAATGCAAATAATACTTTTTGAGTGAGGACATGAGCATATATTTGATGGAATAACTATTGACAGTTGGTTGTATTGTCAGATCTTTCACTGAATAAGTGAACTCTTCATTAACAACTTTTAACTGAAGAACAGGCTACAATGAAACTAGACAAAAAAAAAAAAAAAAAAAAAAAAAAAGCCCAAACAAAACAACAACAAAAAAAACAAAAAAGATCACATAGATCTCATAGATTTTTTTTAGAATATTTCTCTATCACTCTTGAAAGAATTTCTCCTGTTTATCTGCCCAAACTGTTTGCTCTCATAGCTGGTGTCCTCTGCCCACCCTTTTTTTTGGAATTGATAATTTATATTCTACCTTTCCTTCCTTTTTTTTTTTTTTTTTTTTTGTAAACTGTGAATCCATCTTCCTTTACTGTATGTTAAGTAGCCACTGCTTTTTTTTTTTTTCTTTCAGAAAACTAGTACAAGTCAGATTCCCAGTTACTAGCTTACTTAAAACAACAATTTGTGTAGTTAATAGCCTCTTAGACTAAAATCTACCCAATGCACTGGGCAGCTCTTTGTCTATGTTGTGAGAAAGGCAAAGCCATTATGAATGGTATGTGATAAAATGATAATGACGAAAAATCACAGAGGCTTTCATCGAATGTGCTTCCAAAAACAAGGTCAATGAAGGGGTCTCTACTCTTCTATTTATACTCACATTAAAGGTAATGAAGCTCAAAATTTCCTCGTGATCCACTGGAGTGGAATAAAGACTTCCACACAAATTTGCAAACAGCCATTGAGTCATTCAGTTTAACAATGTGACAATCCGTTCTAATTCTCTGTAGTTAATCTTTAAATGCTATTACACATTTTTTTGAGTCAAGTGAAAGAAATGACCTTAACACAGCTCTTTTAGTTTTTTTTCCCCTTTGATTTTATTTGATTTTTAATACAATTTCCCCAGGTAGCTATTGGCTTTGCATGCATGGACATTATAAATTAAAGTCAGAAATAACTCCTCATTTTATTCTATTTTATATTTTATTTAACTCAGAAAATACATTTTTTAACACTTTTATATGTTTTAGGAATACAACTTCATACCTTTTCCAATTTATGATACTGCACCATGCCTACCACTAAAATTCTAACAACCTTCCACCAATAACCAATAGACTCTCCTCTATCTGTTCCTTTCACCACCACCTCCTACCCTCTTCTCCTCTAGGAACCATCTTTTGTTTTCAGAACCTTATTGAGTAGAATATGTGCGTGTGTGTGTGTGTGTGTGTGTGTGTGTGTGTGTGAAATATGGAAGTGATAAAAGTCCATAGATAGGAGAGTATGGGAAGTAGATTCTCACAAGTCCCTCCAATTAACTTGTGCAGACAGTATAATCCACAAATCACTGATTAACAAGTCACAATCCATGCATAGATGACCCACAGGCAACTTAGTCTTGCAACTATGTTTGCTTGATATTGGTGTTAGATTTGGTGTTAGTATGCAGTATTATAAAAATGGTATCAGTTGCCAATATTTAAAAATCTGACTATTTTGGGGCCTCCCCTGGTGGCGCAGTGGTTGAGCGCTGGGCTGCGAGGCTGCCCATAGCCTCTGCAACGCCGGTTTGTTCCCCAGCTGCTGGCAAGGGTCCTACAAAGAAAAAAAAATTCTGACTATTTTGCATGCATTATTGACTTAGTTTTTCTTGAAAAGGGTCAGTCTCCAGTTTGCCTGCATTTCTGCATGATATCCATCAACCTGAGTTGAGTGCCCATGGCTTCCTTGGGCAGGCCAGGGGCTCTCTAATTTTACTTGTTTTCTTAAATTGTCTTATGCCAGCAGTTAATTGATCTGTGATCACAGATCAAAGTGCTTAAAAAAGAGGAAAAAATTAAGAACTATTTAAGAAGTGTATTTCCACCTTGAGCAAAATATCATATAATAATTGTTGTATACTTGACTAAAGACCCAGCAGATGCAAGATCCAGTGACCCTCTCCCCTCATTTAACTCTAACCAGTCTCTCATATTTATTCAGAACATATACCAAAAAATTAAAATGAATTTTAATTTTTTGGTATATGTTCTGAATAAATTCTTCCAGGTCATATATTTTCTTATTAACTGTGATTAATCTAATATTTAATTTATTCCATGAAGCTTCTCTTTTATATTTCAATAATTATGTTTTTTATTTTTTTGCTTGGTTCTTTTACTTATACTTTTTTCATTGTATCTTTTCCTTGTTTTTTTTTTTTTGTATCTCTTATCATTTTAGACATGTTTTATCATACGTTATAATTGTCACATTATCCTATGTTTCTGTTTGTGTGTCTGCTGATTCTCATGTCATCAGCGGAATGATAGGGTATTGTTCAGTTTGTACGGTCAATCCTATTAAGAGAGGATTTGGGGGCCTCCCTGGTGGCACAAGAGGTTAAGACACAACCTACGAGGCTGTCTGCAGCCAGGGAGCAACCCACATGGTGCAGAAGACCTCTCCTAACTTGCCTGCTGCTTCCCTCAGCAGTGTACTTCAGTCAGTCTGCCTGTTCTGTTTCCCACTCTGTCTCTGGTGAATCCTCTCACCCTCTGCACCTCTGGCTTGAGCCCCAGCTCTTGTATGCATAAATAAATAAATCTTTTAAAAAAAAAAGAGAGAGAGAGGATTTGGTTTGAGTTGGCCAATTGTTCTAGAGACATTACTAACTCAAGAATACTTTGATTTAATTTCTGTTTAACAAAGCATAGGTGATTGAAATTAGTCTCTAATAACTTGTGGTGTAGGATCCATAATTATAAATCATAGAGGAGACTAAATTTTCCATCCAAAATCTCAGGTCCAAATATGAACTTCATTATTTCCTCTTTGTGCAGATATATGGAGTTTTTAAGTTGACATTTTTGAGGAGGTAAAGCTCTGAAAGTCCAGAACTTTGTGCAAAGTATCAGTTCCAATTTTCATCCATACAGGCTTTCACAAGTCCTCCTATGAACATCAAAACACAGAAACCCTCTAGGTTCTTGATGACAATGAGTTCCCCAAGGATGCTGAGTGTCAGTTTTTGTACTCACTACTTTGCCTTTCAATGACCTCTTCGTTTTATGACCTTGAGGAATTCACTTAAATTTTGTTAATAAAACTTTGAATATAAAAGCACATATATAATATGTATGTATACTACATATATATGCATATATATATATAGGTATATAATATTTTACCCAACATTACTATTTGCTTTGTGGAGGAGAGTTTTCAGGTTATCTAACCTATAATATTGCCAGAAATGGAAGTTTCCATACTCAATAGGAAAATTCATTTATTCCAAAAGCTATTACTGAGTGTCCATAATTTAACAGGTAATGTCTATTCTGTATTATATTAAAAACATATCATATATATAATATTAATGAATTTTTAATGTAGTAAGGAATTAACCAATAGAGAAAGAATAAATGATTTAAGTGACTTGCCAATCAATATTGCTAAAACAACCCAGCTTTTTCAATATATTTCATATTTTGAGTACACTCAGAAAATAACACTTCTGATATATTCAGTTTTTCCTGTTTCCTAACACAAAAATACTTATTTCACTCTGACTGCATTGCATTTTACTCTGACATTTACTTTCTGACCTTTTGTTTAAATGTGAATAAATAAATGTTTATGCAGATAGTCCCTAACTTAAGATAGTTCAGCTTGTGATTTTTTGATTTCACAATGGCATGAAAGCTTTATGCATACAGCAGAAACCATACTTTGAATTTTGCATTTTGATCATTTCCCAGGCTAACAATAAATACTCTCTTGGGATGTTGGACAATGGCAGTGAGCTGTAGCTCCAGCTCTGTCACAGGATCTTGAATGAAAACAACCTATCCAGTCTGTTAATTACTATCCATATAGTACTCAATACATCATATGTGATTGTCAACACTATTATAAAACATGTTTTGTGTTAATAATTCCCCAATTGTAGACTGATGTCAGTGTCCTAAGCAAATTCCAACGTAGAAAGTTTGAAGTTGCAACCAAAAGTAAAGCAGAACTACAAGGAATTATATGTTGTGTATTGGATGCATCTAAATGACAATAATAGAAGATGAAATTATAATTCAGTCAATAATTATAAAAAACATTTGCTATTTTATGTGAAAATCAATAGTATATAAATTATATTATCCTTGGGCCTCCCCTGGTGGTGCAGCAGTAGGGCGCTGGGCTGCGAGGCTGCCCGCAGCCTCTGCAGCGCTGGTTCATTCCCCAGCTGCTGGCGAGGGTCCCACAAATAAATAAATAAATAAATAAATAAATAAATAAATAAATAAATAAATGGCAAGCCCATTTTAAAAAAAAAGTATATTATCCTTGTCCTCAATAAACTTTTCTTCTACTAAAATTAGTTTTCCTTTTGTTTAATTTTGTTTAATTACAAATTTAATGAAAACATTTCTAACAATATAGATAACTATATTATAAATAAAGTTTCTTAACCTCCCCAATTCCCAGAAATGTTTCGTTTGCTTGCTGTATACCCTTCAAAATATTCTTTATTATTCATGAAAACACATGTGTACACTCAACTTTTGTTGGTTTATGAAAACAACATTTTACTTTGTGACTTGTTCTGCAAGTTGGTTTTTTAACTAAATATTTTGTGGTCATTTTTCATTGTAGTACAGAAAGACCACCCATATTTTTAGTGGTTGCATGGATATGCTGTCCCATAATATGCAACTATTTTTAAAAATTTCAAATATTTAGGCAAGTTCCAATGTTTATCTTAAATTGAACAGTCTATAAACTAAAAAATATTATCTACCCAAACAGTGATGACCTGCTGAAAAATATCTGGTTGGAATGTATATACTTTTCCCGTTTGTTACCACTTCACTTTGTGCTGTGTAGATCAATTCCAAGGGCTTTCTGAGACCTGGTCTTTAACTAAACAGCACTTCTTCCAAGCCATAGACTACCTCCAGATTCTCCACTTTTAGTTTTTCAAGAGGAAAATTATATTTATAAAGATCTTGAGTCTCATGGCCAATAAGAATACTCCTATATAAAAGTAGGTATGAAAAGAATGAATGAACTGGAGGGATTAAAATGGAAATGCTATCAAAAGCATGCTTTATGTGCACAGACAGCTGTGTATTTCAAAAACACACTAAAATTAACATGTTCAAGTATCTTTGCTTGATCTGGATAAATAGCCTATGGTTTGCAGAAAAAATTACATGTTTATTCTGGTTTATAAAAATCCATTTTAGAGATACAAATTGGATATGGACTATGAGAGTTATGAGTCTTTCTAACTCATAAAATAAACATAGCTAGTTTCCATATATTTAAAGGAATCAGTCTACAGTGCCTTAAGTCTAGACTCTAAAGGGAGAAAAATCATTTCCTCTAATGTATATTTAATAAACAAAACTGTCTACACAGAATTACTAATAGAAATTGCTTGGCCTACCAAATAGTCTCTGACCCAAAAGAAGATCATTAGAGAATGATCTTGCAATTTTTGAGTGAAAACTTGCTGTCTTTTTTTTTTTTATTATTGAGAAACTCCTCTTTGTGATAGGTATATTAAAAAATCTATTTCCTACTGTGTTCTCCCCACTGGCCATTGCACATTTTTCTACTGACCCTGAAACAATAAGCTCACTTCCAAACTGGCAGATAACTTCATTTACTCTGTTGGTAAAACGATATAAGTCTTTTAAAATGCATTACCTCCATTCTCTTCTCTCACCCTAAAAATGTATCTGTAGTTTTAACAATCATCTTTCTCGAATTTATGGGAACACGTATCCTCACACCTCTCCAGAATTAAGCTCTTGCTTCTGCCCTCAATTTTATATTTTATTAAATATTATAATTTTATCATTTATTTATGCATTAATTTCCTCACTGATTTAAGCTCCCATTTAAGACAACAGTGTTTTTCTTATATTTGTATTTCTTCAGTGTCTGCTCTTTATCTCATATATCAACCCTGACTTAAAAGATCTTCAGAGTCAAACTTTATGAAGATATACAACAGAGATGTTGCCAGACTAGGACTCTAGCAAGTTTCTCCTAAATCTTTTTGGTTTATACTAAGCCTTTAAATTTGTACTCATGAGTATCTTTAATAGCTTTTTAGATCTTTCTGGAGGTAGGTTTCTGGAGGTAGGTTTTAGATCTTTCTGGTAGGTAGATACAAACACTAATGAAATAAATGATTTATAAGTATTAAAGTTATCAAAAATCTTATTGATATACATTTTAGATATCTAGAGGTTAACTACCACTGTACTTAGCACAGCAAACTTTTATTAGATCTATTTAGACTCAAATTCGGTTTGACTTTCTTTTTTCATTACCTTTTATTGTTTTTTTTTGTTTGTTTGTTTAAAGTTTCAGAATTCATTTATCTGCATATTTAGTCCTTACAACAATTATCTGGTCATTCAGTCTTCTAATATTGTACATCTTTTAAAAGAAGGGGCATGTTTTACTGAACTGGCTTATGCTTATTTTGAAGGAACTGAAAAATGATTCTTCTAAAATGTCAAGAACACTGTATTATATCCTACCTTTATTCCAAACTTCTACAACACATATATTTCTATACAAAGATTTGTGAGTAGAACTGGTAAGTGAGAAAGTTATAATTGGGAGAGAAACCTGACCTCAATGACTGGGTCATGGCATGCTTTGACATCACTGCTCCAAAACCTGTCAGACCTTCAAAAACTCTGACTAAGCACCTGTTGCCCAACATGAAATGTGACTGAAGTTCTGAGCTGGGAAAAACTGTCCAAACCTTGACATGGGTTGGGGTGGAAAGTAAGATTATTGATAATATTATGATGAGAGCTCACCAATGAAAAACTATAAGCTATTTAAACAAGTTGGAAGTAAACAGAGTACCATAATTGCCTATGCATCTTTTTATAATAAATACACATTTTTTTGTTGTTGTTGTTCAGATGAAGAAAATTGCCAGAGAGAGTGTTTATGGAGAAAGAAAAAGTCTTCCTGATCATTCAGTGGGCTGATGCTCCAGGAAATATGTTTGCAATGAGGCAAATGTCACTGGCCCTTAAAAAGAAATCAACCTACCAGCTTTTCAGGAAGTACAGTGCCAGATGTCTCATCAGTTTCTGGAGCAGAAACTTGCCTTTTACTCAGGCAAGGGAAGAACAAGCAGTACTTCAGGAAGGTGAGGTCAGGAGAAGCTTTATTACTCATGCATAAGGTTTCAAACCTGGGTAGCTCTGTTAGGTCTGAACACTGGTCTAGAGACAAAGGGTCTCTTTTATACATAACCATCTTACAATGGTAACATCAGTCAGTGAGTACAAAAGTTCTTGACAAAAGGGGGAAAGATGCAGATATCCCAGCATGGCTTGGGAGATCAATCAGCCTGGCTAGTGGTCCAACCATGTTAGAATGTCACCTCCTTTAGATATGTTTATTAAGGAAGCAAACTTGTTATTTACATTTACTTTGCATTATTTACTGCACCAGGCCTGTGACTCTATAGCAGGAAACAGGAAAGATTTTGTTTGCTAAGCAGTTCATTTCCTCCCTTTGATGCCTTTGTGAATTGTTATCTCATAGGGCATCACAAGGAGACCTGACCCAGTAGGATATGGAGAGCAAGGATTCATTTGGTAATATACTTGAAAGATGGCAGGATTTGAAAGTAGGAGACTCACACTTAAGGTATACACAGTAAAGAGGCAGGAAGCGGGTGGAGCAGAACAGAGCATACTGGTAACAGTGAGACCTTTCTTGAATAAGTGTGCTGCCCTAACAACTGAGTCCAGGAGACAAGGGACCGACCACTGAAATAGAGACAGTGAAGCATACCTGAGAAACTGCAGAGCCAAGAAGTTTGAAGAAGGAAGACTTGCTTTTGAGGATAAGGAAGAGATTGAGCAGACAGAGAAAGGAAGTAATGCTATTATTAATTATGGAGGTAAATGAATACCTATCAATTGAAGATTGATTTACACTATAAAATGTACTTGCTTACTAAAACATTCTCTCAATATTAGTCACAGTATGACTTGGCACTCTCATAAATCTTGACTCCCAGGCCACTGGTGCTTATGTTACACTGCTAAATTGTAAATTAAGAAGGAGGAGGGTATTAGATTTGGGTCAATGAATTGCTGCTGACAACAGGGTCTTTTTGAGATAAATAAAGGAGGACTGAAGAAATACATTTTCCTTATGCTCTTAGTGATTGTGGAGAGGTCAGAAAAAAAGAGCAGCCTATAGCTAGAAAAGAACATTACAGGCCCTCCCCTGGTGGCCCAGGCAGTTGAGTGCAGCGCTGTGAAGCTGTCTGCAGCCTATGCAGCGCTGGTTCGATCACAGCGGGTGGGTGAGGGTCCCACATGGTGTGGCAGACCTTTCCTGTCTCACCCTATGCTCCTCTCAGCAGTGTATTTCATCAGTCTGCCTGTTCTGTTCCCCGTTCTGTCTCTGGTGAATCCTCTCACCCTCCCGCGCATCTGGTCTGTGCCCTGGTTCTTATAAATAAATAAATAAATAAATAAATAAATAAATAAATAAATCTTTAAAAAAAAATACAAAACTCTGAAAAGAATTCACTAAGTTAAATTACATATAAGAGATTTAAAATATCTCCTGAAAATAATTTTCAATTTAGTCTTCAGTGGAAAAAAAAAGTACAGTTTTAATGTAAAAGTGTTCAAGGCAATAAAGCTCAATAAACAAATATTTCGGGAAATTCAAGAAGGAAAAACCAAGTCCTCCTCCTCCCCCCCAAAAAAACCCCAAACAAACAATCAAACAAACAAAAAAAATAATAGAGTTGAGGAATGGAAGTCTTGGAACCACTTACTGTATTTTTTTTTTCTTATTTCTTAAAGTGGACAAACCTAGAGTATTGAAAAAATAAGGTAGGATTTTTGAGAGAAAAGACTCAGTAATGAGAACACATTTTTTTTTTAATAGAGGCATGTTTTATTTGTTTGTTTGTTTGTTTGTTTGTTTATACAAGCACTGGGTACAGTCAGAAGTGCGGGAGGGTGAGAGAATTCACCAGAGCCAGAGCAGGGAGCAGAGCAGGCAGAAGGATGGAAGTACTAGGCTGAGGGGAGCAGCGGGCGGCAGGAGAGGTCTGTGCGCCATGTGGGACCCTCCTCCGGTAGCTGGGGAGCAGCCAGGGATCGAACCAGCACCGCAGAGGCCGCGGGTGGGCAGCCTCGCAACCCAGCGCTCAACCACTGCGCCACCGGGGAGGCCCATGAGAACACATTTTTAATTGCCACTGATGGAGGACAAGAATAGGAAAAAAAAAAAAACTGAAAAGGAGGTGCACCACAAGACCAGAAACCTGACTCACACAAGGAGGTGGGGGTAGAAGAGATTAGCATAGCCAGTGACACAGCTATGGAAACCAAGATCCTTAGGCGCAGACAACACAGTTATGGAAACTAAGATCCTTAGGTATAGATGACACAGTTGCAAAACTAGTGTCCTTAGGCATGGAGGCCTAGATTACAAAGCATAACATCCAAGCAGGTATCCCAGGGCACATCCAAAGGTAAAGATAAGGAAATTGAGCCCATTGTAGAATCTCCAGTCCCTTTCAAATTCTACATAGTTATACAAAATTAGCAACCAACTGACAACTCACAAGGAGTGAGCCCCTCCCAAATAGAAGAAAATTATATCAGTTCAGTGTCTGCACAGGCTCGGGGCAGCAATCCCACTGCCCACCTGTGACTGTGCAGGTGCTTCTTTTCACCAAAGGGCAGAAGCTTCCTGCCTGCCTGTGACCTGTACCTGCCGGGGCTTCTCTTCACTGATCTCCCTCAGCAGAGGCCACTCTCCTCAAGGCCAGCCTGCCTGCAGCCATGCAGGCCTCTCTCAGCAAACCTGTCCCTTTGGGACAGCTCCTCCAGCCCGCTTGTGTCTATACAAGTGTCCTTTATTCTTCTGTCCCTTTAAATATAACTACCATCTCTGTCTTGTGAAGACACTCACCTGGGAAACTCACCACGTGTCATTGAAAGGGGAGCTCTGGTGAAACTGTTATAGGGCAGGGAGAGGGTCAGCCCAAACCCCGCAAACCTGCCTATTCTATATAGGGTTCTGCCATTGGCCGCATCAACACAAAACATATGAGATTTTAATGGGAAGAAACTTTAATACAATTAGTGAACAATACAGAAAAGACAAAGAATACAGTTTCTAAATCAAGCACCCAAAATTACCCGACCCCTCGTGGGTAAAATTCCATCCAAATGGGATTGGTCCAGAGCAAGGCCCCAAAGCCTGCCACAAGTCTAAAGCATCTTCCAGTGGGGACCCACAGAAAAGGGTCAGAAACAACCAGACAAGACCGGAAGGAAAAGAGCAAAATTGAAATCAAGATAAAAACTGCCATGGTCACCTCCCCACGGGTTTCACCCACATCTGTGTCACCCAGTCCATGACCAAAAGACAAGCGCAGTTTCTTCACGTGTCTCTAGGCCCCATGTGCCTCCTCCAGGTCTCCTTCTTGTTAGGGGGAAAAGGATGTCCTAAAGCTAATTCCATACAGGCTTTGTGGACTCCACCTCCACCCCAGGCCAAAGCCAAAGACACTGGGAACTCCAAATCCCATCACCACCAAAGGGAAGGTGGCTGGGACCTGAGGGTGGGGTTAAGCAGCCAGGTTGGTATAAAGCCAGACACGTGGGCTTTGGAGGGTTTCCCCCATTTTTGGCTCTCCACCAGCTCACAGCGTCTGGCCAGCTCTGAGAGTGCTTTTGGGATTTCCAGGCCGTGGGATCGGGTAGGACGCATTAACGACTTTATTTCCCTATTTTCTCCCTGAGTTGTACATTTTCCTTATTTCCTTTTCCCTTGTAAATAAACCTTGTATTAACCTTTTGTGTGTGCCTGTAGTGGAGTATTAATAAGTCACTTTTACGCGCGCAGGTGAGGACCCACCGCCAGGCAACCCGTTCAATATCGGGGCTGCCCTATAACAATTTCACCACAATCTGTCCTTATGGGATAGCTGGATTTCTTACATGGAAACTCAGAGATCCCCAGAACACAACACGGAATCCACCAGATCTTTATAAAGCAAAAGCTGCTAGTCTCATTGTATCACTTCTACCACGTTTGAACGCATAAATAGTATATGTCAATAATCAAGTACAGTGGACCAATAAAGAGCATGGAACGCCAGAATCACCTCGGAAAGTTTTGCCATTAAAAATTCACATTCCTCCCTCACGAAAGTTATATTCATACCTTCTGCAGACCTCCCAAGGGGTCTAACTCCTTCGGGGCATCTGACTGAGGCTCAAATCCCATTTCTTGGTTTCTAAACCAGGTTGTAGCATGGTTTACACCTACCTGCAGTATTTTCCTATGACTCGGCTCTTTAAGTTCAGTTTCTTTGGATGGAAGACCAGGGATTCAATGGGACAATTATCTGCTTCACATTTGCTGAACATACAATGATGAGAGGGACAAGGTAAGCACAATAAACTCCACCTTTCACAAGGACTGTGGAAGGAGGCAAGGTGCACAGCAGCAGTGTTGTGGCTCAGACGAGGGGCGAGTGCACCCTGTGTGGTCACTAAGGTTGTTTAATATCTGTAATAATTAGTAAACAACAATTTACTTGCCTAAATTAAATCTCAGAATTCTCTATGTCCCCACACATAGGCAATATAATGGATGTCATTCATTCATCAGTCTTCCTCCCAACAGAGGCACATGGCTGGACCCTTCAGTCTGATACAATTCTGCTGAGCAGTCACTCATCCACAGCGATTCTGAAATTCAGAGTCACATGACGCCTGTCCTTTAGTACAGTATAGCCTGGGCAGTGGTTCTTCTTGCTCCCTGGCTTCTTTTTCTCCGTTGCAGGCTGCACACCTCAGTGGCGAAGATTAAAGCTCCATGCATTGCAAATTGTGTGACAAAGAGCAGGTGACATTATCTCTCTGAGCCTACATGTCATCATGGGGATTTTCTACTAGTGAGACTTAAATGAGATATTACATATAAAATCAGTACTATTTTACAAACATATATCACATATTAAAATGAAATATTTAAATAAACTACATGTAAACAACTTAAACTTTATCTGACATGAAGTAATCCTCAATAGAATTACACTATCATTATTGTTTTATATATGAATCTGCTCCATAAAATGTCATATGAAGTGAAAAAAAGATGGTCCTAGAAAAGCATTGTATGCTGCTCAAATAATATAAATAGATATATAATTTTTTCTATGTGCTCATTTACACAAGAAAATAATTTGAAATTGTCAACACTTTATTTGCAATTGGGAATACTTGAAGAGATGAAGTGATAACTGAAGATTAGAGCAGAGTATAAATCTTAAAACTGGAACATGAATTGATTTAGATTATACAGTGCACAAAATCAGTGTAAAAAGTTATAATTAAGTTAATTTTCCAACAAATTTAAAACATGTTCAGGGCAGCATGAAGGACTTTGTAATAGTCTCTTTTTTATGAAAAGGGCACATAATGTAAAATCAGTTGTCATGATGCTCTGGTTGCAGGGGGATGGTATCCAATTATCCTCATCCACTACTAGAAGGCTGTGTAACATGTTACAAGGTGCTGCTTTCAAAGTCCAAAATGACAGTCCCATCAGGAAGTCATATCCTGCTCCTCCTTCCAGCAAGTATTGAAATACTGAGGGAAGTCAAGAAGAGTTGAATCTTTCGGAAGGCCGGGTGAAAGCATTGATACATTGGAAGGGAAACAAAAGTTCCCCCTAGATGTCAGATCCATGTTGTGTGCATAAAACATTGTTTAAAATATAATGTCTGCCCTCATTTTATCTTTTTTTGAAATGTGTCTTTTCGTGGCTCCTCTTGAATTCTTTCTTCAACTTAAGATTCGAAATTTTCCAAGTTGTTTAAATCAGCCTGCAAAGGAGCAAAATGGAAACCATTTTAAAAATAACTTTTTCTAAATAATGGACAAGGATCTGAAATTCAGTCATACACTCAGATCTACAAGCCTTTGGCCCAGTGCTTGCTCTTGGGTTACTGAGTTTATATCCTGAATCTCTCCCTCTGTGTCTGACCTAGGATTTCCTTAATTTATTGTCTGACCTTCACTATCTACTTCCTCAGTGAACAAAAATCTCACTTTTTCCTAGGTGCTTGCTATTTTAAGCTAGTTGTACCACCTTTACTAAGTGATAGAAAATACCCAGCATTTTTTACTTGAGACTGTGTATACTTGGCTAACAGTTGTTGCTCACTCTTTGTGACATAAAATCTCACAATCATTGTGGTTCAGTCTTTTGGTGCCTGCTGCATGAGAGAGATTGTTTGGAATGATTGTTATAATTCTCAGTTCTTATTTCCCTGCTATGAAATCTCATCAACTGACAACCTCCGTCAATTTCTAAGGCAAATCTGCATAGTAAAGATGTCCCTTGGATGCTGTTTTTACACCATCCAGATGTCCCTTTTTGGAACTAATACAATTGCCTCAGTAGTTCTTTGTCTCATCCTATAAAATGGTCTTCACCTCACATCCTACTGTGATACAAAGACTTCTACCTTAACTAGTCAATTTAGGACATGTGTGATTTCTGTTTTGATATTTAATGTGCTGCTTAGTGCTGTTCAGCAAAAAGTTATTGTGACAAATCAACAGCTTTGTTGTGTTTGTTTTCTAATTAAAATGCACCTGTAAAGTGTAGCCAAAAGAAATGCTGCATTTATTGACAGGCTTTACTGAGCAGGATATGTTCTGTATGAAATAATTAAGTCTTTATAGGAAATTCCTTTTAAAAAGTAGAGTTAGTCAATGATGCTAATCAGTGCAAAAGAAAACAAGAATGGATAATTGAAACTAGAGATAGTCCACACACCCTACTTTTCGCATCTTTTTTTTTTTTCTGAGCACTGACCATGTAGGAGTGTTTCAAGTGGGCTAACAACAAAGTTTTTTTCATAATCTTTCCCATTATTAGAAAAAAGAAATGATGTATACAAAAAATCACCAGCAGATGGAGGAAGAAAAGAAATGTTTCCTAGATAAGTAAACAATTATTTCTTATTTCTATCCAAATTCCCCTGAGGTGGTTGAGGAAGGAGACAACAACCTTGTGAACAAGACCCACACACTAGAAGTGGCACTGAAACCTGCCCAGCGCTTGGAGCAGGGGTCATTCCTGCGTTGTTGCAACTAGGAAACCAGACATGATCCAATGGGAACCTTAGCTGAGCCCTGACTGAACACTAATGTCCCCCCTTTGTATCTTCTTTGAACTGAAGATCTACAAGCCTGATGCTTGAACAGCAATGACAGACTGCACTTTGATGGTCAGAGAGATATTTGTAGTCACACATGCTCTTCCAGAGGGTTGACATTCTCCATCAGAGATAGAGTGTGTACTCTCTCTTTTGGAACAGGGGAAGCTATGCTCTGCTCTAACCAGCAGAGTTAGTAGTACTGCTGCTGTTAGGCTTGCAACACAGCTCACAATGCTTTTCTCCTGCAACCCTTCCCCCTGGAGCCCAGCCTCCTATAGTGAGGAAGACCCATCAGCATGAGGTTGTGTATAAAGGAGCTTGACCAACAGCCCAGCTATTGTCTCTGCCTACATGTACTGCCAACATCTTGAGTTTAAGTGAGTCTTCATAATGTGATTCCAGCCTCCAACTTTGAGACTACAGCAAGCTTCAGATAGCCTAGAGCCCTGAGTGGGAAGAAGAATGTTCACTGTGTTACCTATTTGTAACTTTTACAACATATGAATATATTACCAAGTTAAAACTAAATAAGATTTTTTTTTAAAAGAACTATTTTTTTTTAAAAGATCCAACTATATTATAGTAAATTTCTTTATGTATCGGTATTACTGCCAGATTAGGGGCACCTAGGATTTACCCCTGTACAGTCCCAGTGACTGCTGATGTCTGTGCTGAAGACACAACAGGAATTATTGCACTTGTGGGAGGACTTCAAGGTGACCAGTGCAGGCAGGACGACATAGCCACCATCTACTGTGCTAAAGAGATTCAGAGGACTTGAAGTGAAATTCCACATTGCAGATTTTGGGAAGACCTCTGGGAAGAAAGTAAAGACATGTAAGGAATGAGATTGGGCAGGAGTGCCGTGTGGGCATGAGGAAAAGATGTACGGCTTCCAGAAATTTTGAGTAGACTGAGGTGACTGAGGTAGACTTGCTAGAAGGGAACAGTATGCAGTTAAGAGGACAGATCGAGAATGATCTTCACTTGGTGAGCATGAACACGGAGCATCAGTTGTTTAGTTAGTGTAAAGGCCCTGGCAATCAAAACAAAGCTTGATGTGTTTTAATGATTGATGACTAATTGAATCAGGTCGTTGTTGCCAACTATAATTCTTCATCACTTCACTAACCAAGCCACTATATGTGGCTTGTATAACAGATGCTAGCTGCTTGGAATAGGGAAATGGAATTCAAAGAAACAATTTTTAATGCTATAGTACAGATTCAAAAGTTACTCTGTCAACCTCAGAAGACAAAAAAGTAGAAACATTCATTTGAAATTTCTGAACAGATGACTTCAGTTTATATTTACAATTTTAAATCACATCTCTACATACATACAAATTAGCATTTATTATATTAACATCTGGTGTTTATATAGTGCAGACAATCCCCCACATTGCAATTGTCACCTAAAAATGCTTTCGTGAATTTGTTTATTTTCATAGAAATAATGTTGTAAATGATAGCCAATATTCAGGCCAGTTTGCAGAAATTAATCTCAGCATCATGTACCTGAAGTTTTATATGGAGAGCATTCCTTTACCTCGATATCATGATTACACCCCACTCAGTGTGTCTGAGAGAATGCACTGCAACAACAGGAACTTATTTCTTCCAGTATTGCCATAGAGATGAAAGTACCAGCCTCTGAACATGAGCATGTATTCCTTCTCTGGTGATTTTAACCTTTCTATTATGCACAGTGAAGAGTCTAATCTATGGACACTACATTTTGGGTGTTCACAGATGAAAAACAAAGAACAACTGCCAGGGGCTGCTCTGGTCAGGCAGCCTGGATTCAAATATTTAACCTTTGCTTTTCTACATGGTTGACTTTGGACTAGTGATTTAATCCAATGACTTTCAAACTGTGCTACATATTAGAATCTCCTGGAAAAATTAAAAAATCTTCCTGCCACATAGACCTGAAACCTTATCAGTTAAATAAATTCTGAATCACATTTCAGTATTTTTACCCCTTTTCCTCCAGACGATCCCAACCAAGCTTGGGCTTCTGTTCATCATCTGTGAAATGGAAGAATTGATAGTTGCTATCTCTCAGTGGAGTTAGAAATTGAAACAAATAATCTAGGTAAAGCATTTAGCACAGTATCTGGACCATTAAGCTCCTGATAGAGTTTTATTTTTATTTTATAAAAATCACTCTGACAGTGGAATTATTCAAACCATCTGTGTTTTTCAGAAAATGGAGTGATTATCTACGTTCCATCTCGCTCCTGCATTTGGTTTGTAGTCTCTATCCCCTGGATCATCTGTCAGAGTTTCCCTATACCATAAACTTGTATGTGGAAAAAGGATCAATACCTGGGTGCAGAAATAGGTCTGCCCTTATATGAGCTTGTAGATGTTGGGGAAGGCTTTGAATCTGTCTGTGGCATCTCTGCATTTTCCACAGAATTGCATTCACTAAATACCAGCAATGGGCAAGAAGGCATTGCCAGGCTCAGGGATCCAGGACATATAAATATCCAGGCTCCTATTCCCCTTGACATTTCCTGTAATTACTGTTATTGTTCTCTGGAGGGAGGGAGGGAAGACAGAAAAATATATTTTTGTTATATATAAACTGACTGAAAAAAACAGAAATTGGCAGAGAGAAATGCGGTGCTGTTATTACAAAAAACTATCTGAACAGAATGCTGACACTTCAAGACCTGAGGAGAATGCCTCCAAAGGTAATTTAGACATCATCATGGAGCTGCTGCCCCTTCAATTCCAAAACAGGAGAAAGGCATAATTTTGCTCGTAACACTATAGTGATTTCTGCCCAAAGATGTGGGATAAAGGCTTCCCAGAGCCCCAGAGTGAGACCTCTGTTGTGGGGGCAGGAACTTTTCCTCTGTGGGGTAGAGGGTGGGACCACTGATCCAGTAGACCTGGAGCATGGTGCATGGACGAAAAAAGATTATTGTTGAGTCTTAAGATTTCATGAAGTTTCCCTTACTGGGCACTGGACTTGTTTGGGAACTTCATGCTCTTAATCCTTATTTCTTCTTTTTGGAATGGGAATGGCTTTTTTACTCCTATCTTACCATTATATTGTGGAGAAATACAATTAATTGTTTGGTTTCACTGATAGACAGTTGGAGCGGAATTTTACATCAGAATTAATTGTTGCTCAAATCTCATCTGTATCTGATTTAGAAAGCTAGTGCTTAGATGTTACAGCCCATATGAGCAAATCACAGAGACTGAGAGCAGAAGAAAACCAGCTGTGTGATATTTAGGTGACACTTGGGACATTAGCGTTGATGCTGGAAGAGTTAAGACTTTTGGAGTTGGTGGGATGCAATGGACATATTTTCCATATGAGGCAGACAAGAATCTCAGGAGCCTGGGGGATTTTAATGGACTGAATGTTTGTATCCCTCTCAAATATAATATGCTTATTAGTAAGTAAGAACTTTGGGTGGTAATTAAGTCGTAAGAGTGTAATATTGGGCCTCCCTGGTGGCGCAGGCAGTTGAGCAATACACTGTGGAGCTGTCTGCAGCCTCTGCAGCAAGGGTTTGATCCCAGCTGACCAGGGAGAAATCTACATGGTGCAGCAGACCTCTCCTGCCTCACCTGCTGCTCCCCTCAACAGTGTATTTCATCAGTCTACCTGTTCTGTTCTCCCCATCTGTCTCTGGTGAATTCTCTTGACCTCCTGCACCTCTGGCCTATACCCTGGTTCTTGTATAAATAAATAAATCTAAAAGAAAAAGTTAAAAAAGAAGAGTGTACTCTTCATGAATGGGTTTATGGGATTAATGCCCTTATTAAAAAAACATGCAAAAATTTCTCTCCGTGGTATATATACACAATGGAATACTATTCAGCAATCAAAAAAGATAAAGTCATCCATTCACAGGAACATGGATGGAGCTAGAAGGAATTATGCTCAGTGAAATAAGCCAGAAGGAAAAAGAAAAATACTGGATGGTTTCACTTATAGCAGGAATATAGGGGAACCCAATAAGACATCAGTGTAAAAAAATAATTACAGTACAAAACACAACAAAGCAAAAACAGACAATTGTAAACCAGAGACATCCTGCAGGGGAGGAAGAGGGAGCGGGACCAGAGGGAGGGAGGGATGAGCACAGGGGACTGAGATGATGGTGCACAGGTGCCTTGGAGAAGGAAATTCTATGGGGACTATACCTGAGGGGGTGGGGGGAAGCAAATACTGTTTAAAAATGAACAATGATGTAAAATATTTTAAAAAATTAAAAAAATAAAGTAAAAAAATGTCTCTCCCTCCCCTCTCATCACCCCACTATGTGGGGACATTGGGAGAAGACAATATCAATGAATGAGGAAGCTGACTTTGACCAGACATCAGATCTGCTGGCACCTTGATCCTGGACTTCTCAGACTCCAGAAGAGTGAGAAGTGAGAGATAAATTTCTGTTGTTTACAAGTCACCCAGTCTTATGGCACTATGTTATAGCAACATCAACTGACTAAGGCTATTTTTGACCTCTTTCCTAATTATCCTCCAATTCCTCTTCCTCCTCCTCTTTTTATATCTGCTCTAACTTATCTCTATTGAAGATAAATCACTGAGACAGCCTTTTTAAGAACCTGTTCCCTTAGGACAACTTTCAAATAAGACTTTGATATGTGTTAATAACCCATTTGTCTAAAAAATGGCTGTAATCTATTCCTTTTCACTGTGTAGCCAGGTGGTTCCACCAGTGGCCAACATTTCTCATTCCACAAGACTGACAGCAAAGTGGAGATTTAGCGTGGGTATAGGTCCAGCCTCTCAATAGCATTTAATCTAGGAGAGGTTTAATGGGCTTTTCCAAGTCATATGCTTTCCAGTTAATTAACATTGTTGAAGCCCTGATTTATTAGACAGACATCACTGAGAATTAAATGTTTTCTTCTCAGGCTTTAGCTGCAGGATAGGCACTAAGACTCCTACCACAAAACCCTCAGTTATTAATAATTATAAAAGTCATAACCATCATTTTGTGGACATTTCCCCTGACACTTATCTCAGTGCAGGCAAAAGGAAGGAAATTAAATGTGCAGCCGAGTAGAGAATAAGAAGGCAAAAGCTTGAGAATGTACACTGGTTCATATATTCTCTGGAAAACTATAATTGTTTTGCCTCTTCACTCCATTATTGCTTCCTTTCCTCTTTCATTGAACAAATAATTGTTTGGTACAGACTGCTTGCCACTATAACGCAAGAATGAATAAGGTAGATCTCATAACCATCATCTCCACATAGAATTCTGCCCAATAAGAAGACAGACACTGAACAAGTAATTGCAATTACAAAAGGAGGATAAAATGGAGGCAATACAATGTAGACTGGAGATTCAGATCATATCTGGCTGAGAAAGAGATTTTAAGCCAAGACATGATGATTGAGAAGGAGATAATTGAGTCGCATGTAAGAAAAGAAGCATCCTGGTCATATTAGAGGCTTAGAAAAGGCAGTCATCAGAGCCACAGGGCAACAAACAACCATCTGTGCTCCTTAATCTTAATCTCACAAAGACGTGGCCACCCAAATATAAATTTTGAGCTCATGACTTGAGCTAGAGAGTAGGTGTCTGATATTCCAAGCAAAATTTTATTACTTTTATTCAAGGCACTTTCTGGGCAACGGTGTTAAGGTACAATTGTCTTGAGACAGAAATAGCTCAGGCTATAATTCACCACATTGAGAAGAAGAAATTATATCTATAACTGCAAATGCATGGGCTGAAGAAGAAGGAGTAGCTCAAGGGTTACCCCATGAATGACTGCATTCAAGGATAAAATTGCATGGAATTTGGTGAAGCAAGAATTACCAAAATTTTTGTTTTTAATTTAGAAAATGTTTTAAGATATAGAAAATACATAGAATATTGAAATAAATATGCCACACTAATAGCCTATATCGATAATCATCAATACATGATCATGCTTTCAATTAAATTAATCATATAATACAAAGTTGAATTTGAATTTAAGATTTGTATTGAATGATCTATAACAAGCTAAGGATCAAAGAGTTAAGGTTAACTATCATCTCTTTCTTAAATTGGAAAGTGGAGTTTCTGGTACTTGGGATACCAAACATTAATATGAAGTAAAGAAGAGTAGAAAAATGATAATAGAAAGTGAAGTGAATATTTATGAGTTACACTTGGAGCCACAAACTCAAATGTTCATGGAAACCAGAAGGTCAAGCAGATAAGAAGCTGTGAGAAAAAATTTAAGCTGAAGAGGGCAATGGTATCTTAATTGGTGTGAATCTTTCAGGTCACTGACCAGTGCTACTTCAGCTAACAGAGAACTGGGTCTTCCAAGAATAGGTCAAGAGTACCATTAAACTCTGAAAGCCAAGAAAGAGGTTCAAAGTTCTGAATATTACCAAAGAGAAGAAACCTGAACAGTTTCTCACCAATAGGGAACACGGGCAGCACTGTCCTTTTGGGTACCTGGGAAGGTGTACCAGGGAGGAAAAAGAGTTGTCACAATGGAAGGGGTGAAAAGATACATGGGAAGGAGAGAAGAGAGAATGAACCACACAAATGTGAAAGTGATCCCTTGGCAAAATTCCTTTCTTAAAGGTAATATAAATGTGGGGCTTCCTGGAGAAAGGTCAAAATGCCGCATGTATTCTGGGTCCCCTTGCTCCCTAGATGTGTGTTCTTGGGTTAGTTATTTAAATTCTCTGAGCCCCAGTCTCAGAAAATCTCATGGATTGACTGTAAAAATTCATTGAGATAATGTGTAAAAAACAACTCTATAAATCCTAACGTGTTATAAAAGAATGCAATATCATTAAATTGCTGTATTGAAGCATCCTTCAGCATATACGTACTTAGGTGCGGAGGACATAAGCTGCTCAGGCACAGAAAGGAAACTGAATCCTGTTAGCATCTCCAGATATTCTGCTTTCTGGGTATATGCAGCAAACTTGCAGTGTTGTTTTCCAAGAGCATTTTTCAACCCCATAGCGAAAAAATACATGTATGATCACCACAAGGCCATATATTCAGATCCTTTGTGGTTTAGAATTTGAAATTTGAATGTTGGGGATTAATGAGGACTCTGCTAGGGGCTTGTGTTGATCATAAATTTTGCTTCAACATTTGCAATTACATTAATTCCCAGAAGAACACAAATATTTAGTATAAAAAATTACCCAGACTGTTAGCATAGCATTCAAACTGAAGTATGGCAGTTGCAATTTCCCCCCCTAGAATTAAAATGTCTGCTGTTCTGTCATTTTGATGCTCCCACAATATGCTTTACTTTCATCATAATTATTTGCACCACCCTCAAATATCTTTTGCTCTACCTATCAGGGTCCTTAAATTTTTATATTTACAGATTTATTCTGCAAGAATCTTCAGGTATAATTTTTTTTTTTTTTTTGCAAATGGAGAGTGATATAAATTGTTGAAATCAAGATGTGAATTTGTTCATCTTATACATTCAATATTTGGTAATTTGCTATGTACAGCTGGGTCAGTAGCTGGATCATAATGCTCTCTTGCTGATCCTGCTCCCTAAATACCTTTCAAATTTCCCTGAATCTTTCCATCCTCATTACTCATAATAAGCTCCCAGTCTGCACAGTTAGTGTTACCAAATTTCAGCATGGTTGAGATTTATCTGCGAGGCAAGCTAAAATATGCAATGTTCCAGATTCTACTTGAGAAATTCTGAGTCATTTTGTACTGATCTGCTGTGTGGGAATTTGTTTTAAAAGGAGGTTCTCAGGTGATTCTGATGCAGTTGATTCCTGGATCACATCCGGAGGCATACTTTCCTTGATTACCTAATCTAAATGAGCACTTCTTCCTACCAACCCTTAGTAAAGTTGACTTTATTACATCACCCAGTTTATCTCCCAGACAGCATTCATGTACTCTCTTCCTTTAGAATGTAAATTCTCAGAGGCCAGAGTTTTGTGTTTCTTAATTATTTTTGTATCTCTAGTTGCAAACCTAGGACTTAGTTTGTAATGGTACACTGTAAATACTTACAAATAAATTTATGATTATTTTCGGATTGAATAAATTGCATTGATTGCTCCTAGTCTTCAGTACACCCTTCCAATTGTTTCAAAGTTAATTTTGGGGCTGACAATTCTGATCTAACTGCTCTCTCTCTATTGTCTGTGGATCACTTACAAAAGAAATATAAACTCCCTAATACAAATAGGAGGACTTTCAGTCATCCTAAATTTATATTCTCATTTGGGACTGCTATCCCCAATATACTTTCTTCTTTAGTTACATTATTCTTGAAAAATTCCCAGCTTTTATTCCACATGTCCATTCCTTTGCTCATTTTATTTTTATGCCTGAAATACCCTTCTCATTTTTCGCTTCCCCCAAACTCCTGCTGGAATTCCTATTCTTATAAATTTTAAATGAAATGTCACTTCCTTTATAAAGTCTGCTCTATTTCCTTTAGAGAGAGACAGTGATTTGTTTGGTTTTTTGTGCACCCATTTCATTCTTTCAATGCCATTTTTAAGCATCTCCTATATTATTCTGGGTCTCACTTATTTGTTTTTTTTTTTTTTTAAGATTTATTTATTTTTTCAAGCACTGGGTACATTCAGAAGCGCAGGAGGGTGAGAGAATTCACCAGAGCCAGAACGGGGAGCAGAACAGGCAGATTGATGAAATACACTGCTGAGGGTAGCAGAGGGCGTGGCAGGAGAGGTCTGTGCGCCATGTGGGACCCAACCAGTGCTGCAGAGGCTGCATGTCGCAGCTCAGCGCTCAACCACTGTGCCACCAGGGAGGCCCAGTGTCTCACTTATTTGTATCTTAAGGACGTAAGACAACATCTCTTACATGACAAATATTTTAAAAGTGATCCTTCAAAGGTGACTTATAAATTACACTTTTTCTTTCTCAGAATGAGAATGAGGATAGGAAAACATGGAACCCATTTAAAGCATGCATATTTTGGGCTTGCAAGGTGCCCCTCGTCTGCCTGCTAACAATTCGGTAAACAGAATAGTATAAAACACCTCCAAGCAGGAAAAAGTACACAAAAATGCCTTGTCCAAAAGTTACTTACAGAAGTATAGACTCCTGCAAAATAGAGATGAAATCTAAGATAAGGGAAGAAACAAGAGAGAGAGGTGAAAGGAATGCCCAGGTACAGAATTGCCAGCAATCACCTACTCCACATGATCCATCTTTTTCAACCCTGGCAAGAGCATCTTGATTGCTATCAATAGGTTGACTTAGTCCTATGATAGATCTCAAAAAATATCAAGAAGATAATTTTTCATTGGAATTTTATGAAGATACTCAAAAAAATCCCAAATTTTATTCTAGTGAGAACTCTATTGTTTACTACAGAGTTAATTTTACACAACTGGAAAAATATAATTTATTCTTCGCTAAGACTAGCACTTCACTCTTGTGCTACTTTGCTTTTTTTGTTTTCTTTCTGTCCTGGTAACTATATGGACTGCGTCTCAGGTAATCAATTCTGCGATGGAAATTTCTCCTTCATTAGGGCAATGAGCTATACTCTACTTTCTTAGATATGTTTAATTTCCTTATAGGGCACCTCAGTTTATAATATATCTCCTTTTAGTAAAAAAAATAGTAAGAAGAGGAAGCCCTAGTTTTCTATGTTTATTGCCTATGGTAGGACAGCACTTTATATCCACCTTTCTCTGGGATACCCTAATTTTCAAAGTTCATGGTTGAACTGTTAATACCTTCTTTTTAGGCTTCCCAAACACATAATATCTTGAGGAAGGCAAGGTTGTGCAGCTTATAAATACAAATATTCTATAATGAGTTTCCCTGATAAATTATAAGAACAAAATATGAATGTATTCAGTAGTTAGTATCCAAAGTTTTGAAATCAATAGTTAATGACAACCAACCAATGTATCTAGCACTATTGTAAAACTTTAATAAATTAAAAGAATATGTAAAACAGTTCCTGATCATGGTGAATTCTTTTGGAGATCAAATACAGAAACATGAAGCAGAATATAAGATATTGTTTGATATCATTTTATATTGTTTGATATATAAATGTGTGGTATAGATCATGGGTTACTTTGGAAGCAAGAGACAAATGTGTGTTTCTACAAAAGAATAATGGTAGCTCCCCTATTACAAAATGATATTGATTCTAGCTGGCAGTAAAACTCAAGGATTGGGAGTCAGCCAGCGGTTGAACTCATGCAGAGAACCATATGTCAAAACTAGACCTTTTGTGAATAATACAGTCTGTCCACAGCAAAATCTTTGTCACAGACAAATATTTTCAAGATAATCCCAGGGTTCAAAAGTCATTTTAACTCTTAGTGGATATAAACAAAATGTAGAGATAAATGAATTTGAGTGTCCAACAATATTGCCTTACCAATCTGCCATATGATAAACGATTGCAAATTCCAAGTTTTGCAAAATAAACTGCAATGTCAAATTTTCCTATATAATAGGATTGCTTCATTTTTCCCCCAGAAGTGCAGGTTCTTATATGAAAAATGATCCTTCCGATAATAAGGAGATCTTGTTTTTCTTCTGGGGCCTTGTTAAATGTCAGTTTATGCCTAGGGTATAAAAATTATAAAGAAATGGAATAATTAAATCCATAAGATGCTAAAACTCATTATAAGATATTTGAGGTTTTTAAAATGCACCTGAAGGATGTTTGAATAGCTTCAACAACCATTAAGACTTTTGTCTGCCTTCAGGGGAAATACTGCAGATTTTCATTCACATTAAAGATAAATGTAGACATTTAATTGACACTGCATAAAGTTACCTTCAGTTTCAATGCTTTCAATACTTTACATGAACAAGGTAAGTTGTGTACTGCTGAGTTTCATAAATGCTCTGAAGTAGACTTCACAGTGTACTTATCACAAGCTGAAGTAATTTGCCAATGACAAGTAGGTCACACTGATTTTGCTGGCTCATTTTTATATTGATTAGTGATTCTTTTGACCTACTAGCTTTAGTATGTGTCTCCCTAAACTAGGAAGAAGCATAAAAGAAAATGTCTAACATCAGGAAATACTTAAAAATTATGAATTTTTATAATGTAGCAAGTTCTAATTTCCCTTCTGTTCTTTCTGAAGAGATTCATTGAAACATTTCTTAAAGTGGAAGAAAAATCTTATTTTTTTAGCTGTACTATTTTTGAAAAATCTGAATTAGAACCATAAAAATCTTGCATGTTTGAAGTCACAGTTCAACCCAATCTACAAAATGACTCAAATTCTTTCTAGGTGTGTAAACCAATAAGTATAAATTCAGATGACCTCAGAGTCCTTCTTGGAGGCACTGTAATAATCCATTTGAAAGTGTATCACAAAATCTTTGAGAAAGTTACACCATGTCTTTGCCTTTCATTTCACATACATGTGTAAACACCAATCTCATACTAAAATCCCCACTGATATATTTAATTGTTTAAAAGAACATGATGATGTAGGGTATAATAGAAGTAAACATTGGAAAGCAATTACTAAAATGCAAAGAAAGTTAATTATCTTTTTAACCTCTTTGGACTGTAGTTAAGAACACATTACAAAACTTTATGGGACTACTATAATTGCAAAAGCTGGTATCTTGAATGAAACTGAACGGCTTGAAGACCTGTATGATTTTTCTTGGTCTGCACAATCAAGGCAACAGGCTCAGCCATCTCAAGAGTACTTCCTGCAGTGTGGAACTTGTGTGAGGTATGCTTAAAGCAGATGGTCAAGAGGGGCAATGTCCAGCATGGAGCAGTGACCCAGATAGCTACAGGCTTCTGCGAGCTCAAAACAAATCTAGCACCAAATACTGGGCTTGTGGAAATGGTTTCAAAAACACTTGGAAAAAATTCACAAGCTGTTCACTAAAAGAGCCCTAAGCACAGTTTGATTTCTGCCAGCATTTATGGAAAGCGACAAATGAAAGTCTTAAATGGAGAAATGTCTGAATACATGCTGTTCAGTTTGAAAAAAAAAATGTCTTTTTTATGCATATAGTGGTGCTGGGAAAAAATTTCCCAACACCTTGAGTTCTTCTTGGTCTGTTTTAGTGGACAAATGAACATCAGATGAATTAGTAGGAGAAAAAGACCAAATTCGATTACACAGTTATGGTGAATTTACATCCCTATAAATTCTGAAATTGGTGGCATGGACTCTGGATCAATACCCTGATTACCTAGGAATGGGATAGGGGTCTGGGACATCCAGGAGAGAGACGGGGGTCTCATATTGAAGGCACAAAACAAAATACACGCTGGGAAAAGTCTTTTGCCTATTTTAACCATAGTGGTAACCCTTAGAATACTTAGTTGTGTCCCTTAGATCAATAACATGCCAACTTCCCTAAAAGTCCTGAAGCAAACCTCCAGCATTTTCCACTGAGCTTTTCTGTTGACAGATGAAGCAGGGAGATAGGACCCAGACCCATTCTTCCCTAAGGGAACCGTCTTTTTTTTTTTTTAAAGATTTATTTATTTATGCATACAAGAGCTGGGGTACAGGCCAGAGATGCGGGGGTGAGAGGATTCACCAGAGACAGGGTGGGGAACAGAACAGGCAGATTGACCCAAGTACACTGCTGAGGGGAGCAGCAGGTGAGACAGGAGAAATCTCCTTCGCCATGTGGGTTTCTCCCTGGCTGGCTGGGGATCAAACTCATGCTGCAGAGGCTTCAGATTGCTTCATGTGTAGTGCTTAACCCCTTGTGCCATCAGGGAGGCCCACCCTCTTAATAACCTAAAACTAACAGCAGCAACAACTGCCACAAAAAACTCCAAAACTACTAGAAACTCCAAAACATCAGAAACCTGAACAGTCATGCTGACAAGTCAAAGCTTCTCTAAAGATACCCTTATAAAAATCTTACCCCAAGCTCAGAGATTCCAGACTGTAGTCCAGGAAGGGCACAGAGATGGTTCTTTATGACAAAAGCAGACCAGACCGGTAAAGGAGAGTCCTGGAGCCCTCAGTGGCTTTCTCAGGCTTTTATTGAGCTTTTACATGAAGTGCAGCAACTAGGTATATGGCAGGAAGGGGTGCCAGAGGGCTTGGAGGCTGGTAGGCCTCCAAACCCCTGGCAGGCCTCTAAGCCAGGGGAAAGTCTTCACTCTGAGAGTCCCTGGACTTCTTTGTTCCCTTCTCTCTCTTGCCTCTCTCCTGCCTCTGATTCTCTTCTTCAATATCCCAGTATCACTGCCATGGCCCACCAAAGTAAACAATATAATTTTTAACAAAATAACAAAATGCAGGTGCCCCATCACCCAGGGCAATCCTAAAGGCAGGAGGGCAGAAAAGCCTGAAAACCATTTACCCTACACAGACACTTTCATTACAACTGAATCAGCCATCCCCTTGGGAATACCAGTTTTCTGAGTAAACATGGCTTTCCTCGCCAGTTCTTGTATTTTGCTTTTGGCTTAGGAGTGGTGGGCATCAGGACCTGGGTCTTTTGGGATGACTTTGTGTGAAAAAAGGTGGTTTTTTTCCCTAGATGTTTTATCTTGCCTTGAGGTAGGTTTCCTTGATTAAAAAAAAAAAATTATTTTTTGAGATGATCCTAAATCTGGTTAATCTACATTCTTTAAGGATACAGTATCAGTTTGTTTTGAATCCAGCAGGGCCTTCATTGACTTTAGCCCCACAAGCCAAGGTGACATGTACTGAGAAAGCTCTGTACGTCCAGGAAAAATGCTATCTCAACATTTTGTGCACAATGATCCTACACATAGTGTAGTTAAATAGAACTTTGTTTACTCATTTCATTACAGAACTTTGTAAATCTTGCTTCTCCCACAGTTCTGTATAAATAAATAAATCTTTTAAAAAAAGTCTTTAATAATAAGATGAAGAAGAAGAAGAAGAAGAAATGGAGAGAAGTAATGTTTTCCACTTCACGTTCTGTGCTGATAAACATTTGAGTCTAGTCAAGAGAAGAGAGGAAGAGCCTGATAATCATTATGTAGTGAGAGTTAGTAATATGTAAATTAAATATTTAGGGTGTGATTGATAAAAGTAAACTTTGGGTGCCAGCAACTAAGTTTTGTTGTGCTCCCCACTGAGTCTATAAAATATCAATCCTTTTATTTTCCCATGTGGTCAAATCTGCCAAGTAATTATTAGTAATTACTTATTTTGGAAGAAATAATTTTGCCAGAAACTTCCAACTTCCTATAGAGCTCTGTGCTTGGGAATTGCCTCCAACTCTCTTCTTCAAAGGGTCTTTCCTATTTTAGTTTATGTATCTAATATATTTTGAGACTATACTCTAGCAATTTCCTTACAAAATATATATGGGCAGTGTTTTTTAGAGCCTTTGCAAATTTGAAAACATCATAATTCTACTCACAAATTTAATTAGCATAATAGGTTGTTTTTTTTTAAATC
Organism: Talpa occidentalis; assembly: GCF_014898055.3. Taxonomy (NCBI): domain Eukaryota; kingdom Metazoa; phylum Chordata; class Mammalia; order Eulipotyphla; family Talpidae; genus Talpa; species Talpa occidentalis. The sequence goes on from NW_023604972.1 coordinate 24,490,998, forward strand.
ATCCTTCTTGGGATAGTAAAATCCCTTAAAGAAGGATCTATTCAGATGATAAATTTTTGTGGGTAGAATTAGGACATTCTCAAATTGCTGTGTGAATGCATGATATTTATTTTTATTTTTTTTTTTTTTACTTTTTTAAAATTAATATTTTATTTTATATAATTCTTACATCATTTTTAATTTTTGCACAATGTATGCATTTTCTTTTTTTTTTTTTTAAATTTTATTGTTATATTCCCCATACAATTGCCGCCCCCCATTCTGACCCCAATCCCTCCCCTCCCGCCCCCCCCCCTAAAAGTGTCTCTGGTTCATAGTTTTTTGTTGATTTTGATTTTCACTTTCTTATAGTTTTCATTTTCCTGGTCCCTTATTTAAGTTTTCTAGATTCCTGCTATGAGTGAGACCATCCGGTATTTTTCTTTTTCTTTTTGGCTTATTTCGCTGAGCATGATCCCTTCCAGCGCCATCCATGTTGCAGCAAATTGCATGTGTTTATCTTTTTTGAATGCTGAGTAATATTCCATGGTATATATGTACCACATCTTCTTGATCCAGTCATCTATTTTTGGGCATTTGGGTTGTTTCCAAAGCTTAGCTATTGTAAACAGTGCTGCTATAACATAGGGGTGCAGGTGTTCTTTGGAATTGATGTTTCTGTGTCCTTTGGGTAAATACCTAGGAGTGGAATTGCTGGGTCATATGGAAGCTCTATGTTTAGTAGGTCCAGAAATCTCCACACAGCTTTCCACAGTGGTTGGACCAGTTTGCACTCCCACCAACAGTGCAGAAGAGTTCCTTTTTCTCCACACCCTCGCCAACATTTGTTGTTGCTAGTTTTTTTAATATGTGCCATTCTCACTGGTGTAAGATGGTATCTCATGGTAGTTTTGATTTGCATTTCCCTGATGACAAGTGATGTTGAACATTTTTTCATATGCCTGTTGGCCATTTGCATTTCCTCTTCAGAGAAGTTTCTTTTAAGCTCTTCTGCCCATTTTTTGACTGGATTATTTTCTTTGTTGTTGTTGAGTCTCATCAGCTCTTTGCAGATTTTTGTGATCAGTCCTTTATCATTAGTGTTGGGTGCAAAAATGTTCTCCCAGTTGGTGGGTTTCTCTTTGTTTTTGTTATTGTCTCTTTTGCTGTGCAAAAGCTCTTTAATTTGATATAGTCCCAGCTGTTTATCTTTGCCTTCACTATCACTGCTTTGGGTGATGTGTCTGTAAAGATGTCTTTGATGTGCAAATCACGTAGTGTTTCGCCTATATTTCCTTCTATATATTTTATGGTTTCAGGTCTTATGTCTAGTTCTTTAATCCATTTTGAGTTGATTTTTGTGTATGGTGTGAGGTGGTGGTCAAGCTTCATTCTTTTGCATGTAGCGACCCAGTTTTCCCAGCACCATTTATTGAACAAACTTTCTTTGCTCCAATGCATAGTCTTTGCTCCTTTGTCAAAGATTAGTTGACCATAAATCTGTGGGTTTATTTCTGGATTTTCTATTCGATTCCATTGGTCTGTATGTCTGTTCTTGTTCCAATACCATGCAGTTTTGATGATTATGGCTTTGTAGTATAGTTTGAAGTCTGGGAGTCTGATGCCTCCATTCCCTTCTTTTTTTTTCAGGAGAGCTTTGGCTATTCGGGGTTTTTTGTGATTCCATATGAATTTCATCAATAATTTTTCTATTTCTTTGAAGAATGACATTGAAATTTTGATTGGAATAGCATTGAATCTGTATATTGCTTTTGGAAGGATGGCCATTTTAATAATGTTTATTCTTCCAATCCATGAGCAGGGGATGTCTCTCCATTTCTTTGTGTCTTCTTCTATTTCTTTTAACAGTATGATATTTATTTTTATCATTCTATTTTGCTGTACATAATCCTCTCAAATTCCTTCCATGTTTTAAAAAATGGTGCATTTCTTCCATTCTTATGGTAATATAATACTCCATGGTGTACATATACCACATCTTTTTGATCCATTTACTGTTGAAGGAGATTTAGGCTGCTTTTTCCATATCCAGGCATTTGGAAATAATGTTGTAAATATTGTGTAACGTGTGATTTTTGTCAGTGGTTTCATATTCTTTGGCTATAAGCCTAAAAGTGATTGCTGAGTTATATGGTATTTCCAGATGGCTTTTCATAATGGTTTCTTCAGTTCACATTTCTTTAAGACTGTAATAGGATTCTTTTTTGTTTGTATTCTCTCCATCACTTGTTGTTGGAGATAATTTTGTTATACAAGTTTTTGTGAATCTTTGAATAAAAAAATATTTTCTTCAAATATTAAAAGAATCTCTGTTTTCTTATTTCAGAAGTTTCTTTTGCTATGTCTCTTGAAATTATAGTATTCCACTCTTTAATATAATATGCATTTTTTTCAGAATTTTTCTTTACCCTTGCTGTTCTGAAATGTCATTGTACTGTACTTTAGTAGAAAACTTTTTTATTCATGTGTGTTGCATTCTAGAGAGTCAAGTCCATATAAATTAGAAAAATAGTCTTTGTTTCCCAACAGTCATTTCTGTTCTCTTTTTCTGAAGCCATATTTTCAGACCTCTTAGATTGCTCCTCTGATTTTATAATTATTTAAACAAGTAAATTGTTGGTCTTTCCTCTTTTATCTATCATATTGAAATTGTTATTATGGATTTTTCTAGGAAATAATCTTTGTTCTTTGAATATTCTCTTAATATGATTTTGTTTTTTCCCAAGGATAAATATCTTTTATAATCTCTCTCATATATTATATATGCTATATAAATAATATACATATCTAGACATACATTGTCAATGTGAGTATTTAACTCTATATTTTTTTTCAATTTTTTTTTCTTTTAGAGATCTATTTATTTGTTCATACAAGAGCTGGGGTACAGGCCAGAGATGCTGGGGAGAGAGGATTCACCAGAGACAGAGTAGAAAACAGAACAGGCAGATTGACTGCTGAGGGGAGCAGTGGGCGAGTCAGGAGAGGTCTGCTGCGCCATGTGGGTTGCTCCCTGGCTGGCCCAGGATTGAACTTGTGCTGCAGATGCTGCAGATTGCTTCATAGTGCGGTGCTTAACCCCTTCCACCATCAGGAAGGCCCTATATTCTCTTTTTAATGACTTTCTATATCTTTTACATGTTCTTTTGCTTTTAAAAATTTGTGATCACAGTTAAGAGTAAGATGCTAAAAACCTGATTGAATGGAGGTAGCTTGTAGATTATCAATTTCTCTGTGATGTTATGAACTGATGTTTGCCCCTTGCCAGTATTATAGAATTTTTTTCTGGAGTGGTTCAGTTTCCATAACAGGATTTTTCAGTCTCCTGCATAATAAGCAAACTCCCAGTTACTAGTGCCTGAGCTAGTTCAAACAAGTGAGACTTTATCTTACACTCCTGTGCTTACTAAAGTGTCTTTAGCTCCTCTCCCTTCCAATAACCACATCCTCTGTTCCCTTAGTGAGGACCTCTCTGTTTCAGACTCTCCAGAGACTACACATTCTACTCTTTCAAAGGCAGGGGGCAACTGTCACCTGGCCCCATAATTAGGAGGGAAATGAGCAGCATGTGAAGTTCTGATTACTGTGAAACAGATTTCCACACAATTCCCATTTCAGCCCCTCTTTTACTCTCAGTCTTTAAGTGTATCTTGTGCCTACATTTTCTAAGCCTTTCTGGAGTTTGTCCAAGAAAATAAAATTATCCTTTTTTCTTTTTGCTTAGGTTTGACCTTTTATCTGCTAAGTCATTTACCTTCCTCTATTATAGTCTATCTTTTTATATTGTTTCAGGGTTACAGATGTTGCCTTGTTTCATAGAAGATGGATTTTTATATTTCTTTTATACTTCTTTTTGGGGTGATTTTTAAGAGGAGACAGGAGCAGAATAGTTTTTTTTCTGCCTTCTATTTGGTTAAGTAGCAGGAAAAATTAAGAGTATTTTTATGACATTTTGTTTTTATCCTATGTGTGTAATGTGTTCTTTAAAATAAGCTCATCCTTCTTAATGATGAATGCAAAGAAGCTTAAAGACCAATTTATGATTCTTCTGTATCTGAATAGGTGTCATGTATTAGTCTGCTAATTTAAATTTTAGTTTCAACATGTTTCACTATCCTTTCTCTTCATTAAGATTGTATAAAATATAATACATTGTATATCATACACATGCATATATATAACACATGCATGCATTTATTTTATTTTGAAATGTATCTATTTTTAAAAGATTTATTTATTTATGCATAAAAGAACAGGGGTACAGGCCAGAGGTGTGGGTGGTGAGAGGATCCACCAGAGACAGAGTGGGGAACAGAACAGGCAGATTGACTGAAATACACTACTGAGGGGAGCAGTGGGCGAGTCAGGAGAGGTCAGCTGTGCCATGTGGGTTGCTCCCAGGCCAGGGATCAAACTTGTGCTTCGGTGGCTGTGGTTAGCTTCATAGGTTGCATCTTAACCCCTTGCACCACCAGGGAGGCCCAAAATATATCTATTCTTATAACTAAAGTAAACCAACTATTCTCTTACTCTCTGGGCAAAAACAGGTAAATGAATATCTAGAGAAAAAAAAAAGGAGGGAAAGAAAGAGCAAAATTAAGGAAGAGAGTACAAAAATAATTGAAGAAAAGACAATTTTGGTATTCTTGTCTATAAATTAGGGGTAATAAAAATTACTTTACAGAGTGATTTTAAGTTGATATATATTGGCATTTTAGAATGTGGCACATGGAGGCACTTAGTAAATAAAAGTCCCATACCAAACACACACCTTTCTTCTTCACTTCTTATAATTGCATGCCAGTGAAAAAGTAAGAGTAATAGAGGTGCAAATAGTAATGATAGTAATGTCTGATGCTACCTTAGAAGAGCCCTACTGTGAGGCAGAAATTGTTCTGAACTTTATACATGACTCATTTCTAGGACTAAAGGATATAACAAACAAGAGCTTAGCATAACAACTGATATAAAAACTGCTCAAATATGTTTTTCTTTCAAGTATTTATTGATTTTCTTCTATAATCATTTATCTTCTTCTGAATCTTTCATTTCTAGTTTGATAGTAGTCAAAGTAAGTACCTAATATGAGGTATTTCTAAGTGGTATTGCTGTTTTCTTCAAGTCTCTATAATCAAAGAACTTTTGTCTGACTGTTCTTTTTTTAGATTTCATGGTCTCTGGGTGACCGGACCAGGTTCCTGGCTTCATACCAACCATGGCCTCCCGGAAGACCAATCATTTTTTCAGGTCATATGGAAAGTTAATTGGAAACATGGGCATTTTAATCTGGGGGAGTTAGCTTAATATTTAAAGCATTGGATATTTATTATTTGCCTTTCAAAGACTGTATGTACTTGTTTTCCTGTCAGCCTATGCACATTTGACCCCTAAATTTAAAAACATAGCTTATTACATGATAACATGCATTTCTGTTACATTCACTTTTATTTCAGTCTTCTATTTAGGGCCTTGTGACATGGATGTTCAATGCCACAGGTTCTCTAGCTGCCAAATGTGGACTTTTTAGCATTTTCTCATACAACTTTTCTAATCATGTTAAAATGCACATTAATCTTATTTTGTCTTTCCAAACACAACCAATCAAGGGCCCAAGGTGGATGATAATTGCCCATTTTTTTCCATTTCTAAAATTGGAAACTAGCATCATTTTTTAAAAATAATCACTGATATCTATCATCATTTCCCAAATGATAACATGCTCTGAGAAGCTGACATTTTTCTTGATAATAATCACAACTAATTTTTCCAAATTTTGAATACCAAAGGTCTGTGCACAAAATGAACTAATAATTACTCTAAGTAGAACTGTAAACAATGAGAGGTCCCGTGGGTTCATTTTTCCTTGATAGGTCTGTGCTGTTCATACTGACTTGCTCTAGAGAAGATGAATGAGACTGACATTCTAAGTGAAGACAAAGTTGATAACTGGATTCTAAATGTTCATTTCTGCATATTGATGTCAATTGAGGGAACTATTAACACCCAATATGATGGTATAAATAGCTTTTAAACTCGTGGCTCTAAAAGAAAAGGAGACTGTAATGGGATCAGAATTGACAGGGATGATTAAGAGAATATTTGTGCCAGAATATTCATATGAAACAACAAAAAATTCTATGGATGATTTTTAAAAAGTGAAAAGACAACATTGATATTCATTTGTGACATTACTTAAATGGCTTGGCTCTACTAAACTTCTGTGATTTATTTTCTGAAATTCTATGATTTATGCTTGGGCTTGAATTTTTTCTTTAAAGATTTATTTATTTCATACAAGAACTGGGGTACAGGCCAGATGTGCAGGAGGGTGAGAGGATACACCAGAGACAGAGCGGAGAACAGAACAGGCAGACTGACGAAATACACTGCTGAGGGGAGCAGCGGGCAAGACAGGAGAGATCTGCCACACCATGTGGGTCTCTCCGCAGCTGGCGGGGATCGAATCGGCACTGAAGAGGCTGAGAACATCTTCACAGTGCTGCATTGGGCTTGAATTTTTGAGAGTCCTAGTTTTCATGATTTAGAAATACATAGAGTATAATGAATGCATATGTATATTAAGTTTATATAAATTTTATTCAAGTGACTGAAAATCTATAAATTTTAATGTTACTGAAGTCTGACTGCTACAATTTTACTATTTTATAATTCTAACTCTTTTCCTCTTGGAAAATCTCAAATTATAAATTCTATTTCTTGTCATAATTACAGATAGAATATTTATCACAATGGGTTTTTTTTTATATTTCTCTTACTGCCATTGTGATTATTACAATTAGTAATATTCACTATATATGGATATATCCTAAAAAGTTAACAAATTAAAAATTTTCCAATATAGTTTACAAAATTAAACTCATGATAACTTTTAAAATGTTCCTACCTTTTAAGGTCATTCATCTTTTATTTATTCATTGGCTGTTTTCTTGTGAGTTACTCTATTCATTAACAATAGGAATGAAGAAAGAAAACCAGAACCAATCAAGCAGCTCTTGTCCCAAGACTGCTTGACTGAGTCTGCTTAGGTGACTCTTTTAACAAACTTTTCCTTTTGAAAAGCAGAAGCTCTTTCTGCCCATTTCTGTCTATGTGAGTGTCTTCTTTTCTATTTGTAAATAAAACTGCCCTTTTTGGAGATATATATCTATATATATATAACTAAGAATTTCTGATCTCATGTTTAAACTATTCAGTAATCTCTAAGACATCTGTCACAAGTAGTGAAATTGAGGGAGTAGTCAATTGCTGTAAATACTGAAAATCTAACTTATTCATCCTCTGAGGCAGCTTTAGGGAACTCTAGCTCTAACTTGGTTTTACAACATGGGGGAATCTCCTGGTGGAAAGAGAAACTTTGAATTGTTCCTCTTTTACCTAAACTTTTCTCCTGTATTAGATTGAGGCTTTGAGGCTAGACTGTTTTAAACTCACGTGAACTTCAAGTCCTATCTCTTCTGAGATTTTGCTTGCCCTGAGTCAACTAAGCAAGAATTTGGCATGTGAGAACAGCACCAGCAGGGTGTGAGGGTGTGTGTGTGTGTTTGTGTGTGTGTGCGTGCGCGTTAATGTGCCTGCATGTCAATAGAACCAATATCTACTAAAGCATAGTTCTAATGCTAAAATTAATTAGATTCAGTCTGTAGTGTATTATTCTATAGATGAGCTCAAATCTGATTCAATACAGAAAATGGTTCATTGAACTGGAAAAGAAAACATGATTATATTTGTATAGAAAACAAGATGTACTTGTGTCAGCATATACCATTTTCATGTGACATAAACCTAAATATTGTGAACATTTCCCATTTGTCAATATGTTTCTAACAGTATTAAATCAAATCTTTAATATTTTGACAGCACTGTTAACATTTGATAAAATGAATCTCATAGATTAGCATCCTAATTTACAATTCCCTGGACTCTTGGAGCTTTGAGAAGAGTATCTTGAACTAAATGAGATGAAATAAATGGAACACTTGTTAAAAGAAAATCACTTCTCATTCAAATGTAAGGATGGAATGCATAGCAATGAAAAGATGCTGCAAGTCAGAAAATATTAGAAATTAAATCAGAAGAACATTGAAGTAAGTCTTTCCAAAGACAATAATATCTGATGGATAAAATGTTATAGTGGTAATCAGGAATTCTGAATTCAACTTCTTGTTCTGTTGCTGAAGTTGTATCAATCACATCTCTGGTCATTAAATCATTCAGCACACTCTGATTGAACACCACCTGCAGGAAGTGGTTATAACATTGTGTAAGATGATGAACTCTGAAACAAAGTATTTGATTTCTCATTTTGCTCCTTACTACTATATGACCTTGTCAATGTAGCTTAAACCCTTGGTGGTTTACATTCCTTATCTATAAAATGTCACAAAAAGATACCTTCTCCATTTGTTGCACTTATTTATTAAAAGAGTTAATATGTATATAGGTTTAGAACAGAACTTGATATTTACTACATCTCTGTTATTTTAATGTAGCACACAATGAAGAGATGCTTAGTTAAGTGTCAAAGTAGGACATGTAAGACATGTACATATATGAAATAGAATTAATTTTATATTTAATAAGATGCATATAATGACTGTCTTTGTCTTTTATACATCTATTTATACTTTATTACCCTTCCATTTTGACATAGTCCTTTACGTCCAAATAGGATTTAGTCTCTTGTCCAACATACGCTCCTAGTTCTTCACTGGGCATTGCCCCAGTCTATCCAGTAAGTTTGTTCTATTCCATTATTCACAGCATTTGGCTGAGGATGCACACATGGAATAATGTGTATCTAATGATATAAAATACTGAAAACTTGCTGATGCAAATTCATATATGCTTAGAGAAAGTCTCACTCTGTATGGCGACCTTGAGGTGCCTAAAGCAGCAATAAAGGAAAAATTTGCATGGGACGAAGGAAAACAGAAGAAAACAATGCAAAAAGATGAGAAGAGAATGAGAGTGAAAGGGATAGGCATGATAATATCAGTTAAGTTCCCAGATGCAGTTCTGCTTTGCAGTTAAGTCATATGCTCATGTTTTCCTTTCTAGCTCTGTGAAGTGGGGGGTGGTGGTGTGGCAAATGACGAGACTCCTCACCAAAAGTAAATACAATATTTTGGATTTTCAAGTGTGACTGACATTGGGGAAAACAAATATGATGTCCTGGACAAGAAATATCATTGACTTATTTATGACCAACAAATGTCAGTTCTCTCTGGAAGCAAGCCACCTCATCTGGCATTTTAAGCTCCTGGTTTAGATTCCATAAAAAGGATTACCATTAAATGTTAGGGCTATTGAGTATTGAAGAAAATTACACAAATGTGGTCTTGTTATTCATTAAGACTAATTATAAACACTGTGTATAAAAATTCAGACCAAAAAGGGTTAAATCTCTTGCTTTGAAAGTGAGTTGCTAGTAATAGTTAACATCTTATGGTAATATTAGTATACATAGGTGTACAGGCTACCCTGAAATAAAAACATGTGAAAAACAGGTATCATAAGGAGGCTGCAATTGAGGAAATCATTGTTTTATGAAGCAGGTTACTATTTTGTCAGTCAACCATGTAGACCTACTATGTGCACTGTTTTCATTTCAGAATTTGCATGCCATTAGTTAGCACAAAGATGGTCATACACAGCTCAATAACAAAACATAACTATGACAGAAACCTTATTCACACTGGAGGACAGTTGAGTTAGCAATGCAACACTTGTAGACAAAGGGCAACGTGCTTTCCTGTATAAGATGATGAACTCTGGAACAGGTATTTGAATGTTGACTCTGCTCCTTACCACTATATGACCTTGTCAAAGAAGCCCAGAGATCAATGGTGTTAATACGTTTTAGTGCTGAACAAATTCATAAATGGAATTTTGTAAAGGTATCTTCGTTTACATTTTTTTCTAAAATTTCTCTTGGGTTTCAGATTCCATTTGAGTTATGACCTTTTATTTTCATTTACTGGGAGAGTAGAATAATAATGATATTAACAATAAGAATAATTGCTGACATTCATTGAGTGTCAACTATGTGTCAGTGTCAACTAAGCCTCTGCTGTGAATAGACTTGTTTTGTACTCAAACAGCCCTAAGGAGTAAGTACTTGGCGTATTGTCACTTTATGAATACAGAAACTGAATTGAGGCATATTGAGGTGAAATATTTGGCCCAAAGTCATGGAAGAAGGTACTTAGAAAGCTTAGTTTCTTATTCAGGGATTCTGACTCAGGAGCTGACACTATTAATACTCTTAAACTGTAAATTGTCAGATCAATTTAAAAAAAGTTTATACAATGTTAACTTTGATTTGTGCAACTAGCGGTAAACAGGGACTATAATGGACCTTTTGACTTTCCTATGTCCTTTTTAAATCCCGATTTGTTTGGTATGGAAATTATCATGCGCACCTTATATCGTAGGGCATGGCCCCAGTTAGTAACTGGTTTCGTTCAATATAATGAAATTTTTGAAGTACCTGGACTCCATTCAAACTATTAATAGCCTCAACTATAATAAGCCCTGGTGAACTATGATTAACCTTTTCATTTCAGTTTCACATATAAGACAAAACAACAACTTCAGGAAAGCCATTAAGTGAACTAATAAGTTATGCCAAGAGGAAAGATACAGCTACTTTCAGAATAAATTATTTCTCAAGTAATAATTTTTTCCTCAGAAAGATAGCTGGAAGCTCTACTTCCTATTAGTGATTCTGCAGTTATTTCTTCTACCTGGAAGCAGGTGAGTGCAACAGGCTGTGGCTTCCCATTCTTTCTGCTTGCACATTATCTTTTAATATGGACTCTGGAATTAATGTATCATGCAGTAGTAGATGGGTTGATTCATGAATTGATATCTGTTTATTCTGGAGCAGGAAGTGACAGGAATAGTTTGTTTTTAGGCAAATAAACAATGTAAATATATATATTATCTATTTATCTGTCTCTTTAAGAAAACACATGTCTATATAAAAACTTATTTTGAAGAATTACTTTGTATCTCTTTAAATTATCCTGACATTCAATATAAAGAAAAAGGAAGACTAAGTGAACATGCACATTAATGAGCATTAGTGTGTCTCTGATAAACTATATAGACCTAAAATAATAAAACAGTAAAAAAAATTGTGTACCAAAATCATGAAGTATGGTTTCATTCACAATTTTATTTGGACTTTTCTCTTGTTTTCTCTTCAGATACATTTTTAAATCACTGTCTTCCTGCTATTTCCAATCTATCTCTCCTGTGCAATGGTGCAATTAAATGATAGTTTGTGTGTCTCCAAGATTCCATAAGCTGAAACCCTACTGCCTATGTGATAGCATTCAGAGGTCCTCTAAAAGGTGATTGAGTTCTTGAGGGTGGAGTCCTCATGAATAGGATTAGTACCCTTAGTGAAAGAGACCTTAGAGAGTTTTCTTTCCTCTCCTGCCTTGCGACTACTTAAGAAGATGGTTATCTATGAACCAGGAAACAGGACCCTTACCAGATACTGAATCTGCCAGCTCCTTGATTCTTGGACTTCCCCTACTTCAGAATTGTGAGCAAATATTCATAGTTTGTAAGTCACCCAGTCTGTGGTTTTATGTTATAGCAGCCTACACAAAGACAAATGGAAACAAGAAAAAAAAGAAAGAAGATATGATTCCATTTACCCCTGAACCTACACCCGCACTCAAAGCACTGTATTGTGAAATGTGTCGCCACTTCCAGGTGATACTTGCTGATTTATGGATTCCCTTTAATCAATTGTTTATAGCCTGTTTCCTATTTTCCTGAAACACTAATTTCTTTACTGTCCAAATCTGACTTGTTGACATTTTTTGGAGAAATTCAAATAGCAGAAGTCAGATCGTGTTCATTTTGAAACAGGTGTTATTCAGTTTTACAACAAGTTATTCAGAAGCATACATTCTAAATAGCATTTTGTTCCAGCATCCCATTGTTTAAAGTTCTTTATAAAATCTTCCTATTGTTCCCTTTAAGGCACCATCTGCTGATCTTGGGATTGTTAGACCTGTGGATATTGCAGGCCTTCTTCTGAACTATTCAAGGCAAATGCCGCTTCTTGGAATTCATATGATCCTCATCTAAACAGCTGAGGAGTGGCAACAGGGAATAATAGTGCAATATGCCTTATCAGTATGACTTTGTAGAGGTCTGAGCTAAGTGTCTATGATTTATTGTGAACACTGGGTACTCTCCAGGAGTTCAAGCCACTATATTTTCTTTTTATAGCATAAGGAAGCTTTGCTTGCACATTTCCCCTCCCCCATCTTATGGATTGATAGATAATACATTTTTTATATGGGTTTGCAGACACATGAACTTGAAGCCTAAGCAATACCAAGGGCATATGTAAAAGTAGCACATGGACTACAGAAAAGTCAGTGGAAACTGGCTGATGAAAAGTTTCTCCTATTTAAGAAATGTCCTCAATGAGACCTCCCCCCTGAATCTTAGAATAAAGTCTGATAGCTGTTTTTCTGATTTCTCCGTTCTTGCAAGACATCTAATTTACTTCTGTGTTGCAGAAGAGGTCTGGCTCTTAGGCTTATGTCTCAAGACCATTTCCATGGTGCTTGAATGCACTTGAAACTGCTATCTGGGCACTCAAAGGTTCATAAAAAAGTTATGTGCAGCAAAGCACTGAAGTAAAGAGGTGCAAAGAGATCACACAACGTTTTACAAAACAATTCATCATTCACAGTGGCATCTAACCAGATATTAATTGTCCTGCAGGAAAGAACAAAGCTGTTCCTAAGTCAAAATATTGAGTCTCATGCTGGGTTATGATGTTATGCATTATTTATCTAAGTAGTGTCTAGAAACAAAATAATTGTTTGCAGAATTCCACCACCACATACAGCTTAGTGGTTCTGACTCATTCCTCTGACTCATCAGCCCCATACTGTTCCCTTTGGATAGATTAAGCAGAATGGCAGGATATTGACCATTAAAACAGTTTTATGGGGTTAACTTTCCAATTAGTCCTAGATGAAATTTCAGATTTTTGAAATTAGTCTCTTGTGTTCTAACCACTAACCACTTTGCCTTAATGAATTCACCACCAATATATTTGAAAAGAATTCTATGAAATAATTTGCAGTACCAAATAATGAAGCATCATGGAAACTTTTGGTCTAATATTTATCATTTTAAACCTAAAGGTATAATTGAAAGTTACTGTTTCCTGTTTCCACAGTAGCACCTATAAGCTAAGTAGGTGTAAAGACCACCCTCAATACTTTAATCAAGGATTCATGATGAAATTGTTGACAATATTTTTCTGAATGTAAGAGATGAGAGTATCTCTTAAGGAAAAATGAATATTATCTTATTTTTCCAATCTAGTTTTAGTAAGAATTATGCTTCTAATTGCTTAATTATTCTAATGCGGCTTCCTCATTAAGACAGAAAGTAGTGTTGTACATGCTTACAAAGATAAAATTGTCCTCATTTTAAAAATGTAAGTTTTTATTATATGATGTTATAAGTCTATATCTTATGCTGAAGAACTCATACAGAGTGACAACCTTGATTTTAAAACAAATTTAAAATATAATGAAGAGAAAAATGAAAAGGGATGTCAATTATCCACTTATCCTCAAACTACTGTTTTTTAAAATGATCCTGATTTACTGAAAATGATTGCTTTTCACTATTACAAGAGATGTACTCTGCTATTATCCTACCTCCTAATCTTTCCTTTTGAAACAAAGTAAGTGAGCTAAACTTTGATCTAGGAGGAGGAAAACTCACAGATTTAACTTTTTTTTCATTTTCTTGCAGATTGCTGGCACTGAATGTATTTTCCTAATCTGTTTGTATGTATGGAAAAATAATCAGATTTTAGGCCATTTATTTATTATATTTATTCAATATACATTTACTGTGTCCCACATAGTACTCCAGCATGTGTTACATCACATAAATAGAAAAATTTCTGCCCAATGGAGCTTTCAATATTTTGTTTTATTTCAAATCAGATCAGGATGGAGAATTAAGAAAGGTAAATTTTTATCCATCACCGAACACCCGTTAGATGGCAAAAATTATACCAGTCAGTATTTGGGGAAACTGTGGGAGTGTAATAAAACACACACCCCCCCACACACACATACCACACACACCATACACATACCATACATACCCCCCCCACACAGATGTGTATATGTAAAGATATGTGGGTATGCATTTACTATATATGTCTATACATTTATTTATTTATTTTAGGACTAAGAAGCTTTTCAAATATTATCTAAATCCTTAAATAAACGTGTTTTATATTATGAAAACACTATGCAGTGCAAAAAGTTTTATCAAAATATTGATACCCTATTAGACCTGTTTCTCTTCCAGTTAACATTTATTTAAGAAATACAATATTCTTAAAGATGAGTTGAAATAATTCATGGTATCTGATAAAGAATGACACTGTCTTACTGATTGACTTATATATTCAAAATCTGTATTCTCATCAATTGTTTTAAACTCTCTGACTATCAGAGTAAATGTTGCAAAATGCTTTTCATTTCTTCCTGAAGAATTAGAAAATGTAGAATATTACAGTTGAATATTTTTATAATTATGAATACAATCACTTTTATTCTGAGGATAACTAAGCCTTGGGCAGAGGCATAGGTATTTTTTTTTCAAAACTCTTATAATTTCTGTTTATATCCAGGAAGAAAAAGCTTTATGGAATTAGGTGAACATTGAGATCCACAGAACAAACTTATTTTCAGGTGGAGAAATTTGCCACTATCTGGACTCCCAAATGTTTATTGTATCAAGTTTCCACACGGGAAATACATGACTTATGGGAAACCTACTACCTAGATAAAATTCATTGATAACCTGGAGTATAAGATTAACATTAATATTGGCTCTCTGGTTATAAAACATTCATGGTGTGTGGGTGGGTCAGGCATAAGGGTCTGAGAGGAGGGGACTGCATTTTAATTAGAGAGCTTCTTTCATAATAGTGAGAATTCAGATTTTGAGAAGAGATCATACTGGTATCTAATCTCCCTCATTTACTATCAATGTGAACAAGTTCATTTAATCCCTCTGAGTTCTGGCTCCTCATTAGTAAAATAATAATCCCAGTATTGCAGAGATTTTGTGAGGACTTACTAAAAAATTTAGTGTGGGGCCTCCCCAGGTGGCGCAGGCAGTTGAGCACTGTGCTGTGAAGCTGTCCACAGCCTCTGTAGTGCCAGTTCAATACCGGCCGGCCGGCAAGGGTCCCACATGGTGCGGCAGACCTTTCCTGTCTTGCCCGCTGCTCCCCTCAGCAGTGTGTTTCATCAGTCTGCCTGTTCTGTTCCCCACTCTGTCTCTGGTGAATCCTTTCACCCTCCCACACATCTGGTCTGTACCCTGGTTCTTCTATAAATAAATAAATCTTTAAAAAAAAAATTTTAGTGTGGTGGTATTCAATCCCTGAGATGATTGTGGTTTCATGTTCAGTGAAGACTTTTGTTGGCAGCTACAATTTTCCTTCTCTCATTGGCCATGTGTTGTTTTCACTTGGCTTTCTATACTTACTGGACAACATGACTAGCATAATGACAATCTTCCCAATTTTGAACCTCTTCTTTCTTTAATTTTCTCTGGTGTTCCTCTGCTTTTCGGTCCGCCAATCTCAATCATCTGCTATGGACAAAGTTACACAACTCTCTCCTTGGATTCAATGACTCTAACTTTTAGTCTATGAATTGCTTGCTGTCAGTGATATTTATCATTTCTCAATAACATATGAATCATAGGAGTTTAATCTGACCATTTTCATTTTGCCCACTACCTCTCTCTTCTGAGAACAGTCCAACCTCAATAACTTGACTTCTTTCTCAATCTGTAGCCTAAAAACCAACTCTCTCTACCTATTTCCCTCTCTCCTTTCTGTAAGTGAAGAGAATTGTCTATTCTCATCTCTAAGGCTAATCCTCCACCTGTGCTCCCTTATTACTCTAATATGGTTTGCAGATTAGAAGAATTGTTTTTCAAATTCTACCTTTCAAATATCCATCAGAAATCTAAAATTCTACTCATGGAAATTAATTGGTTCTAATTTCAGGTTTGGTATGAAAATTCATCTTATTCACCTGGGAGAAGTTCTTTGAGGCTTGCATTTCCAGAATGTTTCTTTTCAAACCCCAGTGAGCAGTTGTCACTCTGTCATATCTGCAATAATCCTTTGTCTTTTATATATCTATTTCTACTCTTGGTTTTAATCATTTCTAAGACAAGGACATGGTTTTCATCCTTATTTATGATTTTGTATCCTGTGTTTAATGTTTGATCCATACTTAGACTTAATGAGTACTTGTAAAAGAAATAAATGCTAAGGTATTTTAAATAATTTAGCAGGATGCATTATTCCATACATGTTTGTGAATTTGATTCAGAGAATTGGTGGTAGAGTTCATATACATATATAACTTGCCTAGAATAGGAGAATTCTGGCTGGGGAATACCCATGTCTAATTAATAGTGAATTTTAGATCTTATATTTAAAGTAATAATAACAATAGTAGGTAACGTTTGTCAATAACTCTTCATGACCAGGGATAAACTTTATTTGCGAGACTGGCCAATTATAGCACAGATGCCAAATCCAGCCTACCATCTGTGTCTATATACCTCATGGTTTATAAATCATTTTCACATTGCTGAAAAAAAGTCACAAGAAGACCAATATTTTGTGGCAAATACTGAAATTTAAATGTCTATCCATACAAAGTTTGAATTTTATTAATAAAGTACTTGGGGTATTTCCCTTCATTCATTTATATATATATATATATAAATGAATACTATATATATGTGTATATATATATATATGTGTGTATATATATATATATATATATAGTTTATTTGTATTTGGGCTCACAAACCCTGAAATATTTACTAACTAGCCCTTTAGAGAAAATATTTGCTGATCCCAGCTCCACCTGCTAAAGAGGGAAAGTAGACCACACGGAGACAGCTAGCTCATGGCTGGATTAGAATCTTAAATTGAGTGACTCAAATTCCTTTTAACTTTAGTACTCTCTGAGGGGACAGGTGTTTATTGGCCTTTTACATGCTCATACACGATGTATTGAGACTACACCATCTCTTCCTCTTCCCACGTGTCTGCAGAGACTGTCTCCAAAGTAACAATCGCTATTTTCAGGGGGTCTCTAACTTTTCATTGAGAGCCAGATCTGTGGCGCAGTCCTTGCCAGCTCATCCCCCCAGATCATGCTGGTGGCATGGAGGAGGTTGAAAGGGAAAGTGCTGAATGGAAGGATTGGCACAGCTGCTTTTGCAGCTTCAGATCCTTAATGGTGCAGACACACGCCTGTGTGTCTCAGCACTTCTTAATTGTCAGCTATAAAGTTCTGCAGCTGCCTCTGTCCAATTTATCTATATTCTTACAAATTCCTGGGAATGCTGATTGGTGTGACACCCACACACATTTTTTACTTACCCCTATCACTGTGTTTCTGTTAGCTAAAGACAAACTCTTATTGGTTTCTAGGAGTTTCTGTTTCTCTTCAAGGGCATCACCTCAGATTTTAGAATTAATTGTGACCAGTCTTTTTGTGTTTAACTGTGGAAGAAATGGCAGCTTATGGAAAGCTAGATTAAAGATCCCAAATCTCTCTCACAGAGCTTGGAATATTTTCAAATAGGTCATATTTTGCCAATGTCATCATAAGAGTTATTCAAAATATATGCACAGACT